>NW_027103073.1:152500-452500 GCF_040182565.1 Anser cygnoides | reverse complement strand
GCAGCCCGAACTGAATGTCACTGAAAGGAAGCGCACCCGACCTGGAAGGAAGCTCGTACTCAAAGTCACTGAAAGGAAGCGCACCCGATCTGGAAGGAAGCTCATACAGAAAGTCGCTGATAACAAGCGCACCCGAGATGGAAAACAGCTAATATTGAAAGTCGCTGAAAGGAAGCACGCCTGAGCTGGACAGCAGCTCATACTGAAAGGCGCTTAAAGGAAGCGCACCCGAGCTGGAAGGAAGCTCGTACTGAAAATCACTTCAGGGAACCGCTCCAGAGCTGGAAGTAAGCTCGTACTGAAAGGAAGCGCACCCGAGCTGGAAGGAAGCTCATACAGAAAGTCGCTGATAAGAAGCGCACCCGATTTGGAAGGCAGCTCATACAGAAAGTCGCTGATAACAAGCGCACCAGAGCTGGAAGACAGCTCATATTGAAAGTCGCTGAAAGGAAGCACGCCTGAGCTGGACGGCAGCTCATACTGAAAGTCGCTTCAGGGAACCGCTCCAGAGCTGGAAGTAAGCTCGTACTGAAAGGAAGCGCATCCGAGCTGGAAGGGAGCTCATACGGAAAGTCACTGAAAGGAAGCGAAACCGAACTGGAAGGAAGCTCGTACTGAAAGTCGCTGAAAGGAAGCGCACCCGAGCTGGAAAGCAGCTCATACTGAGAGTCACTGAAAGAAAGCTCACCTGAGCTGGAATGCACCCCTTACTGAAAGTCGTTGAAGGGAAGATCATCCGAGCTGGAAGGACGCTCATACCGAAAGTCGCTGAAAGGAAGCACACCCGAGCTAGAAGGAAGCTCATACTGAAAATCGCTGAAAGGAACCGCACCCGACACTGAAGAAGTTCATTCAGAAAATCGATGAAAGGAATTGCACCTTACCTGGAATGCAGCTCGTACGTAAAGTCGCTGAAAGGAAGTGTCCTCGATCTTGTAGTATGCTTGTACTGAACGTCGCTGACAGGAAACAAACCCGAGCTGGAAAGCAGCTCGTACTGAAAGTCGCTGAAAGGAAGCACTACCGATCAGGAAGTAAGATCATACTGAAAGTCGCTGAAATGAAGCGCACCCAAGTTTGGAGGAAGCTCGTACTGAAAGTCAATGAAAGGAAGCGCACCGAAGCTGGAAGGAGACTGGTACTGACAGTAGCTCATCGGAAGCGCAGCCGAGCCTGAAGGAAGATCGCACTGAATGTCACTGAAAGGAAGTGCACCCGAGATGGAAGGACGCTCGTACTGAAAGTCGCTGAAAGGAAGCGCACTTGAGCTGGTAGTATGCTCGTACTGAAAGTCGCTGACAGGAAGCGCACCCGAGCTTGAAGGCAGCTCGTACTGAAAGTCACTGAAAGGAAGCACGCCCGAGCTGGAAGAACGCTCATACTGAAAATCACTGAAAGAAAGCTACCTGAGCTGGAAGGCAGCTCGTACTGAAAACAGCTGAAGGGAAGATCATCCGAGCAGGAAGGACGCTCCTACTGGAAGTTGCTGAAAGGAAGCGGAACCGAGCTGGATGGAAACTCGTACTGAAAATCGCTTCAGGGAACTGCACCAGAGCTGGAATGAAGCTCGTACTGAAAGGGAGTGCACCCGAGCAGGAAGGCAGCTCATACTGAAAGGTACTGAAAGGGAGCGCACCCATGCTGGAAGGCAGCTGATTCGGAAAGTCGCTGAAAGGAAGCGCACCCGAGCTGGAAGGACGCTCATACTGAAAGTCACTGACAGGAAGTGCACCATAGCCGGAAGGAAGCTCTTTCTCAAAGTCGCTGAAAGTAAGTGCACCCATGCTGGAAGGCAGTTAGTACTGAAATTAGCTTAAAGGAAGCGCACCCAAGCTGGAAGGCAGCTCATTCTGAAATTCGCTGAAAGGAAGCACACCCTATGAAGAAGGCACTCCGTACTTAACGTAGGTGAAAGGAAGCACACCCGAGCTGGAAGAACGCTCATACTGAAAGTCGCTGAAAGAAAGCTCATCTGAGCTGGAATGCACCCGTTACTGAAAGTCGCTGAAGGGAAGCTCATCCGAGCTGGATGGAAGCTTGTAATGAAAGTCGCTGAAAGGAAGTGCAACCGAGCTGGAAGGCGGCTGCTGAAAGGAAGTGCACCCAAGCTGGAAGGAAGCTCGTACTGAAAGTCACTGAAAGGAAGTGCACTCGAGCTGGTAGTATGCTTGTACTGAAAGTCACTCAAAGGTTGCACACCCGAGCTGGAAGAACGCTCATACTGAAATTCGCTGAAAGAAAGCTACCTGAGCTGGAAGGCAGCTCGTACTGAAAATAGCTGAAGGGAAGATCATCCGAGCAGGACGGATGCTCCTACTGGAAGTTGCTGAAAGGAAGCGGAACCGAGCTAGAAGGAAACTCATGCAGAAAATCACTTCAGGGATCCGCACCAGAGCAGGAAGGAAGCTCTCCCTGAAAGGAAGCGCACCCAAGCTGGAAGGACGCTCATACTGAAAGGAAGCGCACCCGAGCTGGAAGGGAGCTCACACTGAAAGTCACTGAAAGGAAGCGAAACCGAGCTGGAAGGAAGCTCGCACTGAAAATTGCCGGAAGGAAGTGCACCCGAGCTGGAAGGAAGCTCGTACTGAAAGTCACTGAAAGGAAGTGCACTCGAGCTGGTAGTATGCTTGTACTGAAAGTCACTCAAAGGTTGCACACCCGAGCTGGAAGAACGCTCATACTGAAATTCGCTGAAAGAAAGCTACCTGAGCTGGAAGGCAGCGCGTACTGAAAATAGCTGAAGGGAAGATCATCCGAGCAGGAAGGATGCTCCTACTGGAAGTTGCTGAAAGGAAGCGGAACCGAGCTAGAAGGAAACTCATGCAGAAAATCACTTCAGGGATCCGCACCAGAGCTGGAAGGAAGCTCTCCCTGAAAGGAAGCGCACCCAAGCTGGAAGGACGCTCATACTGAAAGTCGCTGACAGGAAGCGCACCCAAGCCGGAATGAAGCTCTTTCTCAAAGTCGCTGAAAGGAAGTGCACCCGTGCTGGAAGGCAGTTAGTACTGAAATTCGCTTAAAGGTAGCGCACCCAAGCTGGAAGGAAGCTCATAATGAATGCCGCTGAGAGGAAGTGCACCCGAGCTTGAAGGCAGATCGTACTGAAAGTCCCTGAAAGAAATCTCACCTGAGGTGGAATGCACCCCTTACTGAAAGTCGCTGAAGGGAAGCTCATCCGAGCTGGATGGAAGCTCGTAATGAAAGTCGCTGAAAGGAAGCGCAACCGAGCTGGAAGGCACCCTGAAATTAATATTATTTAAAGGAAGTGAACCCGATCTGGAAGGAAGTTCGTACTGAAATGAAGCGCGATTGACCTGGTAGGCAGCTCATACTGAAAGTCGCTGAAAGGAAGTGCAGCAGAGCAGGAAAGAAGCTCGTACTGAATTTCGATAAAAGGAAGCACACCCAAGCTGGAAGGAAGCGTGAACATAATGTCACTGAAAGGAAGTGCACCCGAACTGGAAGAAAGCTCGTACTGAAAGGAAGCGCACCCGAGCTGGAAAGAAGCTCGTACTGAAAGTCGCTGAAAGAAAGCTCAGCTGAGCTGGAATGCACGCCTTAATGAAAGTCGATGAAGAGAAGATCATCCGAGCGGGAAGGACGCTCATACTGAAAGTCGCTGAAAGGAAGAGCACCCAAGCTGCATGGAAGCTCGTACTGAAAGTCGCTGAAAGGAAGCGCACCCAAGCTGGAAGGCGGCTGGTACTGAAAGTCGCTGAAAGGAAGTGCACCCGAGTTGGAAGGCAGCTCATACTGAAAGTCGCTGAAAGAAAGCTCAGCTGAGCTGGAATGCACGCCTAACTGAAAGTCGATGAAGAGAAGATCATCCGAGCGGGAAGGACGCTCATACTGAAAGTCGCTGAAAGGAAGAGCACCCAAGCTGCATGGAAGGCAGGCGCGTCCGAGCTGGTAGGAAATTCGTACTGAAAGTCGCTGAAAGGAAGCGCACCCAAGCTGGAAGGCGGCTGGTACTGAAAGTCGCTGAAAGGAAGTGCACCTGAGGGGGAGGAAACTCGTACTGAAAGTCTCTGAAAGGAAGCACACCCAAGCTGGAAGGAGGCTGGTACTGAAAGTGGCTTAAAGGAAGCGCACCCTAGATGGAAGGAAGCATGTTTAGAAAATCGCTGAATAGTGCAGCTCGTACTTAAAGTCGCTGAAAGGAAGCGCACCCAAGCTGGGAGTTAGCTCGTACTGAAAGTGCCTGAAAGGAAGCACACCCAAGCTGAAATGAGGTGGGTACTGAAAGTGGCTGAAAGGAAGCGCACCCGAGATGGAAAGAAGCTCATTCAGAATGTCGCTGAAAGAAAGCTCAGCTGAGCTGGAATGCACGCCTTAATGAAAGTCGATGAAGAGAAGATCATCCGAGCGGGAAGGACGCTCATACTGAAAGTCGCTGAAAGGAAGAGCACCCAAGCTGCATGGAAGGCAGGCGCGTCCGAGCTGGTAGGAAATTCGTACTGAAAGTCGCTGAAAGGAAGCGCACCCAAGCTGGAAGGCGGCTGGTACTGAAAGTCGCTGAAAGGAAGTGCACCTGAGGGGGAGGAAACTCGTACTGAAAGTCTCTGAAAGGAAGCACACCCAAGCTGGAAGGAGGCTGGTACTGAAAGTGGCTTAAAGGAAGCGCACCCGAGCTGGAAGGAAGCTTGTTCAGAAAATCGCTGAATAGTGCAGCTCGTACTTAAAGTCGCTGAAAGGAAGCGCACCCAAGCTGGGAGTTAGCTCGTACTGAAAGTGCCTGAAAGGAAGCACACCCAAGCTGAAATGAGGTGGGTTCTGAAAGTGGCTGAAAGGAAGCGCACCCGAGATGGAAAGAAGCTCATTCAGAATGTCGCTGAAAGGAAGCGCACTCGAGCTGGAAGGAACCTCGTACTGAAAGGAAGCGCAGTCGAGGTGGTAGTATGCTTGTACTGAAAGTCACTGAAAGGAAGCGCACCCGAGCTGGAAAGAAGCTCGTACAGAAAGTCGCTTTAAAGGAGTGCACCCGAGCCTGAAGGAGGCTCATACTTAAAGTTGCTGAAAGGAAGCGCACCCGAGCTGGAAGGACGCTCAAAATGAAAGTCGCTGAAAAGAAGCACACCCGAGCTGGAAGGCAGCTCATACTGAAAGTCACTGAAAGGAAGCACACCGGATCTGTAAGGAAGCTCATTCTGAAAGTCGCTGAATGGAAACAAAACCGAGCTGTAAGCAAGCTCGTACTGAAAGGAAGCGCACCCGAGCTGGAAGGCAGCTCATACAGAAAGTCGCTGAAAAGAAGCGCACTCGAGCTGGAAGAGAGCCCGAACTGAATGTCACTCAAGGGAAGTGCACCCGATCTTGGTGGAAGCTCGTACTGAAAGTCACTGAAAGGAAGCTCACCCGAGCTGAAAGGAAGCTCATACTGAAAGGAAGCTCACCCGAGCTAGAAGGCAGATCATACTGAAAGTCGATGAAAGGAATTGCAACAGAGCTGGAAGGCAGCTCGTGCTGAAAATCGCTGAAAGGAAGCACGCCTGAGCTGGACGGCAGCTCACACTGAAAGGCGCTGAAAGGAACAGCACCCGAGCTGGAAGGAAGCTCGCACTGAAAATCGCTTCAGGGAACCGCTCCAGAGCTGGAAGTAAGCTCGTACTGAAAGGAAGCGCACCCGAGCTGTAAGGGAGCTCATACGGAAAGTCACTGAAAGGAAGCGAAACCGAGCTGGAAGGAAGCTCGCACTGAAAGTCACTGAAAGGAAGCACACCCGAGCTGGAAGGCAGCTCGTACTGAAAATAGCTGAAGGGAAGCTCATCCGAGCTGGATGGAAGCTCGTAATGAAAGTCGCTGAAAGGAAGCGCAACCGAGCTGGAAGGCAGCCCGAACATAATGTCACTGAAAGGAAGTGCATGCGATCTGGAAGAAAGCTCGTACTGAAAGGAAGCGCGATTGACCTGGTAGGCAGCTCATACTGAAAGTCGCTGAAAGGAAGTGCACCAGAGCTGGAAGGAAGCTCGTACTGAAAGTCGCTGAAATAAAGCTCACCCGAGCTGGAATGCAGCCCGAACATAATGTCACTGAAAGGAAGTGCACCCGAGCTGGAAGACAGCTCATACTGAAGGTCTCCGGAAGGAAGCGCACCCGAGCTGGAAAGAAGCTCGTACTGAAAGTCGCTGAAAGGAAGCGCACCCAAGCTGGGAGGAAGCTCGTACTGAAAGGAAGCGCACCCGAGATGGAAGGCAGCTCATACAGAAAGTTTCTGAAAGGAAGCGCACCAGAGCTGGAAGGAAGCTCGTACTGAAAGTCGCTGAAAGGAAGTGCAGCAGAGCAGGAAAGAAGCTCGTACTGAATTTCGATAAAAGGAAGCACACCCAAGATGGAAGGAAGCGTGAACATAATGTCACTGAAAGGAAGTGCACCCGAACTTGAAGGAAGCTCGTACTGAAAGGAAGCGCACCCGAGCTGGAAAGAAGCTCATACTGAAAGTCGCTGAAAGAAAGCTCAGCTGAGCTGGAATGCATGCCTTACTGAAAGTCGATGAAGAGAAGATCATCCGAGCGGGAAGGACGCTCATACTGAAAGTCGCTGAAAGGAAGCGCACCCAAGCTGCATGGAAGCTCGTGCTGAAAGGAAGCTCGTCCGAGCTGGAAGGAAATTCGTACGGAAAGTCGCTGAAAGGAAGCGCACACGAGTTGGAAGGAAGCTCGTACTGAAAGTCTCTGAAAGGAATCTCACCCAAGCTGGAAGGCGGCTGGTACTGAAAGTCGCTGAAAGGAAGTGCACCCGAGTTGGAAGGCAGCTCATACTGAAAGTCGCTGAAAGGAAGCGCACCCAAGCTGGGAGGAAGCTCGTACTGAAAGTGCCTGAAAGGAAGCACACCCAAGCTGAAATGAGGCAGGTACTGAAATTGGCTGAAAGGAAGCGCACCCGAGATGGAAGGCAGCTCATACAGAAAGTTTCTGAAAGGAAGCGCACCAGAGCTGGAAGGAAGCTCGTACTGAAAGTCGCTGAAAGGAAGTGCAGCAGAGCAGGAAAGAAGCTCGTACTGAATTTCGATAAAAGGAAGCACACCCAAGCTGGAAGGAAGCGTGAACATAATGTCACTGAAAGGAAGTGCACCCGAACTGGAAGGAAGCTCGTACTGAAAGGAAGCGCACCCGAGCTGGAAAGAAGCTCATACTGAAAGTCGCTGAAAGAAAGCTCAGCTGAGCTGGAATGCATGCCTTACTGAAAGTCGATGAAGAGAAGATCATCCGAGCGGGAAGGACGCTCATACTGAAAGTCGCTGAAAGGAAGCGCACCCAAGCTGCATGGAAGCTCGTGCTGAAAGGAAGCTCGTCCGAGCTGGAAGGAAATTCGTACGGAAAGTCGCTGAAAGGAAGCGCACACGAGTTGGAAGGAAGCTCGTACTGAAAGTCTCTGAAAGGAATCTCACCCAAGCTGGAAGGCGGCTGGTACTGAAAGTCGCTGAAAGGAAGTGCACCCGAGTTGGAAGGCAGCTCATACTGAAAGTCGCTGAAAGGAAGCGCACCCAAGCTGGGAGGAAGCTCGTACTGAAAGTGCCTGAAAGGAAGCACACCCAAGCTGAAATGAGGCAGGTACTGAAATTGGCTGAAAGGAAGCACACCCGAGATGGAAGGAAGCTCGTTCAGAATGTCGCTGAAAGGAAGCGCACTCGAGCTGGTAGTGTGCTTGTACTGAAAGTCACTGAAAGGAAGCGCACCCGAGCTGGAAAGAAGCTCGTACAGAAAGTCGCTTTAAAGAAGCCCACCCGAGCTGGAAGGAAGCTCATACTTAAAGTCGCTGAAACGAAGTGCACCCGAGCTGGAAGGCAGATCGTACTGAAAGTCCCTGAAAGAAATCTCACCTGAGGTGGAATGCACCCGTTATTGAAAGTCGCTGAAGGGAAGCTCATCGGAGCTGGATGGAAGCTCGTAATGAAAGTCGCTGAAAGGAAGCGCAACCGAGCTGGAAGGCAGCCCGAACATAATGTCACTGAAAGGAAGTGCATGCGATCTGGAAGAAAGCTCGTACTGAAAGGAAGCGCGATTGACCTGGTAGGCAGCTCATACTGAAAGTCGCTGAAAGGAAGTGCACCAGAGCTGGAAAGAAGCTCGTACTGAAAGAAAGCGCACCCGAGATGGAAGGCAGCTCATACAGAAAGTTGCTGAAAGGAAGCGCACCAGAGCTGGAAGGAAGCTCGTACTGAAAGTCGCTGAAAGGAAGTGCAGCAGAGCAGGAAAGAAGCTCGTACTGAATTTCGATAAAAGGAAGCACACCCAAGCTGGAAGGAAGCGTGAACATAATGTCACTGAAAGGAAGTGCACCCGAACTGGAAGGAAGCTCGTACTGAAAGGAAGCGCACCCGAGCTGGAAAGAAGCTCATACTGAAAGTCGCTGAAAGAAAGCTCAGCTGAGCTGGAATGCATGCCTTACTGAAAGTCGATGAAGAGAAGATCATCCGAGCGGGAAGGACGCTCATACTGAAAGTCGCTGAAAGGAAGCGCACACGAGATGGAAAACAGCTTGTACTGAAAGTCACTGAAAGGAAGTGCACCCGACCAGGAAGTCAGCTCATACAGAAAGTCACTGAAAAGGAGTGCACCCAAGCTGGAAGGCAGCCCATACTGAACGTTGTTGAAAGGAAGCGCACCCGAGCTGGAAGGCAGCTCATACTGAAAGCCGCTGAAAGGAAGTGCAACCGAGCTGGAAGGCAGCTCATACTGAAAGTCGCTGAAAGGAAGCGCACCTGAGATGGTACTATGCTTGTACTGGAAGTCGCTGAAAGGAAGCGCACCGGAGCTGGAAAGCAGCTCGTACTGAGAGTCGCTGAAAGAAAGCTCACCTGAGCTGGAATGCACCCCTTACTGAAAGTCACTGAAGGGAAGATCATCCGAGCGGGAAGGACGCTCATACTGAAAGTCGCTGAAAGGAAGCGCACCCGAGCTGGAAGGAAGCTCATACTGAAAATCGCTGAAAGGAACCACACCCGACCCTGAAGAAGTTCATTCAGAAAATCGATGAAAGGAAGTGCACCTTACCTGGAATGCAGCTCATACGTAAAGTCGCTGAAAGGAAGCGCACCAGAGTTGGTAGTATGCTTGCACTGAAATCTGCTGAAATGAAGCGCATCCGACCTGGAATGAAGCTCCTACTGAATGTCGCTGAGAGGAAGCGCACCCAAGCTGGAAGGAAGCTCGTAATAAAAGTCACTGAAAGGAAGCGCACCCGAGCAGGAAGGCAGCTCATACAGAAAGTCGCTGATAACAAGCGCACCTGAGCTGGAAGGGAGCTCATACAGAAAGTCACTGAAAGGAAGCGAAACCGAGCTGGAAGGAAGCTCATTCTGAACGTACCTGAGAGGAAGCGCAACCGAGGTTGAAGGCAGCTCGTACTGAAAGTCCCTGAAGGGAAGCGCACCTGAGCTGGAAGGAAGCTTGTACTGAAAGTCGCTAAAAGGAAGCGCACCCGAGCTGGAAGGAAGCTCTTACTGAAAGTCGCTGAAAGGAAGCGCACACGAGATGGAAAACAGCTCGTACTGAAAGTCACTGAAAGGAAGTGCACCCGACCAGGAAGTCAGCTCATACAGAAAGTCACTGAAAAGGAGTGCACCCAAGCTGGAAGGCAGCCCATACTGAACGTTGTTGAAAGGAAGCGCACCCGAGCTGGAAGGCAGCTCATACTGAAAGCCGCTGAAAGGAAGTGCAACCGAGCTGGAAGGCAGCTCATACTGAAAGTCGCTGAAAGGAAGCGCACTTGAGATGGTACTATGCTTGTACTGAAAGTCGCTGAAAGGAAGCGCACCGGAGCTGGAAAGCAGCTCGTACTGAGAGTCGCTGAAAGAAAGCTCACCTGAGCTGGAATGCACCCCTTACTGAAAGTCACTGAAGGGAAGATCATCCGAGCAGGAAGGACGCTCATACTGAAAGTCGCTGAAAGGAAGCGCACCCGAGCTGGAAGGAAGCTCATACTGAAAATCGCTGAAAGGAACCGCACCCGACCCTGAAGAAGTTCATTCAGAAAATCGATGAAAGGAAGTGCACCTTACCTGGAATGCAGCTCATACGTAAAGTCGCTGAAAGGAAGCGCACCAGAATTGGTAGTATGCTTGCACTGAAATCTGCTGAAATGAAGCGCATCCGACCTGGAATGAAGCTCCTACTGAATGTCGCTGAGAGGAAGCGCACCCAAGCTGGAAGGAAGCTCGTAATAAAAGTCACTGAAAGGAAGCGCACCCGAGCGGGAAGGCAGCTCGTAATAAAAATCGCTGGAAGGAAGCTCACCTGAGATGGAAGGAAGCTCGTACTGAAAGTCGCTGACAGGAAGCACACCCAAGGTGGAAGGAAGCTCGTTCTCAAAGTGGCTGAAAGGAAGTACCCCCGTGCTGGAAGGCAGTTCATACTGAAATTCGCTGAAAAGAAGCAAACCCGAGCTGGAAGGAAGCTCGTATTGAAAGTCGCTGAGAGGAAGCGCACCCGAGCTGGAAGGCAGCTCGTACTGAAAGTTGTTGAAAGGAAGCAAACTCGAGCTGGTAGTGTGTTCATACAGATAGTCACTGAAAGGAAGCGCACCCGAGCTGGAAGGCAGCTCGAACTGAATGTCACTGAAAGGAAGCGCAACAGACCTGGAAGGAAGCTCGTACTGAAAATCGCTTCAGGGAACCACACCAGAGCTGGAAGGAAGCTCGTACTAAAAGAAAGCTCACCTGAGCTGGAATGCACCCCTTACTGAAAGTCACTGAAGGGAAGATCATCCGAGCGGGAAGGACGCTCATACTGAAAGTCGCTGAAAGGAAGTGCACCCGAGCTGGAAGGAAGGTCGTACTGAAAGTCGCTGAGAGGAAGTGCACCTGAGCTGGAAGGAAGGTCATACTGAAAGTCGCTGAGAGGAAGTGCACCCGAGCTGGAAGACAGCTCGTACTGAAAGTCGCTGAGAGGAAGTGCACCCGAGCTGGAAGGAAGCTCATTCTGAACGTTGCTGAGAGGAAGTGCACCCGAGCTGGAAGGAAGCTCATTCTGAAATTCGCTGAAAGGAAGCACAACCTATGAAGAAGGCAGCCTGTACTTAACGTCGCTGAAAGGAAGCGCACCTGAGCTGGAATGCAGCTCGTACGTAATGTCGCTTAAAGGAAGTGCACTCGAGCTGGTAGTATATTTGTACTGAAAGTCGCTGACAGGAAAGAAACCCGAGCTGGAAGGCAACTCGTACTGAAAGTCACTTAAAGGAAGCGCTACCGATCAGGATGTAAGCTGATACTGAATGTCGCTGAGAGGAAGCGCACCCAAGCTGGAAGGAAGCTCGTAATAAAAGTCACTGAAAGGAAGTGCACCCGAGTGGTAAGGCAGCTCGTAATTAAAAATCGCTGGAAGGAAGCTCACCTGAGATAGAAGGGAGTTCGTACTGAAAGTCGCTGAAAAGAAGCAAAGCCGAGCTGGAAGGCAGCTCATACTGAAAATCGCTTCAGGGAGCCACACCAGAGCTGGAAGGAAGCTCGTACTAAAAGGAAGCGCACCCGAGCTGGAAGGCAGCTCGTACTGAAAATCGCTGACAGGAAGCGCACCCAAGCTGGAAAGAAGCTCGTTCTGAACGTCGCTGAGAGGAAGTGCACCCGAGCTGGAAGGAAGCTCGTACTGAAAGTCGCTGAGAGGAAGTGCACCCGATCTGGAAGACAGCTCGTACTGAAAGTTGCTGAGAGGAAGTGCAGCCGAGCTGGAAGAAAGCTCATTCTGAACGTCGCTGAGAGGAAGTGCACCCGAGGTGGAAGGCAGTTAGTACTGAAATTCACTTAAAGGAAGTGCACCCGAGCTGGAAGGAAGCTCATTCTGAAATTTGCTGAAAGGAAGCACACCTTATGAAGAAGGCAGCCCGTACTTAACGTCGCTGAAAGGAAGCGCACCTGAGCTGGAAGGAAGCTCGTAATAAAAGTCACTGAAAGGAAGCGCACCCGAGCGGGAAGGCAGCTCGTAATAAAAATCGCTGGAAGGAAGCTCACCTGAGATAGAAGGAAGTTCGTACTGAAAGTCGCTGACAGGAAACAAACCCGAGCTGGAAGGAAGCTCGTTCTCAAAGTGGCTGAAAGGAATGTCACTGAAAGGAAGCGCACCCGATCTGGAAGGCAGCTCGTACTGAATGTCACTGAAAGGAAGCCCAACAGACCTGGAAGGAAGCTCGTTCAGAATACCACTGAAAGGAAGCGCACCCAACCTGGAGGGAAGCTCATATTTAAAATCGCTGAAACGCAGTGCACTCGAGCTGGAAGGCAACTCGTACTGAAAGTTGCTTAAAGGAAGTGCTACCTATCAGGATGTAAGCTCATACTGAATGTCGCTGAGAGGAAGCGCACCCGAGCTGGAAGGCAGCTCGTAATAAAAATCGCTGGAAGGAAGCTCACCTGAGATAGAAGGAAGTTCGTACTGAAAGTCGCTGACAGGAAACAAACCCGAGCTGGAAGGAAGCTCATATTTAAAATCGCTGAAACGCAGTGCACTCGAGCTGGAAGGCAACTCGTACTGAAAGTCGCTTAAAGGAAGCGCTACCTATCAGGATGTAAGCTCATACTGAATGTCGCTGAGAGGAATCGCACCCGAGCTGGAAGGCAGCTCGTACTGAAAGTCACTGAAAGGAAGCTCACCTGAGATAGAAGGAAGCTCGTACTGAAAGTCGCTGACAGGAAGCACACCCAAGGTGGAAGGAAGCTCGTTCTCAAAGTGGCTGAAAGGAAGTACACCCGAGCTGGAAGGCAGCTCGAACTGAATGTCACTGAAAGGAAGCGCACCCGATCTGGAAGGCAGCTCGTACTGAATGTCACTGAAAGGAAGCCCAACAGACCTGGAAGGAAGCTCGTTCAGAATACCACTGAAAGGAAGCGCACCCAACCTGGAGGGAAGCTCATATTTAAAATCGCTGAAACGCAGTGCACTCGAGCTGGAAGGCAACTCGTACTGAAAGTTGCTTAAAGGAAGTGCTACCTATCAGGATGTAAGCTCATACTGAATGTCGCTGAGAGGAAGCGCACCCGAGCTGGAAGGCAGCTCGTAATAAAAATCGCTGGAAGGAAGCTCACCTGAGATAGAAGGAAGTTCGTACTGAAAGTCGCTGACAGGAAACAAACCCGAGCTGGAAGGAAGCTCATATTTAAAATCGCTGAAACGCAGTGCACTCGAGCTGGAAGGCAACTCGTACTGAAAGTTGCTTAAAGGAAGTGCTACCTATCAGGATGTAAGCTCATACTGAATGTCGCTGAGAGGAAGCGCACCCGAGCTGGAAGGCAGCTCGTAATAAAAATCGCTGGAAGGAAGCTCACCTGAGATAGAAGGAAGTTCGTACTGAAAGTCGCTGACAGGAAACAAACCCGAGCTGGAAGGAAGCTCATATTTAAAATCGCTGAAACGCAGTGCACTCGAGCTGGAAGGCAACTCGTACTGAAAGTCGCTTAAAGGAAGCGCTACCTATCAGGATGTAAGCTCATACTGAATGTCGCTGAGAGGAATCGCACCCGAGCTGGAAGGCAGCTCGTACTGAAAGTCACTGAAAGGAAGCTCACCTGAGATAGAAGGAAGCTCGTACTGAAAGTCGCTGACAGGAAGCACACCCCAGGTGGAAGGAAGCTCATTCTCAAAGTGGTTGAAAGGAAGTACACCCGTGCTGGAAGGCAGTTCATACTGAAATTCGCTGAAAAGAAGCAAACCCGAGCTGGAAGGCAGCTCATTCCGAAACTCGCTGAAAGGAAGCGCACCCGAGCTGGAAGGCAGCTCATACTGAAAATCGCTTCAGGGAGCCACACCAGAGCTGGAAGGAAGCTCGTACTAAAAGGAAGCGCACCCGAGCTGGAAGGAAGCTCGTTCTGAAAATCGCTGACAGGAAGCGCACCCACGGTGGAAGGAAGCTCATTCTCAAAGTGGCTGAAAGGAAGTACACCCGTGCTGGAAGGCAGTTCATACTGAAATTCGCTGAAAAGAAGCAAACCCGAGCTGGAAGGAAGCTCATTCCGAAACTCGCTGAAAGGAAGCGCTCCCGAGCTGGAAGGCAGCTCATAGTGAAAATCGCTTCAGGGAACCACACCAGAGCTGGAAGGAAGCTCATACTGAAAGTCACTGAAAGGAAGCCCACCTGAGATGGAAGGCAGCTCGTACTGAAAATCGCTGACAGGAAGCGCACCCAAGCTGGAAGGAAGCTCGTTCTGAACGTCGCTGAGAGGAAGTGCACCCGAGCTGGAAGGAAGGTCGTACTGAAAGTCGCTGAGAGGAAGCGCACCCGAGCTGGAAGACAGCTCGTACTGAAAGTCGCTGAGAGGAAGTGCACCAGAGCTGGAAGGAAGCTCATTCTGAACGTCGCTGAGAGGAAGTGCGGCCAAGCTGGAAGGCAGTTAGTACTGAAATTCACTTAAAGGAAGCGCACCCGAACTGGAAGGAAGCTCATTCTGAAATTCGCTGAAACGAAGCACACCCTATGAAGAAGGCAGCCTGTACTTAACGTCGCTGAAAGGAAGCGCACCTGAGCTAGAATGCAGCTCGTACGTAATGTCGCTTAAAGGAAGTGCACCCGAGCTGGAAGGAAGGTCGTACTGAAAGTCGCTGAGAGGAAGTGCACCCGAGCTGGAAGGAAGCTCATTCTGAAATTCGCTGAAAGGAAGCACACCCTATTAAGAAGGCAGCCCGTACTTAACGTCGCTGAAAGGAAGCGCACCTGAGCTGGAATGCAGCTCGTACGTAATGTCGCTTAAAGGAAGTGCACTCGAGCTGGTAGTATACTTGTACTAAAGTCGCTGAGAGGAAGGGCACCCGATCTGGAAGACAGCTCGTACTGAAAGTCGCTGAGAGGAAGCGCTACCTATCAGGATGTAAGCTCATACTGAATGTGGCTAAGAGGAAGCGCACCCAAGATGGAAGGCAGCTCGTACTGAAAGTCACTGAAAGGAAGCTCACCTGAGATAGAAGGAAGCTTGTACTGAAAGTCGCTGACAGGAAGTACACCCAAGGTGGAAGGAAGCTCATTCTCAAAGTGGTTGAAAGGAAGTACACCCGTGCTGGAAGGCAGTTCATACTGAAAATCGCTTCAGGGAACCACACCAGAGCTGGAAGGAAGCTCGTACTAAAAGGAAGCGCACCCGAGCTGGAAGGAAGCTTGTACTGAAAATCGCTGACAGGAAGCGCACCCAAGCTGGAAGGAAGCTCATTCTGAACGTCGCTGAGAGGAAGTGCACCCGAGCTGGAAGACAGCTCGTACTGAAAGTCGCTGAGAGGAAGTGCACCTGAGCTGGAAGACAGTTAGTACTGAAATTCACTTAAAGGAAGCGCACCCGAGCTGGAAGGAAGCTCATTCTGAAATTCGCTGAAAGGAAGCACACCCTATGAAGAAGGCAGCCTGTACTTAACGTCTCTGAAAGGAAGCGCACCTGAGCTGGAATGCAGCTCGTACGTAATGTCGCTTAAAGGAAGTGCACTCGAGCTGGTAGTATACTTGTACTAAAGTCGCTGAGAGGAAGGGCACCCGATCTGGAAGACAGCTCGTACTGAAAGTCGCTGAGAGGAAGCGCTACCTATCAGGATGTAAGCTCATACTGAATGTGGCTAAGAGGAAGCGCACCCAAGATGGAAGGCAGCTCGTACTGAAAGTCACTGAAAGGAAGCTCACCTGAGATAGAAGGAAGCTTGTACTGAAAGTCGCTGACAGGAAAGAAACCCGAGCTGGAAGGCAACTCGTACTGAAAGTCACTTAAAGGAAGCGCTACCGATCAGGATGTAAGCTGATACTGAATGTCGCTGAGAGGAAGCGCACCCAAGCTGGAAGGAAGCTCGTAATAAAACTCACTGAAAGGAAGTGCACCCGAGCGGTAAGGCAGCTCGTAATTAATAATCGCTGGAAGGAAGCTCACCTGAGATAGAAGGGAGTTCGCACTGAAAGTCGCTGACAGGAAGCACACCCAAGGTGGAAGGAAGCTCATTCTCAAAGTGGCTGAAACGCAGTGCACTCGAGCTGGAAGGCAACTCGTACTGAAAGTCGCTTAAAGGAAGCGCTACCTATCAGGATGTAAGCTCATACTGAGTGTCGCTGAGAGGAAGCGCACCCGAGCTGGAAGGAAGGTTGTACTGAAAGTTGCTGAGAGGAAGTGCACCCGAGCTGGAAGACAGCTCGTACTGAAAGTCGCTGAAAGGAAGTGCACCCGAGGTGAAGGAAGCTCATTCTGAAATTCGCTGAAAGGAAGCACACCCTATGAAGAAGGCAGCCTGTACTTAACGTCACTGAAAGGTAGCGCACCTGAGCTGGAATGTAGCTCGTATGTAATGTCGCTTAAAGGAAGCGCACTCGAGCTGGTAGTATGCTTGTACTGAAAGTCGCTGACAGAAAGTGCACCCGAGCTGGAAGGGAGCTCGTACTGAAAATAGCTTCAAGGAACCGTACCAGAGCTGGATGGAAGCTCTTACCGAAAGGAAGCGCACCCGGTCTGGATGGCAGCCTGAACTGAAAGTCACTGAAAGGAAGCGCACCCGAGCTGGAAGGAAGCTCGTTCTGAAAGTCACTGAAAGGAAGCGCAAGCGAGCTGGATGGAAGCTCGTACTGAAAGGAAGCGCACCCGAGCTGGAAGGAAGCTCATAGTGAAAGGAAGCGCACCCGAGCCGGAAAGAAGCTCATACTGAAAGTCGCTGAAAGGAACTGCAACCGAGCTGGAAGGCAGCTAGTACTGAAATTAGCTTAAAACAAGCGCACCCGAGTTGGAAGGAAGCTTGTTCAGAAAATCGCTGAATAGTGCAGCCGACCTGGAATGCAGCTCGTACTTAAAGTCACTGAAAGGAAGCGCACCCGAGCTGGAAGGAAGCTCGTACTGAAAGTCACTGAAAGGAAGCGCAAGCGAGCTGGAAGGAAGCTCGTACTGAAAGGAAGCGCACCCGAGCTGGAAGGAAGCTCGTACTGAAAGGAAGCGCACCCGAGCCAGAAAGAAGCTCGTACAGAAAGTCGCTGAAAGGAAGCGCACCCGACCAGGAAGTCAGCTCATACAGAAAGTCGCTGAAAAGAAGCGCACCCGTGCTGGAAGGCAGCTCATACAGAAAGTCGCTGAAAAGAAGCGCACCCAAGCTGGAAGGAAGCTCCTACTGAAAGTCGCTAAGAGGAGGTGCACCCAAGCTGGACGGCAGCTCATACTGAAAGCCGCTGACAGGAAGTGCACCTGAGCTGGACGGCAGCTCCTACTGAAAGTCACTGAGAGGAAGCGCACCCGAGCTGGAAGGAAGCTCGTACTGAAAGTCGCTGAAAGGAAGCGAACTCGAGCCGGTAGTGTGTTCATACAAAAAATTGCTGACAGGAAGCTCACCAAAGCTGGAAGGCAGCTTGTTTTGAAAGACACTGGAAAGAAGCGCAGCCAAGCTGGAAGGCAGCCCATACTGAACATTGTTGAAAGGAAGCGCACCTGAGCTGGAAGGAATCTCATACTGAAAGTTGCTGAATGGAAGCTCAGCCGAGCTGGAAGGAAGCTCATACTGAAAGTCGCTGAAAGGAAGCGCACCCGACCAGGAAGTCAGCTCGTACTGAAAGGAAGCGCACCCGAGCTGGAAAGAAGAAGGTACCGAAAGTCGCTGAAAGGAAGCGCACCCATTCTGGAAGGCAGCTCGTACTGAAAGTCGCTGAAAGGAAGCGCACCCGTGCTGGAAGGCAGTTAGTACTGAAATTCGATTAAAAGAAGCGCACCCGAGCGGGAAAGAAGTTCATTCTGAAATTCGCTGAATGGAAGCACACCCTATGAAGAAGGCAGCCTGTACTTAACGTCGCTGAAAGGAAGCACACCCAAGCTGGGTGGAAGCTCGTACTGAAAGTCGCTGAAAGAAGTGCACCCGTCCTGGAATGCAGCTCGTACTTAAATTGGCTGAAAGGAAGCGCACTCGAGCTGGTAGTATGCTTGTACTGAAAGTCGATGACAGAAAGTGCACCCGAGCTGGAAGGAAGCTCGTATTGAAAATCGCTTCAAGGAACCGTACCAGAGCTGGATGGAAGCTCTTACTGAAAGGAAGCACACCCGAGCTGGATGGCAGCCTCAACTGAAAGTCGCTGAAAGGAAGCGCACCGGAGCTGGAAGGAAGCTCGTACTGAAAGTCACTGAAAGGAAGCGCAAGCGAGCTGGAAGGAAGCTCGTACTGAAAGGAAGCGCACCCGAGCTGGAAGGAAGCTCGTACTAAAAGGAAGCGCACCCGAGCCAGAAAGAAGCTCATACTGAAAGTCACTGAAAGGAACTGCAACCGAGCTGGAAGGCAGTTAGTACTGAAATTAGCTTAAAGGAAGCGCACCCGAGTTGGAAGGAAGCTTGTTCAGAAAATCGCTGAATAGTGCAGCCGACCTGGAATGCAGCTCGTACTTAAAGTCACTGAAAGGAAGCGCACCCGAGCTGGAAGGAAGCTCGTACTGAAAGGAAGCGCACACGAGCCGGAAAGAAGCTCATACAGAAAGTCGCTGAAAGGAAGCGCACCCGACCAGGAAGTCAGCTCATACAGAAAGTCGCTGAAAAGAAGCGCACCCGTGCTGGAAGGCAGCTCATACAGAAAGTCGCTGAAAAGAAGCGCACCCAAGCTGGAAGGAAGCTCCTACTGAAAGTCGCTAAGAGGAGGTGCACCCAAGCTGGACGGCAGCTCATACTGAAAGCCGCTGACAGGAAGTGCACCCGAGCTGGACGGCAGCTCTTACTGAAAGTCACTGAGAGGAAGCGCACCCGAGCTGGAAGGAAGCGAACACGAGCCGGTAGTGTGTTCATACAGAAAATTGCTGACAGGAAGCTCACCAAAGCTGGAAGGCAGCTTGTTTTGAAAGACACTGGAAATAAGCGCACCCAAGCTGGAAGGCAGCCCATACTGAACGTTGTTGAAAGGAAGCGCACCCGTGCTGGAAGGAATCTCATACTGAAAGTTGCTGAATGGAAGCGCACCCGAGCTGGAAGGCAGCTCATACTGAAAATCGCTGAAAGAAAGCTCACCTGAGTTGGAAGGGAGCTCCTACTGAAAATCGCCGAAGGGGAGATCCTGCGAGCAGGACGGACGCTCATACTGGAAGTGGCTGAAAGGAAGCGGAACCGAGCTGGAAGGAAGCTCGTACTGAAAATCGTTTCAAGGATCCGTACCAGAGCTGGAAGGAAGCAATTACTGAAAGGAAGCGCACGCGAGCTGGTAGTATGCTTGTACTGAAAGTCTCTGAAAGGAAGCGCACCCGAGCTGGATGGCAGCCCAAACTGAATGTCAATGAAAGGAAGCGCACCCGACCTGGAAGGAAGCTCGTACTGAAAGTCACTGAAAGGAAGCGCACGCGAGCTGGAAGGAAGCTCATACTGAATGTCGCTGAGAGGAAGCGCACCCGAGCTGGAAGGAAGCTCGTACTGAAAGGAAGCACATCCGATCTGGAAAGAAGCTCGTACTGAAAGTCGCTGAAAGGAAGCACACCCAAGCTGGAAGGACGCTCATACTGAAAGTCGCTCAGAGGAAGCGCACCCGTGCTGGAAGGCAGTTAGTACTGAAATTCGCTTAAAAGAAGCGCACCCGAGCTAGAAGGACGCTCATACTGAAAGTCGCAGAAAGGAAGTGCACCCGTGCTGGAAGGCAGTTAGTACTGAAATTCGCTTAAAAGAAGCGCACCCGAGCTGGAAGGAAGTTCATTCTGAAATTCGCTGAATGGAAGCACACCCTATGAAGAAGGCAGCCTGTACTTAACGTCGCTGAAAGGAAGCGCACCCAAGCTGGTGGTATGCTTTCACTGAAAGCTGCTGAAAGGAAGCGCACCCGAGCTGGAATGCAGCTCGTACTGATAGTCACTCAGAGGAAGCGCACCCGACCTGGAAGGAAGCTCGTACTGAAAGTCACTGAAAGGAAGCGCACGCGAGCTGGAAGGAAGCTCATACTGAATGTCGCTGAGAGGAAGCGCACCCGAGCTGGAAGGAAGCTCGTACTGAAAGGAAGCACATCCGATCTGGAAAGAAGCTCGTACTGAAAGTCGCTGAAAGGAAGCACACCCAAGCTGGAAGGACGCTCATACTGAAAGTCGCTCAGAGGAAGCGCACCCGTGCTGGAAGGCAGTTAGTACTGAAATTCGCTTAAAAGAAGCGCACCCGAGCTAGAAGGACGCTCATACTGAAAGTCGCAGAAAGGAAGTGCACCCGTGCTGGAAGGCAGTTAGTACTGAAATTCGCTTAAAAGAAGCGCACCCGAGCTGGAAGGAAGTTCATTCTGAAATTCGCTGAATGGAAGCACACCCTATGAAGAAGGCAGCCTGTACTTAACGTCGCTGAAAGGAAGCGCACCCAAGCTGGTGGTATGCTTTCACTGAAAGGTGCTGAAAGGAAGCGCACCCGAGCTGGAATGCAGCTCGTACTGATAGTCACTCAGAGGAAGCACACCGGACCTGGAATGCATCTCGTACTTAAAGTCGCTGACATGAAACAAGCCCGAGCTGGAAGGCAGCTCGTACTGAAAGTCGCTGAGAGGAAGCTCACCCGAGCTGGAAGGAAGCTCGTAATGAAAGTCACTGAAAGGAAGTGTACCCGAGCTGGATGGCAGCCTGAACTGAAAGTCACTGAAAGGAAGCGCACCGGAGCTGGAAGGAAGTTCGTACTGAAAGTCACTGAAAGGAAGCGCAAGCGAGCTGGAAGGAAGCTCGTACTGAAAGGAAGCGCACCCGAGCTGGAAGGAAGCTCGTACTGAAAGGAAGCGCACCCGAGCCGGAAAGAAGCTCATACTGAAAGTCACTAAAAGGAACTGCAACCGAGCTGGAAGGCAGTTAGTACTGAAATTAGCTTAAAGGAAGCGCACCCGAGCTGGAAGGAAGCTCGTACTGAAAGTCACTGAAAGGAATCGCACCCGAGCTGGAAGGAAGCTCGTACTGAAAGGAAGCGCACCCATGCTGGAAGGCAGCTCATACAGAAAGTCGCTGAAAAGAAGCGCACCCAAGCTGGAAGGAAGCTCCTACTGAAAGTCGCTAAGAGGAGGTGCACCCAAGGAGGATGGCAGCTCATACTGAAAGCCGCTGACAGGAAGTGCACCCGAGCTGGACGGCAGCTCCTACTGAAAGTCACTGAGAGGAAGCGCACCCGTGCTGGAAGGAAGCTCATACTGAAAGTCGCTGAAAGAAAGCTCACCTGAGTTGGAAGGGAGCTCGTACTGAAAATCGCTGAAGGGGAGATCCTGCGAGCAGGACGGACGCTCATACTGGAAGTGGCTGAAAGGAAGCGCACCAGGGCTGGAAGGAAGCTCGTACTGAAAGTCGCTTCAAGGATCCGTACCAGAGCTGTAAGGAAGCAATTACTGAAAGGAAGCGCACCCGAGCTGGTGGTATGCTTTTACTGAAAGCTGCTGAAAGGAAGCGCACCCGAGCTGGAATGCAGCTCGTACTTAAAGTCGCTGACAGGAAACAAACCCGAGCTGGAAGGCAGCTCGTACTGAAAGTCGCTGAGAGGAAGCTCACCCGAGCTGGAAGGAAGCTCGTAATGAAAGTCACTGAAAGGAAGTGTACCCGAGCGGGAAGGCAGCTGGTAATAAAAATCTCTGAATGGAAGCTCACCTGAGATAGAAGGAAGCTCGTACTGAAAGTCGCTGACAGGAAGCTCACCCGCGCTGGAAGGAAGCTCGTTCTCAAAGTGGCTGAAAGGAAGTGCACCCGTGCTGGAAGGCAGTTCATACTGAAAGCCACTGAGAGGAAGCTCACCCGAGCTGGAAGGCAGCTCTTTTTTGAAAGACGCTGAAAGGTCGCGCACCCGAGTTGGAAGAAAGCTCATACTGAAAATTGGTGAAGGGAAGCTCATCTGAGATAGAAGGAAGCTCGTACTGAAAGTCTCTGAAAGGAAGCACACCCAAGCTGGAAGGAGGCTGGTACTGAAAGTGGCTTAAAGGAAGCGCACCCTAGATTGAAGGAAACTTGTTCAGGAAATCGCTGAAAGGATGCACAACCGACCTGGAATGCAGCTCATACTTAAAGTCGCTGAAAGGAATAGCACTCGAGCTGCTGGTATGCTTGTACTGAAAGTCGCTGACAGGAAGTGCAGCTGAGCTGCAAGGAAGCTCGTACTGAAAGTCACTGAAAGGAAGCGAACCCGAGCTGGAAGGAAGCTCTTCCTGAAAGGAAGCGCACACGATCTGGAAGGCAGCTCATACTGGACGTCGCTGAAAGGAAACACAAACGAGCTGGAAGGAAGCTCGTACTGAAAGTCGCTGAAAGGAAGCGCACCCGAGGTGGTAGTATGCTTGTACTGGAAGTGGCTGACAGGAACCGCACCTGAGCTGGAAGGAAGCCCGTACTGAAGGAAGCGCATCCGAGCTGGACTGCAGCTAATACTGAAAGCCGCTGATGGGAAGCGCACCTGAGCTGGAAGGTACCTCGTACTGAAAGTCGCTTACAGGAAGGTCACCAGAGCTGGAAGGCAGCTAATACTGAAATTTGCTGAAAGAAACCTCACCTGAGCTAAAAGGCAGCTCGTACTGAAAATCGCTGAATGGAAGCGCTCCCGACCTTAAAGGAAGCTCGTACTGAAAGTCGCTGAAAGGAAGCGCACTCGAGCTGGTAGTATGCTTGTACTGAAAGTCACTGACAGGAAGTGCAACCGAGCTGGAAGGCAGTCCGAAGTGAATTTCACTGAAAGGAAGCGAACCTGAGCTGGAAGGAAGCTCGTACTGAAAGTCACTGAAAGGAAGCGCACCAGAGCTGTAAGGAAGCTCGTACTGAAAGGAAGCGCACGCGATCTGGAAGGCAGCTCATACTGGAAGTCACTGAAAGGAAACACAGCCGAGCTGGAAGGAAGCTCGTAGTGAAAGGAAGCGCACCCGATCTGGAAGGCAGCTCATACAGAAAGTCGCTGAAAAGAAGCACCCCCGAGCTGGAAGACAGCTCGTACTGAAAATCGCTTCAGGGAACCGCACCAAAGCTGGAAAAAAGCTCGTACTAAAAGGAAGCGCACCAAAGCTGGAAGGCAGCTCATACTGGAAGTCAGTGAAAGGAAACACAACCGAGCTGGAAGGAAGCTCGTAGTGAAAGGAAGCGCACCCGATCTGGAAGGCAGCTCATACTGAAAATCACTGAAAGGAAGCGCACTCGAGCTGGTAGTAAGCTTGTACTGAAAGTCACTGACAGGAAGCGCACCCGAGCTGGACGGCAGCTCATACTGAGAGCCGGTGAAAGGAAGCGCACCCGAGCTGGTAGGCAGGTAGTACTAAAAGTCACTGACAGGGAGCCCACACGAGCTGGACAGCAGCTAATACTGAAAGCCGCTGAGAGGAAGCGCTCCCGAGCTGGACGGCAGCTAATACTGAAAGCCGCTGAGAGGAAGCGCTCCTGAGCTGGAAGGCAGCTTGGAATGAAAATCGCTTAAAGGAAGCGCACAAGAGCTGGAAGGAAGCTCGTACTGAAAGTCACTGAAAGGAAGCGCACCGGAGCTGGAAGGAAGCTCGTACTGAAAGGAAGCGCACCCGAGGTTGAAAGAAGGTCATACTGATAGTCGATGAAAGGAAGCTCACCCAAGCTGCAAGGCAGCTCGTACTGAAAGTCGGTGAAAGGAAGCGCATCCAAGGTGGAAGGAAGCTCGTGCTGAAAGTCGCTGAAAGGAAGCACACCCGAGCTGGGTGGAAGCTCTTACTGAAAGTCGCTGAAAGAAGTGCACCCGTCCTGGAATGCAGCTCGTACTTAAATTGGCTGAAAGGAAGCGCACTCGAGCTGGTAGTATGCTTGTACTGAAAGTCGCTGACAGAAAGTGCACCCGAGCTGGAAGGAAGCTCGTACTGAAAATCGCTTCAAGGAACCGTACCAGAGCTGGATGGAAGCTCTTACTGAAAGGAAGCGCACCCGAGCTGGAAGGCAGCTCATACAGAAAGTCGCTGAAAAGAAGCGCACCCAAGCTGGAAGGAAGCTCCTACTGAAAGTCGCTAAGAGGAGGTGCACACAAGCTGGACGGCAGCTCATACTGAAAGCCGCTGACAGGAAGTGCACCTGAGCTGGACGGCAGCTCCTACTGAAAGTCACTGAGAGGAAGGGCACCCGAGCTGGAAGGAAGCTCATACTGAAAGTCGCTGAAAGGAAGCGAACTCGAGCCGGTAGTGTGTTCATACAGAAAATTGCTGACAGGAAGCTCACCAAAGCTGGAAGGCAGCTTGTTTTGAAAGACACTGAAAAGAAGCGCACCCAAGCTGGAAGGCAGCCCATACTGAACATTGTTGAAAGGAAGCGCACCTGAGCTGGAAGGAATCTCATACTGAAAGTCGCTGAAAGAAAGCTCACCTGAGTTGGAAGGGAGCTCGTACTGAAAATCGCTGAAGGGGAGATCCTGCGAGCAGGACGGACGCTCATACTGGAAGTGGCTGAAAGGAAGCGGAACCGAGCTGGAAGGAAGCTCGTACTGAAAATCGCTTCAAGGATCCGTACCAGAGCTGTAAGGAAGCAATTACTGAAAGGAAGCGCACGCGAGCTGGTAGTATGCTTGTACTGAAAGTCACTGAAAGGAAGCGCACCCGAGCTGGAAGGAAGCTCATACTGAAAATCACTGAAAGGAAGCGCACTCGAGCTGGAAGGAAGCTCGTACTGAAAGGAAGCGCACCCGAGCTGGAAAGAAGCTCGTACTGAAAGTCGCTGAAAGGAAGCGCACCCATTCTGGAAGGCAGCTCCTACTGAAAGTCGCTGAAAGGAAGCGCACCCAAGCTGGAAGGAAGCTCATACTGAAAGTCGCTGAGAGGAAGTGCACCCGTGCTGGAAGGCAGTTAGTACTGAAATTTGCTTAAAAGAAGCGCACCCGAGCTGGTGGTATGCTTTTACTGAAAGCTGCTGAAAGGAAGCGCACCCGAGCTGGAATGCAGCTCGTACTGATAGTCACTCAGAGGAAGCGCACCGGACCTGGAATGCATCTGGAAGGAAGCTCGTAATGAAAGTCACTGAAAGGAAGTGTACCCGAGCGGGAAGGCAGCTCGTAATAAAAATCTCTGAAAGGAAGCTCACCTGAGATAGAAGGAAGCTCGTACTGAAAGTCTCTGAAAGGAAGCACACCCAAGCTGGAAGGAGGCTGGTACTGAAAGTGGCTTAAAGGAAGCGCACCCTAGATGGAAGGAAGCTTGTTCAAAAAATCGCTGAACAGTGCAGCCGACCTGGAAGGAAGCTCGTACTGAAAGTCGCTGAAAGGAAGCGCACCCAAGCTGGAAGGAGGCTGGTACTGAAAGTCGCTGAAAGGAAGTGCACCCGAGGGGGAGGAAGCTCATACTGAAAGTCTCTGAAAGGAAGCACACCCAAGCTGGAAGGAGGCTGGTACTGAAAGTGGCTTAAAGGAAGCGCACCCTAGATTGAAGGAAGCTTGTTCAGGAAATCGCTGAAAGGATGTACAACCAACCTGGAATGCAGCTCGTACTTAAAGTCGCTGAAAGGAAGTGCACTCGAGCTGCTGGTATGCTTGTACTGAAAGTCGCTGACATGAAGTGCAGCCGAGCTGGAAGGCAGCCCGAACTGAATTTCACTGAAAGGAAGCGAACCCGAGCTGGAAGGAAGCTCGTACTGAAAGTCACTGAAAGTAAGCGAACCTGAGCTGGAAGGAAGCTCTTCCTGAAAGGAAGCGCACACGATCTGGAAGGCAGCTCATACTGGACGTCGCTGAAAGGAAACACAAACGAGCTGGAAGGAAGCTCGTACTGAAAGTCACTGAAAGGAAGCGCACCTGAGCTGGAAGGCACCTCCTACTGAAAGTCGCTGACAGGAAGGTCGCCAGAGCTGGAAGGCAGCTAATACTGAAATTTGCTGAAAGAAACCTCACCTGAGCTCAAAGGCAGCTCGTACTGAAAATCGCTGAAGGGAAGTGCTCCCGACCTGAAAGGAAGCTCGTACTGAAAGTCGCTGAAAGGAAGCGCACTCGAGCTGGTAGTATGCTTGTACTGAAAGTCACTGACAGGAAGTGCACCCGAGCTGGAAGGCAGCCCGAACTGAATTTCACTGAAAGGAAGCGAACCTGAGCTGGAAGGAAGCTCGTACTGAAAGTCACTGAAAGGAAGCGCACCAGAGCTGTAAGGAAGCTCGTACTGAAAGGAAGCGCACACGATATGGAAGGCAGCTCATACTGGAAGTCACTGAAAGGAAACACAACCGAGCTGGAAGGAAGCTCGTAGTGAAAGGAAGCGCACCCGATCTGGAAGGCAGCTCATACAGAAAGTCGCTGAAAAGAAGCGCACCCGTGCTGGAAGGCAGCTCATACAGAAAGTCGCTGAAAAGAAGCGCACCCAAGCTGGAAGGAAGCTCCTACTGAAAGTCGCTAAGAGGAGGTGCACCCACGCTGGATGGCAGCTCATACTGAAGGCCGCTGACAGGAAGTGCACCCGAGCTGGACGGCAGCTCCTATTGAAAGTCACTGAGAGGAAGCGCACCCGAGCTGGAAGGAAGCTCATACTGAAAGTCGCTGAAAGAAAGCTCACCTGAGTTGGAAGGGAGCTCGTACTGAAAATCGCTGAAGGGGAGATCCTGCGAGCAGGACGGATGCTCATACTGGAAGTGGCTGAAAGGAAGCGGAACCGAGTTGGAAGGAAGCTCGTACTGAGAATCGCTTCAAGGATCCGTACCAGAGCTGTAAGGAAGCAATTACTGAAAGGAAGCGCACGCGAGCTGGTAGTATGCTTGTACTGAAAGTCTCTGAAAGGAAGCGCACCCAAGCTGGAAGGAAGCTCGTACTGAAAGGAAGCGCACCCGAGCTGGAAAGAAGCTCGTACTGAAAGTCACTGAAAAGAAGCGCACCCGAGCTGGAAGGACGCTCTTACTGAAAGTCGCTGAGAGGAAGTGCACCCGTGCTGGAAGGCAGTTAGTACTGAAATTCGCTTAAAAGAAGCGCACCCGAGCTGGAAGGACGCTCATACTGAAAGTCGCAGAAAGGAAGTGCACCCGTGCTGGAAGGCAGTTAGTACTGAAATTCACTTAAAAGAAGCGCACCCGAGCTGGAAGGAAGCTTGTACTGAAAGTCTCTGAAAGGAAGCACACCCAAGCTGGAAGGAGGCTGGTACTGAAAGTGGCTTAAAGGAAGCGCACCCTAGATGGAAGGAAGCTTGTTCAAAAAATCGCTGAACAGTGCAGCCGACCTGGAAGGAAGCTCGTACTGAAAGTCGCTGAAAGGAAGTGCACCCGAGGGGGAGGAAGCTCGTACTGAAAGGAAGCGCACGCGAGCTGGTAGCATGCTTGTACTGAAAGTCTCTGAAAGGAAGCGCACCCGAGCTGGATGGCAGCCCGAACTGAATGTCAATGAAAGGAAGCGCACCCGACCTGGAAGGAAGCTCGTACTGAAAGTCACTGAAAGGAAGCGCACCCGAGCTGGAAAGAAGCTCGTACTGAAAGTCGCTGAAAGGAAGCGCACACGAGCTGGAAGGCAGCTCATACTGAAAGTCACTGAGAGGAAGTGCACCCGTGCTGGAAGGCAGATAGTACTGAAATTCGCTTAAAAGAAGCGCACCAGAGCTGGAAGGACGCTCATACTGAAAGTCGCTGAAAGGAAGTGCACCCGTGCTGGAAGGAAGTTCATTCTGAAATTCGCTGAATGGAAGCACACCCTATGAAGAAGGCAGCCTGTACTTAACGTCGCTGAAAGGAAGCGCACCCGAGCTGGTGGTATGCTTTTACTGAAAGCTGCTGAAAGGAAGCGCACCCGAGCTGGAATGCAGCTCGTACTGATAGTCACTCAGAGGAAGCGCACCGGACCTGGAATGCATCTCGTACTTAAAGTCGCTGACAGGAAACAAACCCGAGATGGAAGGCAGCTCGTACTGAAAGTCGCTGAGAGGAAGCTCACCTGAGCTGGAAGGAAGCTCGTAATGAAAGTCACTGAAAGGAAGTGTACCCGAGCGGGAAGGCAGCTCGTAATAAAAATCTCTGAAAGGAAGCTCACCTGAGATAGAAGGAAGCTCGTACTGAAAGTCGCTGACAGGAAGCTCACCCGCGCTGGAAGGAAGCTCGTTCTCAAAGTGGCTGAAAGGAAGTGCACCCGTGCTGGAAGGCAGTTCATACTGAAAGCCACTGAGAGGAAGCTCACCCGAGCTGGAAGGCAGCTCTTTTTTGAAAGACGCTGAAAGGTAGCGCACCCGAGTTGGAAGGAAGCTCATACTGAAAATCGCTGAAGGGAAGCTCATCTGAGATAGAAGGAAGCTCGTACTGAAAGTCTCTGAAAGGAAGCACACCCAAGCTGGAAGGAGGCTGGTACTGAAAGTGGCTTAAAGGAAGCACACCCTAGATGGAAGGAAGCTTGTTCAAAAAATCGCTGAACAGTGCAGCCGACCTGGAAGGAAGCTCGTACTGAAAGTCTCTGAAAGGAAGCACACCCAAGCTGGAAGGAGGCTGGTACTGAAAGTGGCTTAAAGGAAGCGCACCCTAGATGGAAGGAAGCTTGTTCAAAGAATCGCTGAACAGTGCAGCCGACCTGGAAGGAAGCTCGTACTGAAAGTCTCTGAAAGGAAGCACACCCAAGCTGGAAGGCGGCTGGTACTGAAAGTCGCTGAAAGGAAGTGCACCCGAGGGGGAGGAAGCTCATACTGAAAGTCTCTGAAAGGAAGCACACCCAAGTTGGAAGGAGGCTGGTACTGAAAGTGGCTTAAAGGAAGCGCACCCTAGATTGAAGGAAGCTTGTTCAGGAAATCGCTGAAAGGATGTACAACCAACCTGGAATGCAGCTCGTACTTAAAGTCGCTGAAAGGAAGCGCACTCGAGCTGCTGGTAAGCTTGTACTGAAAATCGCTGACAGGAAGTGCAGCCGAGCTGTAAGGCAGCCCGAACTGAATTTCACTGAAAGGAAGCGAACCCGAGCTGGAAGGAAGCTCGTACTGAAAGTCACTGAAAGGAAGCGAACCCGAGCTGGAAGGAAGCTCTTCCTGAAAGGAAGCGCACACGATCTGGAAGGCAGCTCATACTGGACGTCACTGAAAGGAAACACAAGCGAGCTGGAAGGAAGCTCGTACTGAAGGAAGCGCCTCCGAGCTGGACTGCAGCTAATACTGAAAGCCGCTGATGGGAAGCGCACCTGAGCTGGAAGGCACCTCGTACTGAAAGTCGCTGACAGGAAGCTCACCAGAGCTGGAAGGCAGCCCGAACTGAATTTCACTGAAAGGAAGCGAACCTGAGCTGGAAGGAAGCTCGTACTGAAAGTCACTGAAAGGAAGCGCACCAGAGCTGTAAGGAAGCTAGTACTGAAAGGAAGCGCACACAATCTGGAAGGCAGCTCATACTGGAAGTCAGTGAAAGGAAACACAACCGAGCTGGAAGGAAGCTCGTAGTGAAAGGAAGCGCACCCGATCTGGAAGGCAGCTCATACTGAAAATCACTGAAAGGAAGCGCACTCGAGCTGGTAGTATGCTTGTACTGAAAGTCACTGACAGGAAGCGCACCCGAGCAGGAAGGCAGCTCATACTGAGAGCCGGTGAAAGGAAGCGCACCCGAGCTGGTAGGCAGGTAGTAGTAAAAGTCACTGACTGGAAGCCCACATGAGCTGGACGGCAGCTAATACTGAAAGCCGCTGAGAGGAAGCGCTCCTGAGCTGGAAGGCAGCTTGGAACGAAAATCGCTTAAAGGAAGCGCACAAGAGCTGGAAGGAAGCTCGTACTGAAAGTCACTGAAAGGAAGCGCACCAGAGCTGGAAGGAAGCTCGTACTGAAAGTCGCTGAAAGGAAGTGCACCCGAGCTGGAAGGCAGTTAGTACTGAAATTCACTTAAAAGAAGCGCACCCGAGCTGGAAGGAAGTTCATTCTGAAATTCGCTGAATGGAAGCACACCCTATGAAGAAGGCAGCCTGTACTTAACGTCGCTGAAAGGAAGCGCACCCGAGCTGGTGGTATGCTTTTACTGAAAGCTGCTGAAAGGAAGCGCACCCGAGCTGGAATGAGGCTCGTACTGAAAGTCACTGAAGGGAAGCTCATCTGAGATAGAAGGAAGCTCGTACTGAAAGTCTCTGAAAGGAAGCACACCCAAGCTGGATGGAGGCTGGTACTGAAAGTGGCTTAAAGGAAGCGCACCCTAGATGGAAGGAAGCTTGTTCAAAAAATCGCTGAACAGTGCAGCCGACCTGGAAGGAAGCTCATACTGAAAGTCTCTGAAAGGAAGCACACCCAAGCTGGAAGGAGGCTGGTACTGAAAGTGGCTTAAAGGAAGCGCACCCTAGATGGAAGGAAGCTTGTTCAAAAAATCGCTGAACGGTGCATCCGACCTGGAAGGAAGCTCGTACTGAAAGTCGCTGAAAGGAAACGCACCCAAGCTGGAAGGCGGCTGGTACTGAAAGTCGCTGAAAGGAAGTGCACCCGAGGGGGAGGAAGCCCCTACTGAAAGTCTCTGAAAGGAAGCACACCCAAGTTGGAAGGAGGCTGGTACTGAAAGTGGCTTAAAGGAAGCGCACCCTAGATTGAAGGAAGCTTGTTCAGGAAATCGCTGAAAGGATGTACAACCAACCTGGAATGCAGCTCATACTTAAAGTCGCTGAAAGGAAGCGCACTCGAGCTGCTGGTAAGCTTGTACTGAAAGTCGCTGACAGGAAGTGCAGCCGAGCTGGAAGGCAGCCCGAACTGAATTTCACTGAAAGGAAGCGAACCTGAGCTGGAAGGAAGCTCGTACTGAAAGTCACTGAAAGGAAGCGCACCAGAGCTGTAAGGAAGCTCGTACTGAAAGGAAGCGCACACGATCTGGAAGGCAGCTCATACTGAAAATCACTGAAAGGAAGCGCACTCGAGCTGGTAGTATGCTTGTACTGAAAGTCACTGACAGGAAGCGCACCCGAGCAGGAAGGCAGCTCATACTGAGAGCCGGTGAAAGGAAGCGCACCCGAGCTGGTAGGCAGGTAGTAGTAAAAGTCACTGACTGGAAGCCCACATGAGCTGGACAGCAGCTAATACTGAAAGCCACTGAGAGGAAGCGCTCCCGAGCTGGACGGCAGCTAATACTGAAAGCCGCTGAGAGGAAGCGCTCCTGAGCTGGAAGGCAGCTTGGAACGAAAATCACTTAAAGGAAGCGCACAAGAGCTGGAAGGAAGCTCGTACTGAAAGTCACTGAAAGGAAGCGCACCAGAGCTGGAAGGAAGCTCGTACTGAAAGGAAGCGCACCCGAGCTGGAAAGAAGCTCGTACTGAAAGTCGCTGAAAGGAAGCACACCCAAGCTGGAAGGCAGCCCATACTGAAAGCTGCTGAAAGGAAGCGCACCCGAGCTGGAAGGCAGCTCATACAGAAAGTCGATGAAAGGAAGCTCACCCGAGCTGCAAGGCAGCTCATACTGAAAGTCGCTGACAGGAAGCGCATCAAGGTGGAAGGAAGCTCGTGCTGAAAGTCGCTGAAAGGAAGTGCAACAGACCTGGAAGGAAGCTCGTACTGAAAGTCGCTGAAAGGAAGCACACCCGAGCTGGGTGGAAGCTCGTACTGAAAGTCGCTGAAAGGAAGCGCACCCGAGCTGGAAAGAAGCTCGTACTGAAAGTCGCTGAAAGAAGTGCACCCGTCCTGGAATGCAGCTCGTACTTAAATTGGCTGAAAGGAAGCGCACTCGAGCTGGTAGTATGCTTGTACTGAAAGTCGCTGACAGAAAGTGCACCCGAGCTGGATGGCAGCCCGAACTGAATGTCACTGAAAGGAAGCGCACCAGAGCTGGAAGGAAGCTCGTACTGAAAGTCACTGAAAGGAAGCACACCTGAGCTGGAAGGAAGCTCGTACTGAAAGTCACTGAAATGAAGCGCACCTGAGCTGGAAGGAAGCTCGAACTGAAAATCGCTTCAAGAACCGGACCAGACCTGGAAGGAAGCTCGTAGTGAAAGGAAGCGCACCCGAGCTGGAAGGCAGCTCATACTGAAAATCGCTGAAAGGAAGCGCACCAGAGCTGGAAGGAAGCTCGTACTGAAAGGAAGCGCACAATCTAGAAGGCAGCTCATACTGGAAGTCACTGAAAGGAAACACAAATGAGCTGGAAGGAAGCTCGTACTGAAAGGAAGCGCACCTGATCTGGAAGGCAGCTCATACAGAAAGTCGCTGAAAAGAAACACACCCGAGCTGGAAGACAGCTCGTAGTGAAAATTGCTTCAGGGAACCGCACCAAAGCTGGAAGGAAGCTCGTACTAAAAGGAAGCGCACCAAAGCTGGAAGGCAGCTCATACTGGAAGTCACTGAAAGGAACACAACCGAGTTGGAAGGAAGCTCTTACTGAAAGTCACTGAAAGTAAGCGAACCTGAGCTGGAAGGAAGCTCTTCCTGAAAGGAAGCGCACACGATCTGGAAGGCAGCTCATACTGGACGTCGCTGAAAGGAAACACAAACGAGCTGGAAGGAAGCTCGTACTGAAAGTCACTGAAAGGAAGCGCACCTGAGCTGGAAGGCACCTCCTACTGAAAGTCGCTGACAGGAAGGTCGCCAGAGCTGGAAGGCAGCTAATACTGAAATTTGCTGAAAGAAACCTCACCTGAGCTCAAAGGCAGCTCGTACTGAAAATCGCTGAAGGGAAGTGCTCCCGACCTGAAAGGAAGCTCGTACTGAAAGTCGCTGAAAGGAAGCGCACTCGAGCTGGTAGTATGCTTGTACTGAAAGTCACTGACAGGAAGTGCACCCGAGCTGGAAGGCAGCCCGAACTGAATTTCACTGAAAGGAAGCGAACCTGAGCTGGAAGGAAGCTCGTACTGAAAGTCACTGAAAGGAAGCGCACCAGAGCTGTAAGGAAGCTCGTACTGAAAGGAAGCGCACACGATATGGAAGGCAGCTCATACTGGAAGTCACTGAAAGGAAACACAACCGAGCTGGAAGGAAGCTCGTAGTGAAAGGAAGCGCACCCGATCTGGAAGGCAGCTCATACAGAAAGTCGCTGAAAAGAAGCGCACCCGTGCTGGAAGGCAGCTCATACAGAAAGTCGCTGAAAAGAAGCGCACCCAAGCTGGAAGGAAGCTCCTACTGAAAGTCGCTAAGAGGAGGTGCACCCACGCTGGATGGCAGCTCATACTGAAGGCCGCTGACAGGAAGTGCACCCGAGCTGGACGGCAGCTCCTATTGAAAGTCACTGAGAGGAAGCGCACCCGAGCTGGAAGGAAGCTCATACTGAAAGTCGCTGAAAGAAAGCTCACCTGAGTTGGAAGGGAGCTCGTACTGAAAATCGCTGAAGGGGAGATCCTGCGAGCAGGACGGATGCTCATACTGGAAGTGGCTGAAAGGAAGCGGAACCGAGTTGGAAGGAAGCTCGTACTGAGAATCGCTTCAAGGATCCGTACCAGAGCTGTAAGGAAGCAATTACTGAAAGGAAGCGCACGCGAGCTGGTAGTATGCTTGTACTGAAAGTCTCTGAAAGGAAGCGCACCCAAGCTGGAAGGAAGCTCGTACTGAAAGGAAGCGCACCCGAGCTGGAAAGAAGCTCGTACTGAAAGTCGCTGAAAGGAAGCGCACCCATTCTGGAAGGCAGCTCGTACTGAAAGTCACTGAAAAGAAGCGCACCCGAGCTGGAAGGACGCTCTTACTGAAAGTCGCTGAGAGGAAGTGCACCTGTGCTGGAAGGCAGTTAGTACTGAAATTCGCTTAAAAGAAGCGCACCCGAGCTGGAAGGACGCTCATACTGAAAGTCGCAGAAAGGAAGTGCACCCGTGCTGGAAGGCAGTTAGTACTGAAATTCACTTAAAAGAAGCGCACCCGAGCTGGAAGGAAGCTTGTACTGAAAGTCTCTGAAAGGAAGCACACCCAAGCTGGAAGGAGGCTGGTACTGAAAGTGGCTTAAAGGAAGCGCACCCTAGATGGAAGGAAGCTTGTTCAAAAAATCGCTGAACAGTGCAGCCGACCTGGAAGGAAGCTCGTACTGAAAGTCGCTGAAAGGAAGTGCACCCGAGGGGGAGGAAGCTCGTACTGAAAGGAAGCGCACGCGAGCTGGTAGCATGCTTGTACTGAAAGTCTCTGAAAGGAAGCGCACCCGAGCTGGATGGCAGCCCGAACTGAATGTCAATGAAAGGAAGCGCACCCGACCTGGAAGGAAGCTCGTACTGAAAGTCACTGAAAGGAAGCGCACCCGAGCTGGAAAGAAGCTCGTACTGAAAGTCGCTGAAAGGAAGCGCACACGAGCTGGAAGGCAGCTCATACTGAAAGTCACTGAGAGGAAGTGCACCCGTGCTGGAAGGCAGATAGTACTGAAATTCGCTTAAAAGAAGCGCACCAGAGCTGGAAGGACGCTCATACTGAAAGTCGCTGAAAGGAAGTGCACCCGTGCTGGAAGGAAGTTCATTCTGAAATTCGCTGAATGGAAGCACACCCTATGAAGAAGGCAGCCTGTACTTAACGTCGCTGAAAGGAAGCGCACCCGAGCTGGTGGTATGCTTTTACTGAAAGCTGCTGAAAGGAAGCGCACCCGAGCTGGAATGCAGCTCGTACTGATAGTCACTCAGAGGAAGCGCACCGGACCTGGAATGCATCTCGTACTTAAAGTCGCTGACAGGAAACAAACCCGAGATGGAAGGCAGCTCGTACTGAAAGTCGCTGAGAGGAAGCTCACCTGAGCTGGAAGGAAGCTCGTAATGAAAGTCACTGAAAGGAAGTGTACCCGAGCGGGAAGGCAGCTCGTAATAAAAATCTCTGAAAGGAAGCTCACCTGAGATAGAAGGAAGCTCGTACTGAAAGTCGCTGACAGGAAGCTCACCCGCGCTGGAAGGAAGCTCGTTCTCAAAGTGGCTGAAAGGAAGTGCACCCGTGCTGGAAGGCAGTTCATACTGAAAGCCACTGAGAGGAAGCTCACCCGAGCTGGAAGGCAGCTCTTTTTTGAAAGACGCTGAAAGGTAGCGCACCCGAGTTGGAAGGAAGCTCATACTGAAAATCGCTGAAGGGAAGCTCATCTGAGATAGAAGGAAGCTCGTACTGAAAGTCTCTGAAAGGAAGCACACCCAAGCTGGAAGGAGGCTGGTACTGAAAGTGGCTTAAAGGAAGCACACCCTAGATGGAAGGAAGCTTGTTCAAAAAATCGCTGAACAGTGCAGCCGACCTGGAAGGAAGCTCGTACTGAAAGTCTCTGAAAGGAAGCACACCCAAGCTGGAAGGAGGCTGGTACTGAAAGTGGCTTAAAGGAAGCGCACCCTAGATGGAAGGAAGCTTGTTCAAAGAATCGCTGAACAGTGCAGCCGACCTGGAAGGAAGCTCGTACTGAAAGTCTCTGAAAGGAAGCACACCCAAGCTGGAAGGCGGCTGGTACTGAAAGTCGCTGAAAGGAAGTGCACCCGAGGGGGAGGAAGCTCATACTGAAAGTCTCTGAAAGGAAGCACACCCAAGTTGGAAGGAGGCTGGTACTGAAAGTGGCTTAAAGGAAGCGCACCCTAGATTGAAGGAAGCTTGTTCAGGAAATCGCTGAAAGGATGTACAACCAACCTGGAATGCAGCTCGTACTTAAAGTCGCTGAAAGGAAGCGCACTCGAGCTGCTGGTAAGCTTGTACTGAAAATCGCTGACAGGAAGTGCAGCCGAGCTGGAAGGCAGCCCGAACTGAATTTCACTGAAAGGAAGCGAACCCGAGCTGGAAGGAAGCTCGTACTGAAAGTCACTGAAAGGAAGCGAACCCGAGCTGGAAGGAAGCTCTTCCTGAAAGGAAGCGCACACGATCTGGAAGGCAGCTCATACTGGACGTCACTGAAAGGAAACACAAACGAGCTGGAAGGAAGCTCGTACTGAAGGAAGCGCCTCCGAGCTGGACTGCAGCTAATACTGAAAGCCGCTGATGGGAAGCGCACCTGAGCTGGAAGGCACCTCGTACTGAAAGTCGCTGACAGGAAGCTCACCAGAGCTGGAAGGCAGCCCGAACTGAATTTCACTGAAAGGAAGCGAACCTGAGCTGGAAGGAAGCTCGTACTGAAAGTCACTGAAAGGAAGCGCACCAGAGCTGTAAGGAAGCTAGTACTGAAAGGAAGCGCACACAATCTGGAAGGCAGCTCATACTGGAAGTCAGTGAAAGGAAACACAACCGAGCTGGAAGGAAGCTCGTAGTGAAAGGAAGCGCACCCGATCTGGAAGGCAGCTCATACTGAAAATCACTGAAAGGAAGCGCACTCGAGCTGGTAGTATGCTTGTACTGAAAGTCACTGACAGGAAGCGCACCCGAGCAGGAAGGCAGCTAATACTGAAAGCCGCTGAGAGGAAGCGCTCCTGAGCTGGAAGGCAGCTTGGAACGAAAATCGCTTAAAGGAAGCGCACAAGAGCTGGAAGGAAGCTCGTACTGAAAGTCACTGAAAGGAAGCGCACCAGAGCTGGAAGGAAGCTCGTACTGAAAGTCGCTGAAAGGAAGTGCACCCGAGCTGGAAGGCAGTTAGTACTGAAATTCACTTAAAAGAAGCGCACCCGAGCTGGAAGGAAGTTCATTCTGAAATTCGCTGAATGGAAGCACACCCTATGAAGAAGGCAGCCTGTACTTAACGTCGCTGAAAGGAAGCGCACCCGAGCTGGTGGTATGCTTTTACTGAAAGCTGCTGAAAGGAAGCGCACCCGAGCTGGAATGAGGCTCGTACTGATAGTCACTCAGGGGAAGCGCACCGGACCTGGAATGCATCTCGTACTTAAAGTCGCTGACAGGAAACAAACCCGAGCTGGAAGGCAGCTCGTACTGAAAGTCGCTGAGAGGAAGCTCACCCGAGCTGGAAGGAAGCTCGTAATGAAAGTCACTGAAAGGAAGTGTACCCGAGCGGGAAGGCAGCTGGTAATAAAAATCTCTGAATGGAAGCTCACCTGAGATAGAAGGAAGCTCGTACTGAAAGTCGCTGACAGGAAGCTCACCCGCGCTGGAAGGAAGCTCGTTCTCAAAGTGGCTGAAAGGAAGTGCACCCGTGCTGGAAGGCAGTTCATACTGAAAGCCACTGAGAGGAAGCTCACCCGAGCTGGAAGGCAGCTCTTTTTTGAAAGACGCTGAAAGGTAGCGCACCCGAGTTGGAAGAAAGCTCATACTGAAAATCGCTGAAGGGAAGCTCATCTGAGATAGAAGGAAGCTCGTACTGAAAGTCTCTGAAAGGAAGCACACCCAAGCTGGATGGAGGCTGGTACTGAAAGTGGCTTAAAGGAAGCGCACCCTAGATGGAAGGAAGCTTGTTCAAAAAATCGCTGAACAGTGCAGACGACCTGGAAGGAAGCTCATACTGAAAGTCTCTGAAAGGAAGCACACCCAAGCTGGAAGGAGGCTGGTACTGAAAGTGGCTTAAAGGAAGCGCACCCTAGATGGAAGGAAGCTTGTTCAAAAAATCGCTGAACGGTGCATCCGACCTGGAAGGAAGCTCGTACTGAAAGTCGCTGAAAGGAAACGCACCCAAGCTGGAAGGCGGCTGGTACTGAAAGTCGCTGAAAGGAAGTGCACCCGAGGGGGAGGAAGCTCATACTGAAAGTCTCTGAAAGGAAGCACACCCAAGTTGGAAGGAGGCTGGTACTGAAAGTGGCTTAAAGGAAGCGCACCCTAGATTGAAGGAAGCTTGTTCAGGAAATCGCTGAAAGGATGTACAACCAACCTGGAATGCAGCTCATACTTAAAGTCGCTGAAAGGAAGCGCACTCGAGCTGCTGGTAAGCTTGTACTGAAAGTCGCTGACAGGAAGTGCAGCCGAGCTGGAAGGCAGCCCGAACTGAATTTCACTGAAAGGAAGCGAACCCGAGCTGGAAGGAAGCTCGTACTGAAAGTCACTGAAAGGAAGCGCACCAGAGCTGTAAGGAAGCTCGTACTGAAAGGAAGCGCACACGATCTGGAAGGCAGCTCATACTGAAAATCACTGAAAGGAAGCGCACTCGAGCTGGTAGTATGCTTGTACTGAAAGTCACTGACAGGAAGCGCACCCGAGCAGGAAGGCAGCTCATACTGAGAGCCGGTGAAAGGAAGCGCACCCGAGCTGGTAGGCAGGTAGTAGTAAAAGTCACTGACTGGAAGCCCACATGAGCTGGACAGCAGCTAATACTGAAAGCCACTGAGAGGAAGCGCTCCCGAGCTGGACGGCAGCTAATACTGAAAGCCGCTGAGAGGAAGCGCTCCTGAGCTGGAAGGCAGCTTGGAATGAAAATCGCTTAAAGGAAGCGCACAAGAGCTGGAAGGAAGCTCGTACTGAAAGTCACTGAAAGGAAGCGCACCAGAGCTGGAAGGAAGCTCGTAGTGAAAGGAAGCGCACCCGAGCTGGAAAGAAGCTCGTACTGAAAGTCGCTGAAAGGAAGCACACCCAAGCTGGAAGGCAGCCCATACTGAAAGCTGCTGAAAGGAAGCGCACCCGAGCTGGAAGGCAGCTCATACAGAAAGTCGATGAAAGGAAGCTCACCCGAGCTGCAAGGCAGCTCATACTGAAAGTCGCTGAAAGGAAGTGCAACAGACCTGGAAGGAAGCTCGTACTGAAAGTCGCTGAAAGGAAGCACACCCGAGCTGGGTGGAAGCTCGTACTGAAAGTCGCTGAAAGGAAGCGCACCCGAGCTGGAAAGAAGCTCGTACTGAAAGTCGCTGAAAGAAGTGCACCCGTCCTGGAATGCAGCTCGTACTTAAATTGGCTGAAAGGAAGCGCACTCGAGCTGGTAGTATGCTTGTACTGAAAGTCGCTGACAGAAAGTGCACCCGAGCTGGATGGCAGCCCGAACTGAATGTCACTGAAAGGAAGCGCACCAGAGCTGGAAGGAAGCTCGTACTGAAAGTCACTGAAAGGAAGCACACCCGAGCTGGAAGGAAGCTCGTACTGAAAGTCACTGAAATGAAGCGCACCTGAGCTGGAAGGAAGCTCGAACTGAAAATCGCTTCAAGAACCGGACCAGACCTGGAAGGAAGCTCGTAGTGAAAGGAAGCGCACCCGAGCTGGAAGGCAGCTCATACTGAAAATCGCTGAAAGGAAGCGCACCAGAGCTGGAAGGAAGCTCGTACTGAAAGGAAGCGCACAATCTAGAAGGCAGCTCATACTGGAAGTCACTGAAAGGAAACACAAATGAGCTGGAAGGAAGCTCGTACTGAAAGGAAGCGCACCTGATCTGGAAGGCAGCTCATACAGAAAGTCGCTGAAAAGAAACACACCCGAGCTGGAAGACAGCTCGTAGTGAAAATTGCTTCAGGGAACCGCACCAAAGCTGGAAGGAAGCTCGTACTAAAAGGAAGCGCACCAAAGCTGGAAGGCAGCTCATACTGGAAGTCACTGAAAGGAACACAACCGAGTTGGAAGGAAGCTCTTACTGAAAGTAAGCGCACCCGAGCTGGAAGGAAGCTCATACTGAAAATCGCTGAAAGGAAGCGTACTCGAGCTGGTAGTATGCTTGTACTGAAAGTCAGTGAAAGGAAACGCACCCGAGCTGGAAGGCGGCCCGAACTGAATGTCACTGAAACGAAGCGCAACAGACCTGGAAGGAAACTCGTACTGAAAGTCACTCAAAGGAAGCGCACCCGACCTGGAAGGAAGCTTGTACTGAAAGGAAGCGCACCCAATCTGGAAGGCAGCTCACGCTGAAAGTCACTGAAAGGAACCGAAACCGAGCTGGAAGGAAGCGCACCCGAGCAAGAAAGAAGCTCATTCTGAAATTCGCTGAATGGAAGCACACCCTATGAAGAAGGCAGCCCGTACTTAACGTCGCTGAAAGGAAGTGCACCCGAGCTGGAAGGCAGCTCGTACTGAAAGTTGCTGAGAGGAAGCGCACGCGAGCTGGAAGGAAGCTCGTAATGAAAGTCACTGAAAGGAAGCGTACCCGAGCGGGAAGGCAGCTCGTAATAAAAATCGTTGAAAGGAAGTACACCTGAGATAGAAGGAAGCTCGTACTGAAAGTCGCTGACAGGAAGGACACCCAAGGTGGAAGGAAGCTCGTTCTCAAAGTGGCTGAAAGGAAGTGCACCCGTGCTGGAAGGCAGTTCATACTGAAAGCCACTCAGAGGAAGCTCACCCGAGCTGGAAGGCAGCTCTTTTCTGAAAGACGCTGAAAGGAAGCACACCCGAGCTGGAAGAAAGCTCATACTGAAAATCGCTGAAGGGAAGCTCATCTGAGATAGAAGGAAGCTCGTACTGAAAGTCTCTGAAAGGAAGCACACCCAAGGTGGAAGGAAGCTCGTTCTCAAACTCGCTGAAAGGAAGCGCACTCGAGCTGGTAGTATGCTTGTTCTGAAAGTCGCTGAAAGGAAGCGCTACCGATCAGGAAGTAAGCTCATACAGAAAGTCGCTGAAAGGAAGCGCAACCGAGCTGGAAGGAAGCTCGTACTGAAAGTCGCTGACAGGAAGCGCACCAGAGCTGGAAGGAAGCTCGTACTGAAAGCCGCTGAAAGGAAGCACACCCGAGCTGGGAAGAAGCTCGTACTGAAAGTAGCTGAAAAGAAGCGCACTCGAGCTGGTAGTATGCTTGTACTGAAAGCCGCTGAGAGGAAGCGCACCTGAGCTGGAAGGCAGCTCGTACTGAAAGTCGCTGAAAGGAAATGCACCCGTTCTGGAATGAAGCTCATACTGAAAGTCGCTGACAGGAAGCGCACCCGAGCTTGAAGGCGGCTGGTACTGAAAGTCGCTGAAAGAAAGTGCACCAGAGCTGGAAGGAAGCCCGTACTGAACGTCGCTGCAAGGAAGCGCACCCGAGCTGGAAGGCAGCTAATACTGAAATTTGCTGAAAGAAAGCTCACCTGAGCTGGAAGGCAGCTCATAGTGAAAATCACTGAAGGGAAGATTATCCGAGCTAGAAGGCAGCTCATACTGGAAGTCGCTGAAAGCAAGCGCACCCGAGCTGGAAGGAAGCTCGTAGTAAAAGGAAGCGCACCCTAGCTGGAAAGAAGCTCGTACTGAAAGTCACTGAAAGGAAGCGCACCCGAGCGGGAAGGCAGCTCGTAATAAAAATCGCTGAAAGGAAGCTCACCTGAGATGGAAGGAAGCTCGTACTGAAAGTGGCTGAAAGGAAGTGCACCCGTGCTGGAAGGCAGTTCATACTGAAAGCCACTGAGAGGAAGCTCACCCGAGCTGGAAGGCAGCTCTTTTTTGAAAGATGCTGAAAGGTAGCGCACCCGAGCTGGAGGAAAGCTCATACTGAAAATCGCTGAAAGGAAGCGCAACCGAGCTGGAAGGAAGTTCGTATTGAAAGGAAGCACACCCTAGCTGGAAGGCAGCTCGTACTGAAAGTCGCTGAAAGGAAGCACACCCGAGCTGGAAGGCAGCTCGTACTGAAAGTCGCTGAATGGAAGCGCAACCGAGCTGGAAAGAAGCTTCTACTGAAAGTCGCTGAAAGGAAGCGCACCCGAGTTGGAAAGAAGCTCGTACTTAAAGTCGCTGAAAGGAAGTGCTACTGATCAGGAAGTAAGCTATTACTGAAAAATGCTGAAAGGAAGCGCACCCAAGCTGGAAGGCGGCTGGTACTGAAAGTCGCTGAAAGGAAGCGCACCCGAGCGGGGAGGAAGCTTGTACTGAAAGTCTCTAAAAGGAAGCACACCCAAGCTGGAAGGCAGCTCGTACAGAAAGTCACTGAAAGGAAGTGCAGCCCACCTGGAATGCAGCTTGTACTTAAAGTCGCTGAAAGGAAGCGCTACCGATCAGGAAGTAAGCTCATACTGAAAGTCGCTGAAAGGAAGCTCTCCCGAGCAAGTAGGAAGCTCGTTCTGAAAGTCGCTGATAGGAAGCACACCCGAGTTGGAAGGAAGCTCGTACTGAAAGTCGCTGAAAGGAAGCGCACCCGAGCTGGAAAGAAGCTCGTACTGAAACTCGCTGACAGGAAGCTCACCCGAGCTTGAAGGCGGCTGGTACTGAAAGTCGCTGAAAGAAAGTTCACCGGAGCTGGAAGGAAGCTCGTACTGAAAGGAAGGACACCCGAGCTGGAAGGCAGCTCGTACTGAAAGTCGCTGAAAGGAAGCGCAACTGAGCTGTAAGGAAGATCGTACTGAAAGGAAGCACACACGAGCTGGAAGGCAGCTCGTACTGGAAGTCGCTGAAAGGAAGCGCAACTGAGCTGTAAGGAAGCTCATACTGAAAGCCGCTGAAAGGAAGCACACCCGAGCTGGGAAGAAGCTCGTACTGAAAGTAGCTGAAAAGAAGCGCACTCGAGCTTGTAGTATGCTTGTACTGAATGCCGCTGAGAGGAAGCGCACCTGAGCTGGAAGGCACCTCGTACTGAAAGTTGATGAAAGGAAGTGACCTCGATCCGGTAGTGTGTTCATACAGAAAGTCGCTGACAGGAAGCTCACCAGAGCTGGAAGGAAGCCCGTACTGAACGTCGCTGCAAGGAAGCGCACCCGAGCTGGAAGGCAGCTAATACTGAAATTTGCTGAAAGAAAGCTCACCTGAGCTGGAAGGCAGCTCATACTGAAAATCACTGAAGGGAAGATTATCCGAGCTAGAAGGCAGCTCATACTGGAAGTCGCTGAAAGGAAGCTGTTGTGGTTTAACCCGGCTGGCAGCTAAACACCACACAGCCGTTCGCTCACCCTCCCCTCTCCCTCTCTGGGATGGGGGAGAGAAACGGGAAAGTGAAGCCGGTGAGTTGAGATAAAGACAGTTTATTAAGACAGGAATATAATAATAACAATAATAATAATAATAGTGATAATGATAATAGTATTAATAATAATAATGTGTAAGAAAACAAGTGATGCACAATTGCTCACCACCCGCTGACCGATGCCCAGCCTATCCCTGAGCAGCCGGCCCCCCACCCCGGCCAGCCACCCCTATATATTTTTTAGCATGACGTCAGATGATATGGAATACCCCTTTGGCCAGTTTGGGTCAGCTGTCCTGGGTCTGTCCCCTCCCAGCTCCTGCTGCACCCCTAGCCTGCTCGCTGGCAGGACAGAGCGAGAAGCCGAAAAGTCCTTGGCCTGGTGTAAACACTGCTCTGCAACAATTAAAACATCAGCATGTTATCAGCGCTCTTCTCATCCTAATCCAAAACATAGCACCCTACCAGCTACTATGAGGAAAAATTAACTCTGTCCTAACTGGAACCAGGACAGATATCCACCCCTTATTCCATACCATTTATGACATGCTCAGGTTACACTCTTTCCAATACCTTGTAATTAATCACCATTTTCATCTATGATATATAGCAATCATGGTAGTGATGACATACAGTATTGTATAATAATTAACATACTACAATTCAACTCATGGGCTATTCTCACCCAGTATCAAATCCCCTTGAGGTACACACCGGACCTCCCCATTCTTTTGCATTACCCACCAAGTGCATCCAGGTCCCTGAGCAAAAGCAATCCCACGAATGGGTTTGCCTTTTCCTGAGGCAGGAGTAGCCCAGACTGTTTTACCCAGCATGTTTCTTACGTGCACTACAGGAACTTTATCCCCTTCTACAGTGCGTAACAGGTTTGATTGGGCAGGTCCAGCTTGGTTGGCAGATCCCCTGGTATTGACTTACCAGGTGGCCTTTGCCAAATGTGTATCCCAATTTTTGAATGTCCCAACACCCATTGCTTTCAGTGTAGTCTTCAACAGTCCATTGTATCGTTCAACTTTTCCAGAGGCTGGTGCATGATAGGGGATGTGATACACCCACTCAATACCATGTTCTTTGGCCCAAGTGTCTATAAGGTTGTTTCGGAAATGAGTCCCGTTGTCTGACTCAATTCTCTCTGGGGTGCCATGTCGCCATAGGACTTGCTTTTCAAGGCCCAGGATAGTGTTCCGGGCGGTGGCATGGGGCACAGGATATGTTTCCAGCCATCCGGTGGTTGCTTCCACCATTGTAAGTACGTGGCGCTTGCCGTTGCGGGTTTGAGGGAGTGTGATGTAATCAATCTGCCAGGCCTCTCCATATTTATATTTCAGCCATTGTCCTCCATACCAAAGAGGTTTTGACCGTTTGGCTTGCTTGATTGCAGCACATGTTTCACAATCATGAATAACCTGTGCTATAGTGTCCATGGTCAGGTCCACCCCTCGATCACGAGCCCATCTGTAGGTTGCATCTCTACCTTGATGGCCTGAGGTGTCATGGGCCCATCGGGCTATAAATAATTCACCTTTATGTTGCCAGTCCAGGTCCACCTGAGCCACTTCAATCTTAGCAGCCTGATCCACCTGCTGGTTGTTTTGATGTTCTTCAGTAGCCCGAATCTTGGGCACATGAGCATCTACATGGCGTACCTTTACAACCAGGTTCTCTACCCGGGCAGCAATATCTTGCCACAATGCCGCAGCCCAGATGGGCTTGCCCCTGCCCTGCCAGTTGTTCTGCTTCCATTGCTGTAACCACCCCCACAGGGCATTTGCTACCATCCATGAATCAGTATAGAGATAGAGAACTAGCCACTTTTCTCGTTCAGCAATATCTAAAGCCAGCTGAATGGCTTTCACTTCTGCAAACTGACTCGATTCACCTTCTCCCTCAGCAGCTTCTGCAACTCGTCGTGTAGGACTCCATACAGCAGCTTTCCATCTCCGATGCTTTCCCACAATACGACAGGACCCGTCAGTGAACAAGGCATATTTCTTCTCATTTTCTGGTAGCTTCTTGTACAGTGGGGCTTCTTCAGCACGAACCACTTCCTCCTCTGATGATATCCCAAAGTATGTGCCTTCTGGCCAGTCCATAATCACCTCCAAGATTCCTGGGCGACTGGGGTTTCCTATTTGAGCCCGCTGAGTAATCAGTGCAACCCACTTGCTCCATGCAGCATCAGTTGCATGATGTGTAGAGGGGACCCTTCCTTTGAACATCCAGCCTAGTACCGGCAGTCGGGGTGCCAGGAGGAGCTGCGCTTCAGTACCGACCACTTCCGAAGCGGATCGAACTCCTTCATATGCTGCCAATATCTCCTTTTCAGTTGGAGTATAGCGGGCTTCAGATCCTCTGTATCCCCGACTCCAAAACCCCAGGGGTCGACCTCGAGATTCCCCAGGTTCTTTCTGCCAGAGGCTCCAGGTGGGACCATTCTCCCCGGCTGCGGTGTAGAGCACATTCTTTACATCTGGTCCTGTTCGGACTGGCCCGAGGGCTACTGCATGAACTATTTCCTGCTTAATTTGTTCAAAGGCTTGTCGTTGCTCAGGGCCCCATTCAAAAGCATTCTTCTTACGGGTTACTTGGTAGAGTGGGTTTACAATCAGACTGTAATTTGGAATATGCATTCTCCAAAACCCCACGACACCTAGGAAAGTTTGTGTTTCTTTTTTGCTAGTTGGTGGAGACATAGCTGTTATTTTGTTGATCACATCCATTGGGATTTGACGACGTCCATCTTGCCATTTTATTCCTAAAAACTGGATCTCTCGTGCAGGTCCTTTAACTTTATTCTGTTTTATGGCAAAACCGGCCTTCAGAAGGATTTGGACTATTTTCTTCCCTTTCTCGAAAACTTCTTCTGCAGTGTCCCCCCACACAATGATGTCATCGATGTACTGCAGGTGTTCAGGAGCTTCCCCCTGCTCCAGCGCAGACTGGATCAGTCCATGGCAAATGGTAGGGCTGTGTTTCCACCCCTGGGGCAGCCGATTCCAAGTATATTGGACTCCCCTCCAAGTGAAAGCAAACTGTGGCCTGCACTGTGCTGCTAGAGGGATGGAGAAAAATGCATTAGCGATATCAATTGTGGCATACCACTTGGCTGCCTTTGATTCCAGTTCATACTGGAGTTCTAGCATGTCCGGCACTGCAGCACTCAGTGGTGGCGTGACTTCGTTCAGGCCACGATAGTCCACTGTTAGTCTCCACTCACCATTAGACTTTCGCACTGGCCATATAGGACTATTAAAAGGTGAATGAGTCTTGCTGATCACTCCTTGGCTCTCCAGTTGACGAATTAGCTTATGGATGGGACTCAGGGAGTCTCGGTTGGTGCGATATTGCCGCCGGTGCACAGTTGTGGTAGCGATCGGCACTTGTTGTTCTTCAACCCTCAGCAACCCCACAACAGAAGGGTCCTCTGAGAGACCGGGCAAGGTAGACAACTGTTTAATGTCCTCTGTCTCCAAGGCAGCTATGCCAAAAGCCCAGCGGAACCCTTTCGGGTCCTTGAAATATCCTCTTCTAAGATAGTCTATGCCAAGGATGCACGGAGCATCTAGGCCAGTCACAATACGGTGCTTTTGCCACTCATTACCGGTTAGACTCACTTCAGCCTCCAATACAGTTAACTGCTGGGATCCCCCCGTCACACCATAAATACAGATGGGCTCTGGCCCTTTATAGCTTGATGGCATTAGAGTACATTGTGCACCGGTGTCTACGAAAGCCTTATACTTCTGTGCGTCTGACGTGCCAGGCCATCGAATCCACACAGTCCAATAAACTCGATTGTCCCTTTCCTCCCCCTGGCTGGAGGCAGGGCCCCTCTAGTCCTGGTCAGAATCTTCGTTTCTGTGTTTAAAGGACTGCCTGCTGGAAGTTGGAGCAGCAAACTTTTCAGAGAACCCCTTTTTCCCAATTGTTTTCTTTTGCAATTCACGTACCCGTGCCTCTAGGGTCGCAGTAGATTTTCCATCCCATTTTCTCATGTCCTCTCCATGGTCACGTAGGTAAAACCACAGGGTGGCGCGGTGTGTGTGCCCACCATATTGTCTTCCTTGCATAGATGAACGTTTACCCCTAATAGCTGAGACACTGGTTTGTACAGGTGGGGAGGAAAATAATCTCTCTTCAAGTTGGTGGATCTTTTCAGAAAGTTTCTCCAAAGTATTCTCTTTTAACTGGTGGACACTGGTTCGTTCAGGTGGAGGGGAAGATAATCTTTCTTCAAGTTGGTGGATCTTTTCAGAAATTTTCTCCAAAGCATTCTCTTTTGGCTGGTGGACACTGGTTCGTTCAGGTGGAGGGGAAGATAAATTCTCTTTAAGTTGGTGGACCTCTTCAGAGAGTTTCTCCACAGCCGAGACACAGGCCTGTAGGGAAGAGGAGAGATTTCCTTCGTACTGCCGGAGTATTTTAGTCACTTCATTCACTGTGGGATTCTCCTCCGCTTTCCAGGCTATTATTGCCAATGAGCTGGCATATGATGATGGGGCACTCTGTACAAACTTCCGCCACATGGGTAGTGTACACCGGACTGCATCTGGATCTGCGGATGTTTGTGTGTCGTCTAGGTCCTTATAAATTACTTCCCGTATGGCCAATTCCCTCAGGTACTGAATTCCCTTCTCCATGGTGGTCCATTTGCCTGGTAGACATACAAGTTCTTCCTTGAAGGGATACCTTTCCCGCACAGCTGACAGGAGACACCTCCAGAGGCTGTGGGATCGTGCTCCATCTCCAATTGCTTTGTCAATGCATGCGTCCCTAGCAAGGGATCCCAGCCGCTTGGCTTCCTTCCCCTCTAATTCCACATAATTGGCTCCGGTGTCCAACAGGGGCAACTTGCACTGCTACAGCTCGTTTCTCTGACCCAGCCACAGGGTCTGCCACAGGGGTTGGAATACCCTCTGCGGGGTCAACTTGCACTGCTACAGCTCGTTTCTCTGACCCAGACACAGGAGTGGGAGCAGCTGCAGGAGCTGGAGCGGCTGCAGAAGCTGGAGCTGGAGCAGCTGCAGGGGCTGGAGCGGCTGCAGGAGCTGGAGCGGCTGCAGGAGCTGGAGCGGCTGCAGGAGCTGGAGCTGGAGCAGCTGCAGGAGCTGGAGCGGCTGCAGGAGCTGGAGCTGGAGCGGCTGCAGGAGCTGGAGCTGGAGCGGCTGCAGGAGCTGGAGCGGCTGCAGGAGCTGGAGCTGGAACAGCTGCAGGGGCTGGAACGGCTGCAGGAGCTGGAGCGGCTGCAGGAGCTGGAGCTGGAACAGCTGCAGGGGCTGGAACGGCTGCAGGAGCTGGAGCGGCTGCAGGAGCTGGAGCGGCTGCAGGAGCTGGAGCTGGAGCGGCTGCAGGAGCTGGAGCTGGAACGGCTGCAGGAGCTGGAGCGGCTGCAGGAGCTGGAGCTGGAGCGGCTGCAGGAGCTGGAACTGGAGCGGCTGCAGGAGCTGGAACTGGAGCGGCTGCAGGAGCTGGAACTGGAGCGGCTGCAGGAGCTGGAGCGGCTGCAGGAGCTGGAGCTAGGTTGCTAGTAGCATCAATTGCAGCTCGATAGGCACAAGCCAGACCCCAGCACGCTACAGTGATTTGTGTCACTTTGGAACTGCCAGAGTCATGACACCTTTTTTTCAAGCATTCTGCCAGCTTTTTAGGATTTTGCAGTTGTTCAGGGGTGAATGTCCAAAACACTGGAGGTGACCACTGCTCTAGAAACCTGCCCATATCCTCCCACACTCCCTGCCACTCGCAACTATCCCGCCTCAAGACAGATCTCCGGATGAGATTCCTAAGTAGTTGTTTAACCCTCAACAAAACCTGAGAGTTCATTCAGGAGACATAACAACAAGAGCAGGCTGGTCTGAGTATCCCAAGGATATTCAACATCTCGGAGAACCACCGTAACTAGCTCGGGGGATAAGAGGGTGGTGGTGAAGGAGAAAGGGAGAGTGAACAGGTAGGGAAACATGTCTTCCCCTGTCCCCTTCACAGATTGGCTCCCTAACGAAAACAGGCAATAGCTGTAGTTGCTAATAGTTTCCGAGATATGGTTTCCAAAGTATAGAGTCGACGTCAGTGCTGAGTACAAATACCAGGTTAAAGTCGTGACCAGATATTTCATCATTTCATAAGCCATTGTTACACCGCACAGTACCATAACAATCTTAAACCAGGGCCCGGAAAGGATAAACAGCGCAACAGGGAGCACATACAGAAAGTAACGCACTATAAAACTCAATTTGGAATACAGGTACAGCAGACTGGAGATTAAGGCAATCAACATCGTGACTAGCAACTATTAAGCAGGTCCAATACTTATACCAATTTTAGTTTAACACACTCTGGTCAAATCTGTCGATATCTCAACCCTTCGAGCCCCACGTTGGGCGCCAAAAGGGCTGTTGTGGTTTAACCCGGCTGGCCGCTAAACACCACACAGCCGTTCGCTCACCCTCCCCTCTCCCTCTCTGGGATGGGGGAGAGAAACGGGAAAGTGAAGCCGGTGAGTTGAGATAAAGACAGTTTTTTAAGACAGGAATATAATAATAACAATAATAATAATAATAGTGATAATGATGATAGTATTAATAATAATAATGTGTAAGAAAACAAGTGATGCACAATGCAATTGCTCACCACCCGCTGACCGATGCCCAGCCTATCCCCGAGCAGCCGGCCCCCCACCCCGGCCAGCCACCCCTATATATTGTTTAGCATGACGTCAGATGGTATGGAATACCCCTTTGGCCAGTTTGGGTCAGCTGTCCTGGGTCTGTCCCCTCCCAGCTCCTGCTGCACCCCCAGCCTGCTCGCTGGCAGGACAGAGCGAGAAGCTGAAAAGTCCTTGGCCTGGTGTAAACACTGCTCTGCAACAATTAAAACATCAGCATGTTATCAGCTGGTGGAAGGTGGAAGGAAGCTCCTTCTCAAAGTGGCTGAAAGGAAGTACACCCGTGCTGGAAGGCAGTTCATACTGAAAGCCACTGAGAGGAAGCTCACCCGAGCTGGAAGGCAGCTCTTTTTTGAAAGACGCTGAAAGGTAGCGCACCCGAGCTGGAAGAAAGCTCATACTGAAAATCGCTGAAGGGAAGTGCACCCGAGCTGGAAGGAAGCTCGTACTGAAAGTCTCTGAAAGGAAGCACAGCCAAGCTGGAAGGAGGCTGGTACTGAAAATGGCTTAAAGGAAGCGCACCCTAGATGGAAGGAAGCTTGTTCAGAAAATCGCTGAAAGGAAGTGCAGCCGACCTGGAATGCAGCTCGTACTTAAAGTCGCTGAAAGGAAGCGCACTCGAGCTGGTAGTATGTTTGTACTGAAAGTCGCTGACAGGAAGCGCACACGATCTGGAATGCAGCTCCTACTGAAAGTCAGTGAGAGGAAGCGCACCAGATCTGAAATGCATCTCATAATTAAAGTCGCTGAAAGGAAGCGCACCCGAGCTGGAAAGAAGCTCGTACTGAAACTCGCTGACAGGAAGCGCACCCGAGCTTGAAGCGGCTGGTACTGAAAGTCGCTGAAAGAAAGTGCACCGGAGCTGGAAGGAAGCTCGTACTGAAAGGAAGCACACCCGAGCTGGAAGGCAGCTCGTACTGGAAGTCGCTGAAATGAAGCGCACCCGAGCTGGAAAGAAGCTCGTACTGAAAGTCGCTGAAAGGAAGCGCACCCGAGCAGGAAGTCAGCTCATACAGAAAGTCGCTGACAGGAAGCTCACCCGAGCTGGAAGGCAGGCCGTACTGAACATTGCTGAAAGGAAGCGCACCCGAGCTGGAAGGCGGCTGGTACTGAAAGCTGCTGAAAGGAAGCGCACCAGAGCTGGAAGGCAGCTCGTACTGCAAGTCGCTGAAAGGAAGCGCACCCGAGCTGGAAGGCAGCTCATTCTGAAAGTTGCTGAACGGAAGCACACCAGAGCTGGAAGGCAGCTCGTACTGAAAGTCGCTGAAAGTAAGTGCACCTTAGGTGGAAGGAAGCTTGTACCTAAAGTTGCTGACAGGAAGAGCACCCGAGCTGGAAGGACGCTCATACAGAAAATCGCTGAAATGAAGCGCACCTGATCTGGAAGGAACTTCGTACTGCAAGTCGCTGAAAGGAAGTGCACCCGAGCTAGAAGGAAGCTCGTACTGAACTTCGCTGAAAGGATGCACACCCGATCTGGAAGGAAGCTCGTACTGAAATTCAATGAAAGGAAGCAGACCCGATCAGGAAGGAAGCCTGAAATAAAGGTCGCTGAAAGGAAGCTCACCTGAGCTGGAATGCACCTCCTACTGAAAGTCGATGAGAGGAAGCACACCCGAGCTTGAAGGAAGCTCATTCTGAAACTCGCTGAAAGGAAGGGCACCAGAGCTAGAAGGGAGCTTGTAATGAAAGTCGCTGAAAGGAAGCTCACCCGAGATGGAAGGAAGCTCATTCTGAAACTCGACGAAAGGAAGCTCTCCAGAGCTAGGAGGAAGCTTGTAATGAATGTTGCTGAAAGGATGCGCACCCGAGATGGAAGGAAGCGCGTTGTGAAACTTGCTGAAAGGAAGCGCACCAGAGCTAGAAGGAAGCTTGTAATGAATGTCGCTGACAGGAAGTGCACTCGAGCTGGAAGGAAGCGCGTTCTGAAACTTGCTGAAAGGAAGCGCACCAGAGCTAGAAGGAAGCTTGTAATGAAAGTCGCTGAAAGGAAGCGCACCCGAGATGGAAGGAAGCGCATTCTGAAACTCGACGGAAGGAAGCTCACCAGAGCTAGAAGGAAGCTTGTAATGAATGTCACTGACAGGAAGCGCACCCGAGCTGGAAGGCAGTTCGTACTGCAAGTGGCTGAATGGAAGCGCACCCGATCAGGAGGGAAGCTCGTACTGAAAGCTGCTGAAAGGAAGCGCACCCGAGCTGGAAGTAAGCTCATACTGAATGCCGCTGAAAGGAAGTGCCCCTTAGGTGGAAGTAAGCTCATACCGAAAGTTGCTAAAAGGAAGCGAACCCAAGCTGGAATGCAGCTCGTGCTGAAAGTCCCTGAAAAAAAGACCACCCGAGCTACAAGGAAGCTTGTAATGGAAGTCGCTGAAAGGAAGCGCACCCAAGCTGGAAAGAAGCTCATACAGAAAATCGCTGAAAAGTAGCGCACCCGAGCTGGAAGGCAGCCTGTACTTAACGTCACTGTCAGGAAGCGCACCCGAACTGCCTGAAAGCTCATACTGAACGTCGCTGAAAGGAAGTGCACCCGTGCTGGAAGGCAGCTCGTACTGAAAGTTGCTGAAAGAAAGTTCACCCGACCTGGAATGCAGCTCGTACTTAAATTCGCTGAAAGGAAGCGCACTCGAGCTGGCAGGCAGGTGGTGCTCGAAGTCGCTGATAGGATGCGCTCTTTACCTGGAAGAAAGCTCGTACTGAATGTCGCTGAAAGTAAGTGCACCTTAGCTGGAAGGGAGATCGTACCGAAAGTTGCTGACAGGAAGTGCACCCAAGCTGTAAGGAAGCTCGTACTGAAAATCACTGAAAGGAAGCGCACCTTAGCTGGAAGTCAGCTCGTACTGCAAGTCGCAGAAAGGAAGCGCACCTTAGCTGGAAGTCAGCTCGTACTGCAAGACACAGAAAGGAATCCCACCCAAGCTGGAAGGCAGCTCCTACTGAAAGTCGCTGAAAGGAAGCGCACCCGAGATGGAAGGAAGCTCATAGAGATAATCGCTGACAGGAAGCGCACCCGAACTGGCTGAAAGCTCATACTGAAGTTCGCTGAAAAAAAGCGCACCCGATCTGGAAGGAAGGTCGTACTGAAAACCACTGAAAGGAAGCGCACCTGAGCTGGAAGGCAGCTCGTACGGAAAGTCACTGAAAGGAGGTGCACCCGAGCTGGAAGCAGCTCATACTGAATGTCGCTGAAAGAAAGCGAACCTGAGCTCCAAGCCAGCTAGTACTGAAAGTCACTGAAAGGAAGCGCACCCGAGCTTGAAGGAAGCTCATGCTGAAAGTCGCTGAAGGGAAGCGCACCCAAGCTGGAAGGCAGGTATCTGTAAATCGCTGAAAGGAAGTGAAGATGAGCTCCAAGACAGCTACTACTGAAAGTTACTGAAAGGAAGCGCACCTGAACTGAGTGAAAGCTCATACTGATCATCGCAGAAAGGAAGCGCACCCCTGCTGGATGGCAGCTCGTACTGAAAATCATTGAAAGGAAGCGCACCCGAGCTGGAAGGCAGCTCATACTGAAAGTCGCTGAAAGGAAGCGATACGTATCAGGAAGGAAGCTCGCACTGAAAACTGCTGAAAGGAAGCGCACCGGTGCTGCAAGGCAGCCTGTACTGGATTTCACTGAAAGGAAGTGCACTCGAGCTGGAAGGCAGCTCCTACTGAAACTCGCTGAAAGGAAGCGATACCTATCAGGAAGGAAGCTCATACTGAAAATCGCTGAAAGGAAGCGCTCCCGAGCTGGAAGGCCGCTCGTACTGAAAGTCGCTGAAAGGAAGCGCACCGGAGCTGGAAGCAAGATCGTACTGAAAGTCTCTGAAAGGAAGCACACCCTATCAAGAAGGAAGCTCGTACTGAAAGTAACTGAAAGGAAGTGAAACAGGAAGCGCACCTCAGCTGGAAGGAAGCTCGTACCAAAAGTTGCTGACAGGAAGCGCACCCAAGCTGGAAGGCAGCTCTTACTGAAATTCGCTGAAAGGAAGTGCGCCCGAGCTAGAAGGAAGCTCATTTGGAAACTCGACGAAAGGAAGCTCACCAGAGCTCGAACGAGGCTTGTAATGAAAGCCGCTGAAAGGAAGCGCACCCGAGCTGGAAGGAAGCTTGTAATGAAAGTCAATGAAAGGAAGCGCACACCGTCGGGAAGGAAGCTCGTACTGAAAGTGGCTGAAAGGAAGCGCAACTTACGTGGAAGAAAGCTCGTACTGAATGTCGCTGAAAGGAAGCGCATCTTAGCTGGAATGAAGCTCGTACCGAAACTTGCTGACAGGAAGAGCACACAAGCAGGAAGGCAGCTCGTTTTGAAAGTCGCTGAAAGGAAGCGTACCCGAGCTTGAAGGAAGCTCATTCTGAAACTCACTGCAAGGAAGCGCAGTCGAGCTGGAAGGAAGCTTGTAATGAAAGTCGCTGAAAGGAAGCGCACCCGAGCTGGCAGGAAGCTCGTACTAAAAGTTGCTGACAGGAAGCGCATCCAAGCTGGAAGGCAGCTCGTACTGAACGTCGCTGAAAGGAAGCGCACCCTATCAAGAAGGAAGCTCGTACTGAAAGTAACTGAAAGGAAGTGCACTCGAGCTGGAAGACAGCTCGTACTTAAAGTCGCTTAAAGGAAGTGCACCCAAGCTGAAAGCAGGCTCGTACCGAAAATCGCCGAAAGGAAGCGCACCCGAGCTGGAAGCAAGATCGTACTGAAAGTCTCTTAAAGGAAGCACACCCTATGAAGACGGAAGCTCGTAATGAAAGTGGCTGAAAGGAAGCTCAATGGAGGTGGAAACTAGCTCGTTCTGAAAGTCGCTGAGAGTAAGCGCAACCTATCAGGAAGGAAGCTCGTACTGAAAATTGCCTAATACAACTGCACCCGAGCAGGAAGGCAGCTCATACTGAAATTCGCTGAAAGGAAGCGCACCTGAGCTGGAAGGAACCTCGTACTGAAAGTCGCTGAAAGGAAGTGCACAAGAACTGGAATGAAGATCATTCTAAACGTCGCTGAAAGGAAGCGCAACCTATCGGATTGAAGGAAGCTCATACTGGAAGTCTCTGAAAGGAAGCTCACTTGAGCTGGAATGCAGCTCCTACTGAAAGTCACTGACAGGAAGCGCACGAAGCTGGAAAAAAGCTCGTAATGAAAATCGCTGAAAGGAAGCGCACCTGAGCTGGAAGGCAGCTCGAACTCCAAGTTGCTGACAGGAAGCGCACCCGAGCTGGATGAAAGCTCATACTGAACGTCGCTGAAAGGAAGTGCACCCTAGATAGAAGGAAGCTTGTACTGGAAGTCGCTGACTGGAAGCGCACCCAAGCTGGAAGGAAGAACGTGCTGAAAGCCGGTGAAAGGATGCACACCCATGCTGGAAGGCAGTTGGTACTGAAATTCCGTGAAAGGAAGCAGACCCGATCAGGAAGGAAGCTCGAAATAAAGCTCACCTGAGCTGGAATGCACCTCCTACTGAAAGTCGATGAGAGGAAGCACACCCGAGCTAGAAGGAAGCTCATTCTGAAACTCGCTGAAAGGAAGGGCACCAGAGCTAGAAGGAAGCTCGTACTGAAAGTCGCTGAAAGGAAGTGCACCCGAGCTGGCACGAAGCTCGTACTGAAAGTGGCTGAAAGGAAGCGCACCCGATCTGAAAGTAAGCTCATACTGAAAGTCACTGAAAGGAAGCGCACCTTAGCTGGAAGGAAGCTCGTACCAAAAGTTGCTGACAGGAAGCGCAACTTACGTGGAAGAAAGCTTGTACTGAATATCGCTGAAAGGAAGCGCATCTTAGCTGGAATGAAGCTCGTACCGAAACTTACTGACAGGAAGAGCACACAAGCAGGAAGGCAGCTCGTTTTGAAAGTCGCTGAAAGGAAGCGTACCCGAGCTTGAAGGAAGCTCATTCTGAAACTCACTGCAAGGAAGCGCACTCGAGCTGGAAGGAAGCTCGTACTGAAAGTCGCTGAAAGGAAGCGCACCCGAGCTGGCAGGAAGCTCGTACTGAAAGTGGCTGAAAGGAAGCGCACCTTAGCTGGAAGGAAGCTCGTACTAAAAGTTGCTGACAGGAAGCGCATCCAAGCTGGAAGGCAGCTCGTACTGAACGTAGCTGAAAGGAAGCGCACACGAGCTGGAAGGAAGTTCGTACTGAAATTCGCTGAAAGGAAGCGCACCCGAGCTGGAAGGAAGCTCATACTGAAAATCACTGAATGTAAGCGCACTCGAGCTGGAAGGCAGCTCGTACTGAAAGTCGCTGAAAGGAAGCGCACCGTACGTGGAAGAAAGCTCGTACTGAATGTCGCTGAAAGGAAGCGCATCTTAGCTGGAAGGAAGCTAGTACCGAAAGTTGCTGACAGGAAGTGCACCCGTGCTGGAAGGCAGCTCATACTGAAAGTCGCAGAAAGGTTGCACACCTGAGCTGGAAGGAAGCTCATTCTGAAACTCGCTGCAAGGAAGCGCACTCGAGCTGGGTGGAAGCTTGTAATGAAAGTCGCTGAGAGGAAGCACACCCGTGCTGGAAGGCGGCTCGTACTGAAAGTTGCTGAAAGGAAGCTCACCAGAGGTGGAATGCAGCTCGTACTGAAAGTCGCTGTCCTAGTTCCTGGCAAGGGGCAGGGAGTGTGGGAGGATATGGGCAGGTTTCTAGAGCAGTGGTCACCTCCAGTGTTTTGGACACTCAGCCCTGAACAACTGCAAAATCCTAAAAAGCTGGCAGAATGCTTGAAAAAAAGGTGTCATGACTCTGGCAGTTCCAAAGTGACACAAATCACTGTAGCGTGCTGGGGTCTGGCTTGTGCCTATCGAGCTGCAATTGATGCTACTAGCAACCTAGCTCCAGCTCCTGCAGCCGCTCCAGTTCCAGCTCCTGCAGCCGCTCCAGTTCCAGCTCCTGCAGCCGTTCCAGCTCCTGCAGCTGCTCCAGTTCCAGCTCCTGCAGCCGTTCCAGCTCCAGCTCCTGCAGCCGCTCCAGTTCCAGCTCCTGCAGCCGCTCTAGTTCCAGCTCCTGCAGCCGCTCCAGCTCCTGCAGCCGCTCCAGCTCCTGCAGCCGCTCCAGCTCCAGCTCCTGCAGGCACTCCAGCTACAGCTCCTGCAGCCGCTCCAGTTCCAGCTCCTGCAGCCGCTCCAGCTCCAGCTCCTGCAGCTGCTCCAGCTCCTGCAGCTGCTCCAGCTCCAGCTCCTGCAGCCGCTCCAGCTCCTGCAGCCGCTCCAGCTCCTGCAGCCGCTCCAGTTCCAGCTCCTGCAGCCGCTCCAGGTCCTGCAGCCGCTCCAGCTCCAGCTCCCGCAGCCACTCCAGCCCCTGCAGCAGCTCCAGCTCCTGCAGCTGCTCCCACTCCTGTGGCTGGGTCAGAGAAACAAGCTGTAGAAGTGCAAGTTGACCCCGCAGAGGGTATTCCAACCCCTGTGGCAGACCCTGTGGCTGGGTCAGAGAAACGAGCTGTAGCAGTGCAAGTTGCCCCTGTAGACAAGGTGAAAAAATGGTATAGAGGCTCAGGTCGTTTAGAACGCAGACAGTCTTCTGCTAAGTCTGGGCATAGCAAAGACGAGGCTGGGCCATCAAAGGTGCAGGAGACTGAAGATGAGGATGGGGATGTCGAAAAATCAACAGTAACTACCCGGACTCTATACCAGCGTGAGCTAGGAGATGTGCGAAAAGATTTTGGTCACTGTATAGGTGAGCAGCTTGTCACCTGGCTGCTCCGGTGCTGGGACACGGGAGCCAATTATGTGGAATTAGAGGGCAAGGAAGCCAGGCGGCTGGGATCCCTTGCTAGGGATGCATGCATTGACAAAGCAATTGGAGATGGAGCACGATCTCGCAGCCTCTGGAGGTGTCTCCTGTCAGCTGTGAAGGAAAGGTATCCCTTCAAGGAAGAACTTGTATGTCTACCAGGCAAATGGACCACCATGGAGAAGGGAATTCAGTACCTGAGGGAATTGGCCATACGGGAAGTAATTTATAACAACCTAGACCACGCACAAACATCCACAGATCCAGATGCAGTCCGGTATACACGACCCATGTGGCGGAAGTTCGTACGGAGTGCACCATCATCATATGCCAGCTCATTGGCAATAATAACCTGGAAAGAGGATGAGGGACCCACAGTGAATGAAGTGGCTAAACAACTCCGGCAGTACGAAGAAAGTCTCTCCTCTTCCCTACAGGCCTGCATCTCGGCTGTGGAGAAACTTTCTGAAGAGGTCCACCAACTTGAAGAGAGATTATTTTCCTCCCCACCTCTACAAACCAGTGTCTCAGCTATTAGTGGTAAACGTTCATCTGTGGAAGGAAGACAATATGGTGGGCACACACCCTGTGCCACCCTGTGGTTTTACCTACGTGACCATGGAGAGGACATGAGAAAATGGGATGGAAAATCTACTGCGACCCTAGAGGCACGGGTGCGTGAGTTGCAAAAGAAAACAATTGGGAAAAAGGGGTTCTCTGAAAAGTTTGCTGCTCCAACTTCCAGCAGGCAGTCCTTTAAACACAGAAACGAAGATTCTGACCAGGACCAGAGGGGCCCTGCCTCCAGCCAGGGGGAGGAAAGGGACAATCGAGTTTATTGGACTGTGTGGATTCAATGGCCTGGCACGTCAGACGCACAGAAGTATAAGGCTTTCGTAGACACCGGTGCACAATGTACTCTAATGCCATCAAGCTATAAAGGGCCAGAGCCCATCTGTATTTATGGTGTGACGGGGGGATCCCAGCAGTTAACTGTATTGGAGGCTGAAGTGAGTCTAACCGGTAATGAGTGGCAAAAGCACCGTATTGTGACTGGCCTAGATGCTCCGTGCATCCTTGGCATAGACTATCTATAGTCCCATCTATAGTCCCATCCATAAGCTAATTCGTCAACTGGAGAGCCAAGGAGTGATCAGCAAGACTCATTCACCTTTTAATAGTCCCATATGGCCAGTGCGAAAGTCTAATGGTGAGTGGAGACTAACAGTGGACTATCGTGGCCTGAACGAAGTCACGCCACCACTGAGTGCTGCAGTGCCGGACATGCTAGAACTCCAGTATGAACTGGAATCAAAGGCAGCCAAGTGGTATGCCACAATTGATATCGCTAATGCATTTTTCTCCATCCCTCTAGCAGCACAGTGCAGGCCACAGTTTGCTTTCACTTGGAGGGGAGTCCAATATACTTGGAATCGGCTGCCCCAGGGGTGGAAACACAGCCCTACCATTTGCCATGGACTGATCCAGTCTGCGCTGGAGCAGGGCGAAGCTCCTGAACACCTGCAGTACATCAATGACATCATTGTGTGGGGTGACACTGCAGAAGAAGTTTTCGAGAAAGGGAAGAAAATAGTCCAAATCCTTCTGAAGGCTGGTTTTGCCATAAAACAGAATAAAGTTAAAGGACCTGCACGAGAGATCCAGTTTTTAGGAATAAAATGGCAAGATGGACGTCGTCAAATCCCAATGGATGTGATCAACAAAATAACAGCTATGTCTCCACCAACTAGCAAAAAAGAAACACAAACTTTCCTAGGTGTCGTGGGGTTTTGGAGAATGCATATTCCAAATTACAGTCTGACTGTAAACCCGCTCTACCAAGTAACCCGTAAGAAGAATGCTTTTGAATGGGGCCCTGAGCAACGACAAGCCTTTGAACAAATTAAGCAGGAAATAGTTCATGCAGTAGCCCTCGGGCCAGTCCGAACAGGACCAGATGTAAAGAATGTGCTCTACACCGCAGCCGGGGAGAATGGTCCCACCTGGAGCCTCTGGCAGAAAGAACCTGGGGAAACTCGAGGTCGACCCCTGGGGTTTTGGAGTCGGGGATACAGAGGATCTGAGGCCCGCTATACTCCAACTGAAAAGGAGATCTTGGCAGCATATGAAGGAGTTCGATCTGCTTCGGAAGTGGTCGGTACTGAAGCGCAGCTCCTCCTGGCACCCCAACTGCCGGTACTAGGCTGGATGTTCAAAGGAAGGGTCCCCTCTACACATCATGCAACTGATGCTACATGGAGCAAGTGGGTTGCACTGATTACTCAGCGGGCTCGAATAGGAAACCCCAGTCGCCCAGGAATCTTGGAGGTGTTTATGGACTGGCCAGAAGGCAAATACTTTGGGATATCATCAGAGGAGGAGGTGGTTCGTGCTGAAGAAGCCCCACTGTACAAGAAGCTACCAGAAAATGAGAAGAAATATGCCTTGTTCACTGATGGGTCCTCTCGTATTGTGGGAAAGCATCGGAGATGGAAAGCTGCTGTATGGAGTCCTACACGACGAGTTGCAGAAGCTGCTGAGGGAGAAGGTGAATCGAGTCAGTTTGCAGAAGTGAAAGCCATTCAGCTGGCTTTAGATATTGCTGAACGAGAAAAGTGGCCAGTTCTCTATCTCTATACTGATTCATGGATGGTAGCAAATGCCCTGTGGGGGTGGTTACAGCAATGGAAGCAGAACAACTGGCAGCGCAGGGGCAAGCCCATCTGGGCTGCGGCATTGTGGCAAGATATTGCTGCCCGGGTAGAGAACCTGGTTGTGAATGTACGCCATGTAGATGCTCATGTGCCCAAGATTCGGGCTACTGAAGAACATCAAAACAACCAGCAGGTGGATCAGGCCGCTAAGATTGAAGTGGCTCAGGTGGACCTGGACTGGCAACATAAAGGTGAATTATTTATAGCCCGATGGGCCCATGACACCTCAGGCCATCAAGGTAGAGATGCAACATACAGATGGGCTCGCGATCGAGGGGTGGACCTGACCATGGACACTATAGCACAGGTTATTCATGATTGTGAAACATGTGCTGCAATCAAGCAAGCCAAACGGTCAAAACCTCTTTGGTATGGAGGACGATGGCTGAAATATAAATATGGAGAGGCCTGGCAGATTGATTACATCACACTCCCTCAAACCCGCAACGGCAAGCGCCACGTACTTACAATGGTGGAAGCAACCACCGGATGGCTGGAAACATATCCTGTGCCCCATGCCACCGCCCGGAACACTATCCTGGGCCTTGAAAAGCAAGTCCTATGGCGACATGGCACCCCAGAGAGAATTGAGTCAGACAACGGGACTCATTTCCGAAACAACCTTATAGACACTTGGGCCAAAGAACATGGTATTGAGTGGGTGTATCACATCCCCTATCATGCACCAGCCTCTGGAAAAGTTGAACGATACAATGGACTGTTGAAGACTACACTGAAAGCAATGGGTGTTGGGACATTCAAAAATTGGGATACACATTTGGCAAAGGCCACCTGGTTAGTCAATACTAGGGGATCTGCCAACCGATCTGGACCTGCCCAATCAAACCTGTTACGCACTGTAGAAGGGGATAAAGTTCCTGCAGTGCACGTAAGAAACATGCTGGGTAAAACAGTCTGGGATACTCCTGCCTCAGGAAAAGGCAAACCCATTCGTGGAATTGCTTTTGCTCAGGGACCTGGATGCACTTGGTGGGTAATGCAAAAGAATGGGGAGGTCCGGTGTGTACCTCAAGGGGATTTGATACTGGGTGAGAATAGCCCATGAGTTGAATTGTAGTATGTTAATTATTATATAATACTGTATGTCATCACTACCATGATTGCTAAATCTCATAGATGAAAATGGTGATTAATTACAAGGTATTGGAAAGAGTGTAACCTGAGCATGACATAAATGGTATGGAATAAGGGGTGGATATCTGTCCTGGTTCCAGTTAGGACAGAGTTAATTTTTCCTCATAGTAGCTGGTAGGGTGGTATGTTTTGGATTAGGATGAGAAGAGCGCTGATAACATGCTGATGTTTTAATTGTTGCAGAGCAGTGTTTACACCAGGCCAAGGACTTTTCGGCTTCTCGCTCTGTCCTGCCAGCGAGCAGGCTGGGGGTGCAGCAGGAGCTGGGAGGGGACAGACCCAGGACAGCTGACCCAAACTGGCCAAAGGGGTATTCCATACCATCTGACGTCATGCTAAACAATATATAGGGGTGGCTTGCCGGGGGGGGGGCCGGCTGCTCGGGGATAGGCTGGGCATCGGTCAGCGGGTGGTGAGCAATTGCATTGTGCATCACTTGTTTTCTTACACATTATTATTATTAATACTATCATCATTATCACTATTATTATTATTATTGTTATTATTATATTCCTGTCTTAATAAACTGTCTTTATCTCAACTCACCGGCTTCACTTTCCCGTTTCTCTCCCCCATCCCAGAGAGGGAGGGGGGAGGGTGAGCGAACGGCTGTGTGGTGTTTAGCTGCCAGCCGGGTTAAACCACAACAGAAGCTTGTACTGAAAGTCGCTGGATGGAAACACATCCGAGCTGCAAGGCAGCTCGTACTGAAAGCCAGTGAAAGAAGCACGCCTGAGCTGGAAAGATCGTGCTGAAATTCACTGAAAGGAAGCGCACCCCAGCTGGAAGGCAGCTCGTACTGGAAGTCCCTGACAGGAAGCTCACCAGAGCTGGAAGGAAGCTTGTACTGGAAGTTGCTGAAAGGAACCGCACCCGTCTTGGAAGGTAGCTCGTACTTAAAGTCGCTGAAAGGAAGCTCATCCGAGTCGGTAGGCAGCTCGTACTGAAAGTCGCTGAAAGGAAGGGCACCCGTGCTGGAAGGTAGCTCGTACTTAAAGTCGCTGAAAGGAAGCTCATCCGAGTCAGAAGGAAGGTGGTACTGAAAGTCGCTGAAAGGAACCGCACCCGTGCTGGAAGGTAGCTCGTACTGAAATTCGCTGAAAGGAAGCGCACCCGAGCTCGAAGGAAGCTTGTTCTGAAAGTCGCTGAACGGAAGTGCACCCCAGCTAGAAGGAAGCTCATTCTAGAAAGACGCTGAAAGGAAGTGCACCCGAGCTGGAAGGAAGCTCGTACTGAAAGCCAGTGAAAGAAGCGCGATTGAGCTGGAAAGAAGATCGTGCTGAAATTCGCTGAAAGGAAGCGCACCCCAGCTGGAAGGCAGCTCGTACTGGAAGTCCCTGACAGGAAGCTCACCAGAGCTGGAAGGAAGCTTGTACTGAAAGTCGCTGAAAGGAAGCGCACCCGAGCTCGAAGGAAGCCCATTCTGAAAGTCGCTGAACGGAAGTGCACCCGAGCTCGAAGGAAGCTCGTTCTGAAAGTCGCTGAAAGGAAGTGCACCCCAGCTGGAAGGAAGCTCATTCTAAAAACACGCAGATAGGAAGAGCACTCAAGTGATAGTATGCTTGTACTGGAAGTCACTGAAAGGAAGCACACCCCAGCTGGACGTCAGCTCGTGCTGGAAGTCACTGACAGGAAGATCACCAGAGCTGGAAGGAAGCTTGTACTGAAAGTCGCTGAAAGGAAGTGCACCCGAGCTGGAAGGAAGCTCGTACTGAAATTCGCTGAAAGGAAGCGCACTCGAGCTCGAAGGAAGCTTGTTCTGAAAGTCCCTGAAAGGAAGTGCATCCCAGCAGGAAGGAAGCTCATTCTGAAAGTGGCTGAAAGGAAGTGCACCCCAGCTGGAAGGAAGCTCGTACTGAAAGCCAGTGAAAGAAGCACACCCGAGCTGGAAGGAAGATCGTGCTGAAATTCGTTTAACGGAAGCGCGCTCGAGCAAGACGGAAGCTCATTCTTTAAGTTGCTGAAAGGAAGCACACTTGATCTGGAAGGAAGCTCGTACTGAAAGTGGCTGAAAGGAAGCGTACCCGAGCTCGAAGGAAGCTTGTGCTGAAATTCGCTGAAAGGAAGTGCACGCGAGCTGGAAGGCAGCTCGTACTGAAAGTCGTTGAAAGGAAGCTCACCTGAGCCGAAAGAAAGGTGGTACTGAAAGTCGCTGAAAGGAACCGCACCCGTGCTGGAAGGTAGCTGGTACTGAAATTCGCTGAAAGGAAGCGCACCGAGCTCGAAGGAAGCTTGTTCTTAAAGTCACTGAAAGGAAGTGCACCCCATCTAGAATGAAGCTCATTCTAGAAAGACGCTGAAAGGAAGCGCACCCAAGCTCGAAGGAAGCTCGTACTGAAAGCCAGTGAAAGAAGCGCACCCGGGCTGGAAGGAAGCTCGTACTGAAAGTGGCTGAAAGGAAGCGCACCCAAGCTGGAAGGCAGCTCGTACTGAAAGTCGTTGAAAGGAAGCTCCTCCGAGTCGGAAGGAAGGTGTTACTGAAAGTCGCTGAAAGGAACCGCACCCGTGCTCAAAGGTAGCTCGTACTGAAAGTCGCTGAAAGAAAATGCACCCGAGCTGGAAGGAAGGTTGTACTCAAAGTCACTGAAAGGAAGAGCACTCGAGCGGATAGTATGCGTATACAGAAAGTCGCTGAAAGGAAGTGCACCCAAGCTGGAAGGAAGCTCGTACTGAAAGTCGCTGAAAGGAAGCGCACCCGATCTGGAAGGAAGAAAGCTCTTAGTGAAAGTTGCTGAAAGGAAGATCACCAGAGCGGGAAGGAAGCTCGTACTGAAATTCACTGAAAGGAAGCGCAGCCAAGCTCGAAGGAAGCTCATACTGAAAGTCACTGAAAGTCACCACACCCGAGCTCGAAGAAAGTTCTTTCTGAATGTCGCTGAAAGGAATTGCACCCCAGCTGGTAGGAAGCTCATTGTAGAAAGACACTGAAAAGAAGCGCACCCGTACTGAGTACTCAAGTGCTAGTATTCTTGCACTGGAAGTCGCTGAAAGGAATATCACCCGAGCCGGAAGGAAGCTCATTCTGAAAGTTGCTGAAAGGAAGCGTGCCCTAGGTGGAAGGAAGCTTGTACTGAAAGTCGCTGGATGGAAAAACATGCGAGCTGCAAGGCAGCTCGTACTGAAAGCCAGTGAAAGAAGCGCGCCTGAGCTGGAAAGAAGATCGTGCTGAAATTCACTGAAAGGAAGCGCACCCCAGCTGGAAGGCAGCTCGTACTGGAAGTCCCTGACAGGAAGCTCACCAGAGCTGGAAGGAAGCTTGTACTGAAAGTCGCTGAAAGGAAGCGCACCCGAGCTCGAAGGAAGCCCATTCTGAAAGTCGCTGAAAGGAAGTGCACCCGAGCTCGAAGGAAGCTCGTAATGAAATTCGCTGAAAGGAAGCGCACCCGAGCTCGAAGGAAGCTCGTTCTGAAAGTCGCTGAAAGGAAGTGCACCCCAGCTGGAAGGAAGCTCATTCTAAAAACACGCAGATAGGAAGAGCACTCAAGTGATAGTATGCTTGTACTGGAAGTCACTGAAAGGAAGCGCATCCCAGCTGGAAGGAAGCTCATTCTGAAAGTCGCTGAAAGGAAGCTCACTCAAGCTGGTAGTATGCTTGTAATGAAAGTAGCTGACAGGAACCGCACATGAGCTGGAATGCATCTCATAGTGAAAGTCACTGAAGGGAAACGCACTTGAGCTGGAAGGCAGCTCATACTGAAAGCCAATGAAAGAAGCGCACCCGAGCTGGAAGGAAGATCGTGCTGAAATTCGCTGAAAGGAAGCGCACCAGATCTAGACGGAAGGTCATTCTGGAAGTCGCTGAAAGGAAGCACACTCAAGCGCTAGTATTCTTGTACAGAAATTCGCTTAAAGGTAGCGCACCGAAGCTGGAAGGCAGCCCGTACTGGAAGTGGCTGACAGGAAACTCACAGATTCACAGATTCACAGATTCACAGATTTCTCTAGGTTGGAAGAGACCTCAAGATCATCGAGTCCAACCTCCGACCTAACACTAAGTACTCCACTAAACCATATCCCTAAGCTCTACATCTAAACGTCTTTTAAAGACCTCCAGGGATGGTGACTCCACCACCTCCCTGGGCAGCCCGTTCCAATGCTTAATAACCCTTTCGGTAAAGAAGTACTTCCTAACATCCAACCTAAAACTCCCCTGTCGCAACTTTAGCCCATTCCCCCTCGTCCTGTCACTAGGCACGTGGGAGAATAGACCAACCCCCACCTCTCTACAGCCTCCTTTCAGGTAACTGTAGAGAGCGATGAGGTCGCCCCTGAGCCTCCTCTTCTCCAGGCTGAACAAGCCCAGCTCCCTCAGCCGCTCCTCGTAAGACTTGTTCTCCAGACCCCTCACCAGCTTGGTCGCCCTTCTCTGGACTCGCTCGAGCACGTCCATGTCCTTCCTGTAGCGAGGGGCCCAAAACTGAACACAGTACTCGAGGTGCGGCCTCACCAGAGCCGAGTACAGGGGCACAATCACTTCCCTCGACCTGCTGGCCACACTGCTTCTTATACAGGCCAGGATGCCGTTGGCCTTCTTGGCCACCTGAGCACACTGCTGGCTCATATTCAGCCAACTATCCACCAATACTCCCAGGTCCTTCTCGGCCAGGCAGCTTTCCAGCCACTCATCTCCCAGCCTGTAGCTCTGCTTGGGGTTGTTGCAGCCCAGGTGCAGGACCCGGCACTTGGCCTTGTTGAACTTCATGCAGTTGACCTCAGCCCATCGCTCCAGCCTATCCAGATCTTCCTGCAGAGCCTTCCTGCCCTCGAGCAGATCGACACACGCACTTAGCTTGGTGTCATCTGCAAACTTACTGAGGGTGCACTGGACGCCCTCATCCAGATCATCGATAAAGATATTAAAGAGGACCGGCCCCAGTACCGAGCCCTGGGGGACTCCACTAGTGACCGGCCTCCAACCAGATTTGACTCCATTCACCACAACTCTCTGGGCCCGGCCATCCAGCCAGTTTCTAACCCAGCGAAGCGTACGCCAGTCCAAGCCCCGAGCAGCCAGTTTCTTGAGGAGAATGTTGTGGGGAACGGTGTCAAAAGCCTTACTGAGGTCAAGGTAGACCACGTCCACAGCCTTTCCCTCATCCACCAAGCGCGTCACTTGGTCATAGAAGGAGATCAGGTTCGTCAAGCAGGACCTGCCTTTCATAAACCCATGCTGACTGGGCCTGATCGCCTGCTTGCCCTGCAAGTGCCGCGTGATGACCCTCAAGATAATCTGCTCCATGAGCTTCCCCGGCACTGAGGTCAAACTGACAGGCCTATAGTTCCCCGGGTCTGCCCTCCGGCCCTTCTTATAGATGGGCGTCACATTGGCTAGCCGCCAGTCAACCGGGACCTCCCCCGATAGCCAGGACTGCCGATAAATGATGGAAAGCGGCTCGGCCAGCTCCTCCGCCAGTTCTCGCAGTACCCTCGGGTGGATCCCATCCGGCCCCATCGACTTGCGCACATCCAAGCTCCGTAGCAGGTCGCCAACCATTTCCTCATGGATAGCGAAGGCCACATCCTGCTCCCCATCCCCTTCCACCAGCTCAGGGCACTGGGCGTCCGGAGAACAACCGGTATTGCTGCTAAAGACTGAGGCAAAGGCGGCATTAAGCACCTCAGCCTTTTCCTCATCCTTAGTAACTAGGTTTCCCCTCGCATCCAGTAAAGGATGGAGATTCTCCCTAGTCCTCCGTTAGCTCACCATATCTCTATCACTGAGGATATCACTATCCTCACCATAGCTGGAAAGAAGCTCCTACCGAAAGTCGCTGAAAGGAAGTGCACCCCAGCTGGAAGGAAGCTCATTCTAAAAGTCACAAAAAGGAAGCGCACCTGAGCTGGAAGATAAGTAGTACTGAAAGTCGCTGAAAGGAACCGCACCCTTGTTGGAAGGTAGCTCGTACTGAAAGTCGCTGAAAGGAAGCGCACCGAGCTCGAAGGAAGCTTGTTCTTAAAGTCACTGAAAGGAAGTGCACCCCATCTAGAATGAAGCTCATTCTAGAAAGACGCTGAAAGGAAGCGCACCCAAGCTCGAAGGAAGCTCGTACTGAAAGCCAGTGAAAGAAGCGCACCCGGGCTGGAAGGAAGCTCGTACTGAAAGTGGCTGAAAGGAAGCGCACCCAAGCTGGAAGGCAGCTCGTACTGAAAGTCGTTGAAAGGAAGCTCCTCCGAGTCGGAAGGAAGGTGTTACTGAAAGTCGCTGAAAGGAACCGCACCCGTGCTCGAAGGTAGCTCGTACTGAAAGTCGCTGAAAGAAAATGCACCCGAGCTGGAAGGAAGGTCGTACTCAAAGTCACTGAAAGGAAGAGCACTCGAGCGGATAGTATGCGTATACAGAAAGTCGCTGAAAGGAAGCACACCCAAGCTGGAAGGAAGCTCGTACTGAAAGTCACTGAAAGGAAGCGCACCCGATCTGGAAGGAAGAAAGCTCTTAGTGAAAGTTGCTGAAAGGAAGATCACCAGAGCGGGAAGGAAGCTCGTACTGAAATTCACTGAAAGGAAGCGCAGCCAAGCTCGATGGAAGCTCATACTGAAAGTCACTGAAAGTCACCACACCCGAGCTCGAAGGAAGTTCTTTCTGAATGTCACTGAAAGGCATTGCACCCCAGCTGGTAGGAAGCTCATTGTAGAAAGACACTGAAAAGAAGCGCACCCGTACTGAGTATTCAAGTGCTAGTATTCTTGCACTGGAAGTCGCTGAAAGGAATATCACCCGAGCCGGAAGGAAGCTCATTCTGAAAGTCGCTGAAAGGAAGCGTGCCCTAGGTGGAAGGAAGCTTGTACTGAAAGTCGCTGGATGGAAAAACATGCGAGCTGCAAGGCAGCTCGTACTGAAAGCCAGTGAAAGAAGCGCGCCTGAGCTGGAAAGAAGATCGTGCTGAAATTCGCTGAAAGGAAGCGCACCCCAGCTGGAAGGCAGCTCGTACTGGAAGTCCCTGACAGGAAGCTCACCAGAGCTGGAAGGAAGCTTGTACTGAAAGTCGCTGAAAGGAAGCGCACCCGAGCTCGAAGGAAGCCCATTCTGAAAGTCGCTGAAAGGAAGCGCACCCGAGCTCGAAGGAAGCCCATTCTGAAAGTCGCTGAAAGGAAGTGCACCCGAGCTCGAAGGAAGCTCGTAATGAAATTCGCTGAAAGGAAGCGCATCCGAGCCGAAAGAAAGGTGGTACTGAAAGTCGCTGAAAGGAACCGCACCCGTGCTGGAAGGTAGCTGGTACTGAAATTCGCTGAAAGGAAGCGCACCGAGCTCGAAGGAAGCTTGTTCTTAAAGTCACTGAAAGGAAGTGCACCCCATCTAGAATGAAGCTCATTCTAGAAAGACGCTGAAAGGAAGCGCACCCAAGCTCGAAGGAAGCTCGTACTGAAAGCCAGTGAAAGAAGCGCACCCGGGCTGGAAGGAAGCTCATCCGAGTCGGAAGGAAGGTGGTACTGAAAGTCGCTGAAAGGAAGTGCACCCGAGCTCGAAGGAAGCTCGTACTGAAAGTCGCTGAAAGAAAGTGCACCCAAGCTGGAAGGAATGTCGTACTGAATGTCACTGAAAGGAAGCGCACCCGATCTGGAAGGAAGAAAGCTCTTAGTGAAAGTTGCTGAAAGGAAGATCACCAGAGCGGGAAGGAAGCTCGTACTGAAATTCACTGAAAGGAAGCGCAGCCAAGCTCGAAGGAAGCTCATACTGAAAGTCACCACACCTGAGCTCGAAGAAAGTTCTTTCTGAATGTCGCTGAAAGGAATTGCACCCCAGCTGGTAGGAAGCTCATTGTAGAAAGACACTGAAAAGAAGCGCACCCGTACTGAGTACTCAAGTGCTAGTATTCTTGCACTGGAAGTCGCTGAAAGGAATATCACCCGAGCCGGAAGGAAGCTCATTCTGAAAGTTGCTGAAAGGAAGCGTGCCCTAGGTGGAAGGAAGCTTGTACTGAAAGTCGCTGGATGGAAAAACATGCGAGCTGCAAGGCAGCTCGTACTGAAAGCCAGTGAAAGAAGCGCGCCTGAGCTGGAAAGAAGATCGTGCTGAAATTCGCTGAAAGGAAGCGCACCCCAGCTGGAAGGCAGCTCGTACTGGAAGTCCCTGACAGGAAGCTCACCAGAGCTGGAAGGAAGCTTGTACTGAAAGTCGCTGAAAGGAAGCGCACCCGAGCTCGAAGGAAGCCCATTCTGAAAGTCGCTGAAAGGAAGTGCACCCGAGCTCGAAGGATGCTCGTAATGAAATTCGCTGAAAGGAAGCGCACACAAGCTCGAAGGAAGCTTGTTCTGAAATTCGCTGAAAGGAAGTGCACCCCAGCTAGAAGGAAGCTCATTCTAGAAAGACGCTGAAAGGAAGTGCACCCGAGCTGGAAGGAAGCTCGTACTGAAAGCCAGTGAAAGAAGCGCGCCTGAGCTGGAAAGAAGATCGTGCTGAAATTCGCTGAAAGGAAGCGCACCCCAGCTGGAAGGCAGCTCGTACTGGAAGTCCCTGACAGGAAGCTCACCAGAGCTGGAAGGAAGCTTGTACTGAAAGTCGCTGAAAGGAAGCGCACCCGAGCTCGAAGGAAGCCCATTCTGAAAGTCGCTGAAAGGAAGTGCACCCGAGCTCGAAGGAAGCTCGTAATGAAATTCGCTGAAAGGAAGCGCACCCGAGCTCGAAGGAAGCTCGTTCTGAAAGTCGCTGAAAGGAAGTGCACCCCAGCTGGAAGGAAGCTCATTCTAAAAACACGCAGATAGGAAGAGCACTCAAGTGATAGTATGCTTGTACTGGAAGTCACTGAAAGGAAGCGCATCCCAGCTGGAAGGAAGCTCATTCTGAAAGTCGCTGAAAGGAAGCTCACTCAAGCTGGTAGTATGCTTGTAATGAAAGTAGCTGACAGGAACCGCACATGAGCTGGAATGCATCTCATAGTGAAAGTCACTGAAGGGAAACGCACTTGAGCTGGAAGGCAGCTCATACTGAAAGCCAATGAAAGAAGCGCACCCGAGCTGGAAGGAAGATCGTGCTGAAATTCGCTGAAAGGAAGCGCACCAGATCTAGACGGAAGGTCATTCTGGAAGTCGCTGAAAGGAAGCACACTCAAGCGCTAGTATTCTTGTACAGAAATTCGCTTAAAGGTAGCGCACCGAAGCTGGAAGGCAGCCCGTACTGGAAGTGGCTGACAGGAAACTCACCATAGCTGGAAAGAAGCTCCTACCGAAAGTCGCTGAAAGGAAGTGCACCCCAGCTGGAAGGAAGCTCATTCTAAAAGTCACAAAAAGGAAGCGCACCTGAGCTGGAAGATAAGTAGTACTGAAAGTCGCTGAAAGGAACCGCACCCTTGTTGGAAGGTAGCTCGTACTGAAAGTCGCTGAAAGGAAGCGCACCGAGCTCGAAGGAAGCTTGTTCTTAAAGTCACTGAAAGGAAGTGCACCCCATCTAGAATGAAGCTCATTCTAGAAAGACGCTGAAAGGAAGCGCACCCAAGCTCGAAGGAAGCTCGTACTGAAAGCCAGTGAAAGAAGCGCACCCGGGCTGGAAGGAAGCTCGTACTGAAAGTGGCTGAAAGGAAGCGCACCCAAGCTGGAAGGCAGCTCGTACTGAAAGTCGTTGAAAGGAAGCTCCTCCGAGTCGGAAGGAAGGTGTTACTGAAAGTCGCTGAAAGGAACCGCACCCGTGCTCGAAGGTAGCTCGTACTGAAAGTCGCTGAAAGAAAATGCACCCGAGCTGGAAGGAAGGTCGTACTCAAAGTCACTGAAAGGAAGAGCACTCGAGCGGATAGTATGCGTATACAGAAAGTCGCTGAAAGGAAGCACACCCAAGCTGGAAGGAAGCTCGTACTGAAAGTCACTGAAAGGAAGCGCACCCGATCTGGAAGGAAGAAAGCTCTTAGTGAAAGTTGCTGAAAGGAAGATCACCAGAGCGGGAAGGAAGCTCGTACTGAAATTCACTGAAAGGAAGCGCAGCCAAGCTCGATGGAAGCTCATACTGAAAGTCACTGAAAGTCACCACACCCGAGCTCGAAGGAAGTTCTTTCTGAATGTCACTGAAAGGCATTGCACCCCAGCTGGTAGGAAGCTCATTGTAGAAAGACACTGAAAAGAAGCGCACCCGTACTGAGTATTCAAGTGCTAGTATTCTTGCACTGGAAGTCGCTGAAAGGAATATCACCCGAGCCGGAAGGAAGCTCATTCTGAAAGTCGCTGAAAGGAAGCGTGCCCTAGGTGGAAGGAAGCTTGTACTGAAAGTCGCTGGATGGAAAAACATGCGAGCTGCAAGGCAGCTCGTACTGAAAGCCAGTGAAAGAAGCGCGCCTGAGCTGGAAAGAAGATCGTGCTGAAATTCGCTGAAAGGAAGCGCACCCCAGCTGGAAGGCAGCTCGTACTGGAAGTCCCTGACAGGAAGCTCACCAGAGCTGGAAGGAAGCTTGTACTGAAAGTCGCTGAAAGGAAGCGCACCCGAGCTCGAAGGAAGCCCATTCTGAAAGTCGCTGAAAGGAAGCGCACCCGAGCTCGAAGGAAGCCCATTCTGAAAGTCGCTGAAAGGAAGTGCACCCGAGCTCGAAGGAAGCTCGTAATGAAATTCGCTGAAAGGAAGCGCACCCGAGCCGAAAGAAAGGTGGTACTGAAAGTCGCTGAAAGGAACCGCACCCGTGCTGGAAGGTAGCTGGTACTGAAATTCGCTGAAAGGAAGCGCACCGAGCTCGAAGGAAGCTTGTTCTTAAAGTCACTGAAAGGAAGTGCACCCCATCTAGAATGAAGCTCATTCTAGAAAGACGCTGAAAGGAAGCGCACCCAAGCTCGAAGGAAGCTCGTACTGAAAGCCAGTGAAAGAAGCGCACCCGGGCTGGAAGGAAGCTCATCCGAGTCGGAAGGAAGGTGGTACTGAAAGTCGCTGAAAGGAAGTGCACCCGAGCTCGAAGGAAGCTCGTACTGAAAGTCGCTGAAAGGAAGCGCACCGAGCTCGAAGGAAGCTTGTTCTTAAAGTCACTGAAAGGAAGTGCACCCCATCTAGAATGAAGCTCATTCTAGAAAGACGCTGAAAGGAAGCGCACCCAAGCTCGAAGGAAGCTCGTACTGAAAGCCAGTGAAAGAAGCGCACCCGGGCTGGAAGGAAGCTCATCCGAGTCGGAAGGAAGGTGGTACTGAAAGTCACTGAAAGGAACTGCACCCGTGCTGGAAGGTAGCTCGTACTGAAAGTTGCTGAAAGAAAGTGCACCCAAGCTGGAAGGAATGTCGTACTGAATGTCACTGAAAGGAAGCGTGCCCCAGGTGGAAGAAAGCTTGTACTGAAAGTCGCTGGATGGAAACGCATCGGAGCTGCAAGGCAGCTTGTACTGAAAGCCAGTGAAAGAAGCGCACCCAAGCTAGAAAGAAGATCGTACTGAAAGTCGCTGAAAAGAAGCGCACCCCAGCTGGAAGGCAGCTCGTACTGGAAGTCACTGACAGGAAGCTCAACAGAGCTGGAAGGAAGCTGTTAGTGAAAGTCGCTGAAAGGAACCGCACCCGTGCTGGAAGGTAGCTCGAACTGAAAGTCGATGACAGGAAGCGCACCCGAGCTCGAAGGAAGCTCGTACTGAAATTCGCTGGAAGGAAGCACATCCGAGCTGCAAGGCAGCTTGTACTGAAAGCCAGTGAAAGAAGCGCGCCCGAGCTGGAAAGAAGATCGTGCTGAAATTCATTGAACGGAAGCGCGCTCGAGCAAGACAGAAGCTCATTCTGTAAGTTGCTGGAAGGAAGCGCACCCGATCTGGAAGGAAGCTCGTACTGAAAGTGGCTGAAAGGAAGCGCACCCAAGCTGGAAGGTAGCTCATACTGAAATTCGCTGAAAGGAAGCGCACCCGAGCTGGAAGGAAGCTCATACTGGAAGTCACTGAAAGGAAGTGCATCCCCGCTGGAAGGAAGCTAGTACTGAAAGCCAGTGAAAGAAGCGCACCCGAGCTGGAAGGAAGCCTGTACTGAAATTCGCTGAAAGGAAGCACACGCGAGCTGGAAGGCAGCTCATACTGAAAGTCGTTGAAAGGAACCGCACCCGTGCTGGAAGGTAGCTCGTACTTAAAGTCGCTGAAAGGAATCTCATCCGAGTCGGAAGGAAGGTGGTACTGAATGTCGCTGAAAGGAACCGCACCCGTGCTGGAAGGTAGCTCGTACTTAAAGTCGCTGAAAGGAAGCTCATCCGAGTCGGAAGGAAGGTGGTACTGAAAGTCGCTGAAAGGAACCGCACCCGTGCTGGAAGGTAGCTCATACTGAAAGTCGCTGAAAGAAAGTGCACCCGACTTGGAAGGAAGGTCGTACTCAAAGTCACTGAAAGGAAGAGCACTCGAGCTGGTAGTATGCGTATACAGAAAGTCGCTGAAAGGAAGCACACCCGATCAGGAAGAAAGCTCTTAGTGAAAGTTGCTGAAAGGAAGATCACCAGAGCGGGAAGGAAGCTCGTACTGAAATTCGCTGGAAGGAAGCGCACCCAAGTTCGAAGGAAGCTCGTACTGAAAGTCACTGAAAGGCAGTGCAGCTGGAAGGAAGCTCATTCTAGAAAGACACTGAAAAGAAGAGTACTCAAGTGCTAGTATGCTTGCACTGGAAGTCAGTGAAAGGAACATCACCCGAACCAGAAGGAAGCTCATTCTAAAAGTCGCTGAAAGGAAGCGTGCCCTAGGTGGAAGGAAGCTTGTACTAAAGTCGCTGGATGGAAAAACATCCGAGCTGCAAGGCATCTCGTACTGAAATCCAGTGAAAGAAGCGTGCCCGAGCTGGAAATAAGATCGTGCTGAAAGTGGCTGAAAGGAAGCGCACCCGAGCTCGAAGGAAGCTCGTACTGAAAGTCACTGAAAGGAAGAAAACCAAGCTGGAAGGCAGCTCGTACTGAAAGTCGCTGAAAGAAAGTGCACCCGAGCTTGAAGGAAGGTCGTACTCAAAGTCACTGAAAGGAAGTGCATCCAATCCGTAAGGAAACTCATACTGAAAGTCGCTGAAAGGAAGCGCACCCGAGCTGAAAGGCAGCTCATACTGAAAGTAGCTGAAAGGAAGCGCACTCGAGCTGGAAGGAAGCTCGTAGTGAAGGTCGCTGAAGGGAAATGCACTTGAGCTGGAAGGCAGGTCATACTGAATGTGAATGAAAGAAGGGCACCCGAGCTGGAAGGAAGCTCGTACTGAAAGTGGCTGAAAAGAAGCGGACACGAGCTCAAAGGAAGCTCGTCTTGAAAGTCACTTAAAGGAAGCAAACCGAGCTGGAAGGCAGCTCGTACTGAAAGTCGCTGAAAGAAAGTGCACACGAGCTTGAAGGAAAGTCGCACTCAAATTCACTGAAAGGAAGTGCATCCAATCCGTAAGGAAACTCGTACTGAAAGTCACTGAAAGGAAACTCACCCCAGCTGGAAGGAAGCTGTTAGTGAAAGTCGCTGAAAGGAAGATCACCCGAGCCGGAAGGAAGCTTGTACTGAAAGACGCTGAAAGGAAGCATACCCGAGCTTGAAGGCAGCTCGTACTGAATGTCGCTGAAAGGAAGTGCACCCCAGCTGGAAGGAAGCTCATTCTAGAAAGACGCTGAAAGGAAGCGCACTCGAGCTGGAAGAAGGCTCGTACTGAAAGCCAGTGAACGAAGCGCACCCGAGCTGGAAGGAAGGTCGTGGAGAAAGTCGCTGAAAGGAATCCCACCCAAGCTTGAAGGAAGCTCATTCTGTAAGTTCCTGAAAGGAAGCGCACCCGAGCTGGAAGGCAGCTTGTACTGAATGTTGCTGAAAGGAATGGCACCCGATCAGGAAGGAAGATCTTAGTGAAATTCGCTGAAAGGAAGATCACCAAAGCCGGAAGAAAGCTCGTACTAAAAGTCGCTAAAAGGAAGCGCACCCGAGCTGGAAGGAAGCTCTTACTGAAAGTCGCTGAAAGGAAGCATGCCCCAGGTGGAAGGAAGCTTATACTGAAATTCGCTGGATGGAAACGCACTCGAGCTGCAAGGCAGCTCGTACTGAAAGCCAGTGAAAGAAGCGCGCCCGAACTGGAAAGAAGATCGTGCTAAAATTCGCTGAAAGGAAGCGCACCCGAGCTGGAAGGCAGCTCATACTGGAAGTCACTGAAAGGCATCACACCCGAGGTGGAAGGAAGCTCTTACTGAATGTAGCTGAAAGGAGGTGCAGCCCAGCTGGAATGAAGCTCATTCTAGAAAGATGCTGAAAGGAAGAGCACTCAAGTGCTAGTATGCTTCTACTGGAAGACGCTGAAAGGAAGCGCACCCGAGCTGGAAGGCAGCCCGTACTGAAAGTCGCTGGATGGAAACGCATCCGAGCTGCAAGGCAGCTCGTACTGAAAGCCAGTGAAAGAAGCGCGCCCGAGCTGGAAAGAAGATCGTGCTGAAATTCGCGGAAAGGAAGCGCACCCGAGCTGGAAGTCAGCTCGTACAGGAAGTGGCTGACAGGAAGCTCACCAGAGCTGGAAAGAAGCTAGTACCGAAAGTTGCTGAAATGAAGCACACCCCAGCTGGAAGGAAACTCATACTGAAAGTCACTGAAAGGAAGCGGACCCGAGCTGGAAGACAGCTCCTACTGAAAGTCGCTGAAAGAAAGTGCACCTGAGATGCAAGGAAGGTCGTACTCAAAGTCACTGAAAGGAAGCGCACTCGAGCTGGTAGTATGCGTATACAGAAAGTCGCTGAAGGGAAGCACACCCCAGCTGGAAGGAAGCTGTTAGCGAAAGTCGCTGAAAGGAAGCGCACCGGAGCTGGAAGGCAGCTTGTACTGAAAGTCGCTGAAAGAAAGCGATACCAATCAGGAAGGAAGCTCGTACTGAAATTCGCTGAAAGGAAGCGCACTCGAGGTGGAAGGAAGCTTGTACTGAAAGTCACTGAAAGGCATCACACTCGTGCTGGAATGAAGCTCTTACTGAATGTCGCTGAAAGGAAGTGCACCCGACCTGGAAGGAAGCTCATTCTGAAAGTCGCTGAAAGGAACCGCACCCGAGCTGGAAGGAAGTTCGTATTGAGTCGCTGAAAGGAAGCGCACATTAGCTGGAAGGAAGCTCGTGCTGCAATTCGTTGAAAGGAAGCGCGCTCTAGCAAGATGGAAGCTCATTCTGTAAGTTGCTGAAAGGAAGCGCACCCGAGCTGGAAGGAAGCTCGTACTGAATGTGGCTGAAAGGAAGCGCACCCGAGCTCGAAGGAAGCTCAGACTGGAAGTCACTGAAAGGCATCACACCCGAGCTGGAAGAAAGCTCTTATTGAATGTCGGTGAAAGGAGTTGCACCCCAGCTGGAATGAAGCTCATTCTAGAAAGACGCTGAAAGGAAGAGCACTCAAGTTCTAGTATACTTGTACTGGAAGACGCTGAAAGGAAGCGTACCCAAGCTGGAAGGCAGCCCGTACTGAAAGTCGCTGAAAGGCATCACACCCGATCAGGAAGGAAGCTCTTACTGAATGTCGCTGAAAGGAACTGCATCCCAGCTGGAAGGCAGCTCGTACTGAAATTCGCTGAAAGGAAGCGCACCCGAGCTCGAAGGAAGCTTGTACTGAAATTCGCTGAAAGGAAGCGCACCCGAGCTCGAAGGAAGCTCATTCTGAAAGTCGCTGAAAGGAAGTGGAACCGAGCTGGAAGGCAGCTCGTGTTGAAAGTCACTTAAAGGAAGCAAACCGAGCTGGAAGGAAGCCCATTCTGAAAGTCGCTGAAAGGACGTGCATCCAATCGGTAAGGAAGCCCGTACTGAAAGTCGCTGAAAGGAAGCTCACCCGAGCTGGAATGCATCTCCTAGTGAAAGTCACTGAAAGGAAAACGCACTGGAGCTGGAAGGCAGGTCATACTGAATGCCAATGAAAGAAGCGCACCAGAGTTTGAAGGAACATTGTGGTGAAAGTCGCTGAAAGGAATCCCACCCAGGCTGGAAGGAAGCTCATTCTGAAAGCCGCTGAAAGGAAGCGCACAAGAGCTCGAAGGAAGCTCGTTCTGAAAGTCGCTGAAAGAAAGTGCACCCGAGCTGGAAGGAAGTTCGTACTCAAATTCACTGAAATGAAGTGCATGCAATCCGTAAGGAAACTCGTACTGAAAGTCGCTGAAAGGAAGAGCACCCGAGCTGGAAGGCAATTTGTACTGAAAGAAGCTTAAAGGAAGCATACCCGAGCTTGAAGGAAGCTCTAACTGAATGTCGCTGAAATGAAGCGCACCTGAGCTGAAAGGCAGCTCATACTGAAAGTAGCTGAAAGGAAGCGCACTCAAGCTGGAAGGAAGCTCGTAGTGAAAGCCAGTGAAAGAAGCGCACCCGAGCTGGAATACATCTCATAGTGAAAGTGCACTCAATCTGGAAGTCAGCTCGTACAGGAAGTGGCTGACAGGAAGCTCACCAGAGCTGGAAAGAAGCTGGTACTGAACGTTGTTGAAAGGAAGCACACCCCAGCTGGAAGGAAGCTCGTACTGAAAGTCACTGAAAGGAAGCGGACCCGAGCTGGAAGGCAGCTCCTACTGAAAGTCGCTGAAAGAAAGTGCACTCGAGCTGGTAGTATGCGTATACAGAAAGTCGCTGAAGGGAAGCACACCCCAGCTGGAAGGAAGCTGTTAGTGAAAGTCGCTGAAAGGATGTGCACCGGAGCTGGAAGGCAGCTTGTACTGAAAGTCGCTGAAAGAAAGCGACACCAATCAGGAAGGAAGCTCATAGTGAAAATGGCTGAAAGGAATCTCACCCGTGCTGGAAGGCAGCTCATACTGAAAGTTGCTGAAAGGAAGCGCACCCGATCAGGAAGGAAGCTCGTACTGAAAGTCGCTGAAAGGAAGCGCACTCGAGCTGGAAGGAAGCTTGTACTGAAAGTCACTGAAAGGCATCACACTCGTGCTGAAAGGAAGCTCATTCTGAATGTCGCTGAAAGGAAGTGCACCCGACCTGGAAGGAAGCTCATTCTGAAAGTCGCTGAAAGGAACCGCACCCGAGCTGGATGGAAGCTCGTATTGAGTTGCTGAAAGGAAGCGCACATTAGCTGGAAGGAAGCTCATGCTGAAATTCGTTGAAAGGAAGCGCGCTCTAGAAAGACGGAAGCTCATTCTGTAAGTTGCTGAAAGGAAGCGCACCCGAGCTGGAAGGAAGCTCGTACTGAAAGTGGCTGAAAGGAAGCGCACCCGAGCTCGAAGGAAGCTCAGACTGGAAGTCACTGAAAGGCATCACACCCAAGCTGGAAGAAAGCTCTTATTGAATGTCGGTGAAAGGAGTTGCACCCCAGCTGGAATGAAGCTCATTCTAGAAAGACGCTGAAAGGAAGAGTGCCCCAGGTGGAAGGAAGCTTGTACTGGAAGTCGCTGAAAGGAAGTGTACCCGAGCTGGAAGGCAGCCCGTACTGAAAGTCGCTGAAAGGCATCACACCCGAGCTGGAAGGAGGCTCTTACTGAATGTCGCTGAAAGGAACTGCATCCCAGCTGGAAGGAAGCTCATTCTGAAAGTCGCTGAAAGGAAGAGTGCCCCAGGTGGAAGGAAGTTTGTACTGGAAGTCGCTGAAAGGAAGCGTACCCGAGCTGGAAAGCAGGTTGTACTGCAAGTCACTGACAGGAAGCTCACCAGACCTGGAAGGCAGCTCGTACTGAAATTCGCTGAAAGGAAGCGCACCCGAGCTCGAAGGAAGCTTGTACTGAAATTCGCTGAAAGGAAGCGCACCCGAGCTCGAAGGAAGCTCATTCTGAAAGTCGCTGAAAGGAAGTGGAACCTAGCTGGAAGGCAGCTCCTGTTGAAAGTCACTTAAAGGAAGCAAACCGAGCTGGAAGGCAGCTCGTACTGAAAGACGCTGAAAGGACGTGCATCCAATCGGTAGGGAAGCCCGTACTGAAAGTCGCTGAAAGGAAGCTCACCCGAGCTGGAATGCACCTCCTAATGAAAGTCACTGAAGGGAAACGCACTGGAGCTGGAAGGCAGCTCGTACTGAAAGTCGCTGAAAGGAAGCGCACCTGAGCTGGATGGAAGCTGTTAGTGAAAGTCGCTGAAAGGAAGATCACCCAAGCCAGAAGGAAGCTTCTACTGAAAGTCGCTGAAAGGATGTGCACCCGAGCTGGTTGGTAACTTGTACTGAAAGACGCTTAAAGGAAGCATACCCGAGCTTGAAAGAAGCTCATATGAAAGAAGCTGAAATGAAGCGCACCCGAGCTGAAAGGCAGCTCATACTGAAAGTAGCTGAAAGGAAGCGCACTCGAGCTGGAAGGAAGCTCGTAGTGAAAGTCACTGAAAGGAATTGCACCCGAGCTGGAAGGCAACTTGTACTGAAAGACGCTTAAAGGAAGCATACCCGAGCTTGAAAGAAGCTCATATGAAAGTAGCTGAAATGAAGCGCACCCAAGCTGAAAGGCAGCTCATACTGAAAGTAGCTGAAAGGCATCACACCCGAGCTGGAAAAAGCTCGTACTGAAAGTCGCTGAAAGGAATTGCACCCGAGCTGGAATGCAACTTGTACGGAAAGACGCTCAAAGGAAGCATACCCAAGCTTGTAGGAAGCTCATACTGAAAGTAGCTGAAATGAAGCGCACCCGAGCTGGAGGAAGGCTCGTACTGAAAGCCAGTGAAAGAAGCACACCCGAGCTGGAAGGAAGATCATGCTGAAATGCGTTGAAAGGAAGCGCGCTCGAGCAAGACGGAAGCTCATTCTGTAAGTTGCTGAAAGGAAGCGCACCCGAGCTGGAAGGAAGCCCATTCTGAAAGTCGCTGAAAGGAAGCGCACCCGAGCTGGAAAGAAGCTCGTACTGAAAGTCGCTGAAAGGAAGTGGATCCAAGCTGGAAGGCAGCTCGTGTTGAAAGTCACTTAAAGGAAGCAAACCGAACTGGAAGGCAGCTCGTACTGAAAGTCGCTGAAAGGAAGCGCACCCGAGCTGGAAGGAAGCTGTTAGTGAAAGTTGCTGAAAGGAAGATCACCCGAGCTGGAAGGAAGGCTGTACTGAAAGACGCTTAAAGGAAGCATACCCGAGCTTGAAAGGCAGCTCATATGAAAGTAGCTGAAAGGAAGCGCATCCGAGCTGAAAGGCAGCTCATACTGAAAGTAGCTGAAAGGAAGCGCACTCGAGCTGGAATGCATCTCATAGTGAAAGTCGCTGAAGGGAAACGCACTTGAGCTGGAAGGCAGGCCATACTGAATGCCAATGAATGAAGCGCACCCGAGCTGGAAGGAAGCTCATTCTGAAAACAGCTGAAAGGATGCGCACTCGAGCTGGAAGGAAGCTCATACTGAAAGACGCTTAAAGGAAGTGCACCCCAGCTGGAAGGAAGCTCCTATAGAGTCACTGAAAGGAAGCGCACCCGAGCTGGAAGGAAGCTCGTTCTGAAAGCCAGTGAAAGAAGCGCACCCGAGCTGGAAGGAAGATCGTGCTGAAATTCATTGATAGGAAGCATGCTCGAGCAAGACGGAAGCTCATTCTGTAAGTTTCTGAAAGGAAGCGCAGCCGAGTAGAAAGGAAGCTTGTACTGAAAGTTCCTAAAAGGAACCACACTCGAGCTGGAAGTTAGCTTGTATAGAAAGTCGCTGAAAAACCATGCACCCGAGCTGAAAGGATGCTCATACTGAAAGTCACTAAAAGGAAAAACACTCGAGCTGGAAGGTAGCTCGTACTGAAAGTGACTGAAAGGAAGCGCACCCGTACTGGAAGGCAGCCTGTACTGAAAGTCGCTGAATGAAAGCGCACCTGAGTTACAAGGCAGCTCATACTGAAAGGCAGTGAAATAAGCGCACCCGAGCTGGAAAGAAGATCGTGCTGAAATTAGCTGAAAGGAAGCGCACTCGACCTAGAAGGAAGGCAGTTCTGAAATTCGCTGAAAGGAAGCGCACCCAAGCTGGAAGGCAGCTCGTACTGGAAGTGGCTGAAAGGAAGCGCACCCGAGCTGGAAGGAAGCTCGTACTGAAAGTCGCTGAAAGGCATCACACCCGAGCTGGAAGGAAGCTCTTACTGAATGTCGCTGAAAGGAAGCATGCCCCAGGTGGAAGAAAGCTTGTAATGAAAGTCGCTGGATGGAAATGCATCCGAGCTGCAAGGCATCTCGTACTGAAAGCCAGCGAAAGAAGCGCGCCCGAGCTGGAAAGAAGATCGTGCTGAAATTCGCTGAAAGGAAGCGCACCCGAGCTGGAAGGCAGCTCGTACTGAAAGTCGCTGAAAGGAAGCTCACCAGAGCTGGAAGGAAGCTCGTACTTTAAGTGGCTGAAAGGAAGCGCACCCGAGCTCGAAGGAAGCCCATTCTGAAAGTCGCTGAAAGGAAGAGCACCCGGGCTGGAAGGCAGCTCGTACTGAAAGTTACTGAAAGGAAGCACACCCGAGGTGCAAGGAAGCTCATACTGCAAGTTGCTGAAAGGAAGCACACCCGAACTGCAAGGAAGCTCATACTGCAAGTCGCTGAAAGAAAGAGCACTTGAGCTAGTAGTATGCTTATACTGAGAGTCGACGACAGGAAGCGCATCTGAGTTGGAAGGAAGATCGTACTAAAAGTCGCTGAAAGGAATTGCACCCGAGCTGGAAGGCAGCTCGTACTGGAAGTCACTGAAAGGCATCACACCCGAGCTGGAAGGAAGCTCTTACTGAATGTCGCTGAAAGGAAGTGCATCCCAGCTGGAAGGAAGCTCATTCTGAAAATTGCTGAAAGGAAGCGTGCCCCAGGTGGAAGGAAGCTTGTACGGAAAGTCGCTGGATTGAAACGCATCCGAGCTGCAAGGCATCTCGTACTGAAAGCCAGTGAAAAAAGCGCGCCCAAGCTGGAAAGAAGATCGTGCTGAAATTCGCTGAAAGGAAGCGCACCTGAGCTGGATGGAAGCTGTTAGTGAAAGTCGCTGAAAGGAAGATCACCCAAGCCGGAAGGAAGCTTCTACTGAAAGTCGCTGAAAGGATGTGCACCCGAGCTGGTTGGCAACTTGTACTGAAAGACGCTTAAAGGAAGCATACCCGAGCTTGAAGGAAGCTCTTACTGAATGTCGCTGAAATGAAGCGCACCCGAGCTGAAAGGCAGCTCATACTGAAAGTAGCTGAAAGGAAGCGCACTCAAGCTGGAAGGAAGCTCGTAGTGAAAGCCAGTGAAAGAAGCGCACCCGAGCTGGAATACATCTCATAGTGAAAGTGCACTCAAGCTGGAAGTCAGCTCGTACAGGAAGTGGCTGACAGGAAGCTCACCAGAGCTGGAAAGAAGCTAGTACCGAAAGTTGCTGAAATGAAGCACATCCCAGCTGGAAGGAAGCTCTTTCTGAAAGTCGCTGAAAGGAAAGGGACCCGAGCTGGAAGGCAGCTCCTACTGAACGTCGCTGAAATAAAGTGCATTTGAGATGGAAGGTCGGTCGTACTCAAAGTCACTGAAAGGAAGCGCACTCGAGTTGGTAGTATGCGTATACAGAAAGTCGCTGAAGGGAAGCACACCCCAGCTGGAAGGAAGCTGTTAGCGAAAGTCGCTGAAAGGAAGCGCACCGGAGCTGGAAGGCAGCTTGTACTGAAAGTCACTGAAAGAAAGCGATACCAATCAGGAAGGAAGCTCATAGTGAAAATGGCTGAAAGGAATCTCACCCGTGCTGGAAGGCAGCTCATACTGAAAGTTGCTGAAAGGAAGCGCACCCGATCAGGAAGGAAGCTCATTCTGAAAGTCGCTGAAAGGAACCGCACCCGAGCTGGAAGGAAGCTCGTACTGAAAGTGGCTGAAAGGAAGCGCACCCGAGCTCGAAGGAAGCTCAGACTGGAAGTCACTGAAAGGCATCACACCCGAGCTGGAAGAAAGCTCTTATTGAATGTCGGTGAAAGGAGTTGCACCCCAGCTGGAATGAAGCTCATTCTAGAAAGACGCTGAAAGGAAGAGCACTCAAGTTCTAGTATGCTTACACTGGAAGTCGCTGAAAGGAAGCGTACCTGAGCTGGAAGGCAGCCCGTACTGAAAGTCGCTGAAAGGCATCACACCCGAGCTGGAAGGAAGCTCTTCCTGAATGTCGCTGAAAGGAACTGCATCCCATCTGGAGGGTAGCTCATTCTGAAAGTCGCTGAAAGGAAGAGTGCCCCAGGTGGAAGGAAGCTTGTACTGGAAGTCGCTGAAAGGAAGCGCACCCGAGCTGGAAAGCAGGTTGTATTGCAAGTCACTGACAGGAAGCTCACCAGAGCTGGAAGGCAGCTCGTACTGAAATTCGCTGAAAGGAAGGCGCTGAAAGGTTGGCGACCTGCTACGGAGCTTGGATGTGCGCAAGTCGATGGGGCCGGATGGGATCCACCCAAGGGTACTGCGAGAACTGGCGGAGGAGCTGGCCGAGCCGCTTTCCATCATTTATCGGCAGTCCTGGCTATCGGGGGAGGTCCCGGTTGACTGGCGGCTAGCCAATGTGACGCCCATCTATAAGAAGGGCCGGAGGGCAGACCCGGGGAACTATAGGCCTGTCAGTTTGACCTCAGTGCCGGGGAAGCTCATGGAGCAGATTATCTTGAGGGTCATCACGCGGCACTTGCAGGGCAAGCAGGCGATCAGGCCCAGTCAGCATGGGTTTATGAAAGGCAGGTCCTGCTTGACGAACCTGATCTCCTTCTATGACCAAGTGACGCGCTTGGTGGATGAGGGAAAGGCTGTGGACGTGGTCTACCTTGACCTAAGTAAGGCTTTTGACACCGTTCCCCACAACATTCTCCTCAAGAAACTGGCTGCTCGTGGCTTGGACTGGCGTACGCTTCGCTGGGTTAGAAACTGGCTGGATGGCTGGGCCCAGAGAGTTGTGGTGAATGGAGTCAAATCTGGTTGGAGGCCGGTCACTAGTGGAGTCCCCCAGGGCTCGGTACTGGGGCCGGTCCTCTTTAATATCTTTATCGATGATCTGGATGAGGGCGTCCAGTGCACCCTCAGTAAGTTTGCAGATGACACCAAGCTAAGTGCGTGTGTCGATCTGCTCGAGGGCAGGAAGGCTCTGCAGGAGGATCTGGATAGGCTGGAGCGATGGGCTGAGGTCAACTGCATGAAGTTCAACAAGGCCAAGTGCCGGGTCCTGCACCTGGGCTGCAACAACCCCAAGCAGAGCTACAGGCTGGGAGATGAGTGGCTGGAAAGCTGCCTGGCCGAGAAGGACCTGGGAGTATTGGTGGATAGTTGGCTGAATATGAGCCAGCAGTGTGCTCAGGTGGCCAAGAAGGCCAACGGCATCCTGGCCTGTATAAGAAGCAGTGTGGCCAGCAGGTCGAGGGAAGTGATTGTGCCCCTGTACTCGGCTCTGGTGAGGCCGCACCTCGAGTACTGTGTTCAGTTTTGGGCCCCTCGCTACAGGAAGGACATGGACGTGCTCGAGCGAGTCCAGAGAAGGGCGACCAAGCTGGTGAGGGGTCTGGAGAACAAGTCTTACGAGGAGCGGCTGAGGGAGCTGGGCTTGTTCAGCCTGGAGAAGAGGAGGCTCAGGGGCGACCTCATCGCTCTCTACAGTTACCTGAAAGGAGGCTGTAGAGAGGTGGGGGTTGGTCTATTCTCCCACGTGCCTGGTGACAGGACGAGGGGGAATGGGCGAAAGTTGCGCCAGGGGAGTTTTAGGTTGGATGTTAGGAAGTACTTCTTTACCGAAAGGGTTATTAAGCATTGGAACGGGCTGCCCAGGGAGGTGGTGGAGTCACCATCCCTAGAGGTCTTTAAAAGACGTTTAGATGTGTAGCTTAGGGATATGGTTTAGTGGAGTACTTAGTGTTAGGTCGGAGGTTGGACTCGATGATCTTGAGGTCTCTTCCAACCTAGAGAAATCTGTGAATCTGTGAATCTGTGAAGCGCACCCGAGCTCGAAGGAAGCTCATTCTGAAAGTCGCTGAAAGGAAGTGGAACCTAGCTGGAAGGCAGCTCCTGTTGAAAGTCACTTAACGGAAGCAAACTGAGCTGGAAGGCAGCTCGTACTGAAAGTAGCTGAAAGGACGTGCATCCAATCGGTAAGGAAGCTCGTACTGAAAGTTGCTGAAAGGAAGCTCACCCGAGCTGGAATGCATCTCCTAGTGAAAGTCGCTGAAGGGAAACGCACTGGAGCTGGAAGGCAGGTCATACTGAATGCCAATGAAAGAAGCGCACCAGAGTTTGAAGGAACATTGTGGTGAAAGTCGCTGAAAGGAATCCCACCCAGGCTGGAGGGAAGCTCATTCTGAAAGTAGCAGAATGGAAGCGCACCCGAGCTCGAAGGAAGCATGTACTGAAAGGGACTGAAAGGCATCACACCCGAGTTGGAAAAAGCTCGTACTGAAAGTCGCTAAAAGGAAGTGCACCCCAGCTGGAAGGCAACTTGTACTGAAAGATGCTCAAAGGAAGCATACCCAAGCTTGAAAGAAGCTCATTCTGAAAGTAGCTGAAATGAAGCGCACCCGAGCTGGACGAAGGCTCGTACTGAAAGCCAGTGAAAGAAGCACACCCGAGCTGGAAGGAAGATGGTGCTGAAATTCGTTGAAAGGAAGCGCGCTCGAGCAAGATGGAAGCTCATTCTGTAAGTTGCTGAAAGGAAGCGCACCCGATCTGGAAGGAAGCTCGTACTGAAAGTGGCTGAAAGGAAGTGCACCCGAGCTCGAAGGAAGCTTGTACTGAAATTCTCTGAAAGGCATCACACCCGAGCTGGAAGGAAGCTCGTACAGAAAGTCCTTGAAAGGAAGCTCACCCGAGCTGAAAGAAAGGTGGTACTGAAAGTCGCTGAAAGGAACCGCACCTGTGCTGGAAGGAAGCTTGTACTGAAAGCCTGTGAAAGAAGTGCGCCCGAGCTGGAAGGCAGCTCGTACTGGAACTCACTGACAGGAAGCTCACCAGAGCTGGAAGGTAGCTCGTACTGAAAGTGGCTGAAAGGAAGCGCACCCGAGCTCGAAGGAAGCCCATTCTGAAAGTCGCTGAAAGGAAGCGCACCCGAGCTCGAAGGAAGCTCGTACTGAAATTCGCTGAAAGAAAGCGCACCCGAGCTCGAAGGAAGCTCGCTCTGAAAGTCGCTGAAAGGAAGCGCACCCGAGCTGGAAGGAAGCTCGTACAGAAAGTCGCTGAAAGGAAGCATGCCCCAGGTGGAAGGAAGCTTATAGTGAAATTCGCTGGATGGAAATGCATCCAAGCTGCAAGGCAGCTCGTACTGAAAGCCAGCGAAAGAAGCGCGCCCGAGCTGGAAAGAAGATCGTACTGGAAATCACTGAAAGGCATCACACCCGAGGTGGAAGGAAGCTCTTACTGAATGTCGCTGAAAGGAGTTGCACCCCAGCTGGAATGAAGCTCATTCTAGAAAGACGCTGAAAGGAAGAGCAGTCAAGTGCTAGTATGCTTGTACTGGAAGACGCTGAAAGGAAGCGCACCCGAGCTGGAAGGCAGCCCGTACTGAAAATCGCTGAAAGGCATCACACCCGAGCTGGAAGGAAGCTCTTACTGAATGTCGCTGAAAGGAAGCGTGCCTGAGGTGGAAGGAAGCTTGTACTGAAAGGTGCTGGATGGAAACGCATCCGATCTGCAAGGCATCTCGTACTGAAAGCCAGTGAAAGAAGCGTGCCCGAGCTGGAAGGCAGCTCGTACTGGAAGTCAGTGACAGGAAGCTCACCACAGCTGGAAGGTAGCTCGTACTGAAAGTGGCTGAAAGGAAGTGCACCCGAGTACGAAGGAAGCCCATTCTGAAAATCGCTGAAAGGAAGCGCACCCGAGCTGGAAGGAAGCTCGTACTGGAAGTCACTGACAGGAAGCTCACCACAGCTGGAAGGAAGCTCGTACTGAAAGTGGCTGAAAGGAAGCGCACCCGAGCTCGAAGGAAGCCCATTCTGAAAGTGGCTGAAAGGAAGCGCACCCGAGCTCGAAGGAAACCCATTCTGAAAGTTGCTGAAAGGAAGCGCACCCGAGCTCAAAGGAAGCTCGTACTGAAATTCGCTGAAAGGAAGTGCACCCGAGCTGGACGGAAGATCTTAGTGAAAGTCACTGAAAGGAAGTGGACCCGAGCTGGAAGGCAGCTCGTACTGAAAGTCGCTGAAAGAAAGTGCACCCGAGCTTGAAGGAAGGTTGTACTCAAAGTCACTGAAAGGAAGTGCATCCAATCCGTAAGGAAACTCGTACTGAAAGTCGCTGAAAGGAAGTGCACCTGAGCTGGAAGGAAGCTGTTAGTGAAAGTCGCTGAAAGGAAGATCACCCGAGCCGGAAGGAAGGTTGTACTGAAAGACGCTTAAAGGAAGAATACCTGAGCTTGAAGGAAGCTCGTTCTGAAAGTCGCTGAAAGGAAGTGGACCAGAGGTGCTAGGCAGCTCTTCTTGAAAGTCACTTCATTGAAGCAAACCGAGCTGGAAGGCAGCTCGTACTGAAAGTCTCTGAAAGAAAGTGCACCCGAGCTTGAAGGAAGGTCGTACTCAAAGTCACTGAAAGGAAGTGCATCAAATCCGTAAGGAAGCTCGTAGTGAAAGTCGCTGAAAGGAAGCTCACCCCAGCTGGAAGGAAGCAGTTAGTGAAAGTCGCTGAAAGGAAGATCACGCGAGCCGGAAGGAAGGTTGTACTGAAAGACGCTTAAAGGAAGCATACCCGAGCTTGAAAGGCAGCTCATATGAAAGTAGCTGAAAGGAAGCGCTCTCGAGCTGGAAGGAAGCTCGTAGTGAAAGTCACTGAGAGAAGAGCACCCGAGCTGGAATGCATCTCATAGTGAAAGTCGCTGAAGGGAAACGCACTTGAGCTGAAAGTCAGGCCATACTGAATGCCAATGAATGAAGCGCACCCGAGCTGGAAGGAAGCTCATTCTGAAAACAGCTGAAAGGAAGCGCACTCGAGATGGAGGGAAGCTCGTACTGAAAGACACTTAAAGGAAGTGCACCCCAGCTGGAAGGAAGCTCGTACAGAGTCACTGAAAGGAAGCACCCCCGAGCTGGAAGGAAGCTCGTTCCGAAAGCCAGTGAAAGAAGCGCACCCGAGCTTGAAGGAAGATCGTGCTGAAATTCATTGATAGGAAGCATGCTCGAACAAGACGGAAGCTCATTCTGTAAGTTTCTGAAAGGAAGCGCAGCCGAGTTGAAAGGATGCTCGTACTGAAAGTCACTAAAAGGAACCGCACTCGAGCTGGAAGTTAGCTCGTACTGAAAGTCGCTGAAAGGAAGCGCACCCGTACTGGAAGGCAGCCTGTACTGAAAGTCGCTGAATGAAAGCGCACCTGAGTTACAAGGCAGCTCATACTGAAAGCCAGTGAAATAAGCGCACCCGAACTGGAAGGAAGATCGTGCTGAAACTCGCTGAAAGGAAGCGCACTCAAGCGCTAGTATTCTTGTACAGAAATTCGCTGAAAGGAAGCGCACCCAAGCTGGAAGGCAGCTCGCACTGGAAGTTGCTGAAAGGAAGCACACCACCTGGAAGAAAGCTCGTACTAAAAGTCACTGAAAAAGCGCACCGGAGCTCGTAGAAAGCTCATTCTGAAAGTCGCTGAAAGGAAGCGGACCCGAGCTGGTAGTATGCGTATACAGAAAGTCTCTGAAAGGAAGATCACCAAAGCCGGAAGGAAGCTCGTACTTAACGTCACTGAAAGGCATCCCACCCGAGGTGGAAGGAAGCTCTTACTGAAAGTCGCTGAAAGGAAGCGTACGTGAGCTGGAAGGAAGCTCGTACTGACAGCCACTGAAAGAAGCGCACCCGTGCTGGAAGGAAGCTTGTACTGAAAGCCTGTGAAAGAAGTGAGCCCAAGCTGGAAGGCAGCTCGTACTGGAAGTCACTGACAGGAAGCTCACCAGAGCTGGAAGGTAGCTCGTACTGAAAGTGGCTGAAAGGAAGCGCACCCGAGCTCGAAGGAAACCCATTCTGAAAGTCGCTGAAAGGAAGCGCACCCGAGCTCGAAGGGAGCTCGCTCTGAAAGTCGCTGAAAGGAAGTGGAACCGAGCTGGAAGGCAGCTCGTGTTGAAAGTCACTTAAAGGAAGCAAACCGAGCTGGAAGGCAGCTCGTACTGAAAGTCGCTGAAAGAAAGTGCTCCCGAGCTGGAAGGAAGGTCTTACTCAAAGTCACTGAAAGGCAGTGCATCCAATCCGTAAGGAACCTCGTACTGAAAGTCGCTGAAAGGAAGCGCACCTGAGCTGGAAGGAAGCAGTTAGTGAAAGTCGCTGAAAGGAAGATCACGCGAGCCGGAAGGAAGGTTGTACTAAAAGACGCTTAAAGGAAGCATACCCGAGCTTGAAAGGCAGCTCATATGAAAGTAGCTGAAGTGAAGCGCACCCGAGTTGAAAGGCAGCTCATACTGAAAGTAGCTGAAAGGAAGCGCACTCGAGCTGGAAGGAAGCTCGTAGTGAAAGCCAGTGAAAGAAGCGCACCCGAGCTGGAAAGAAGATCGTGGTGAAAGTCGCTGAAAGGAATTGCACCCGAGCTGGAAGACAGCTCGTACTGGAAGTCACTGAAAGGCATCACACCCGAGCTTGAAGGAAGCTCTTACTGAATGTCGCTGAAAGGAGGTGCAGCCCAGCTGGAATGAAGCTCATTCTAGAAAGATGCTGAAAGGAAGAGCAGTCAAGTGCTAGTATGCTTGTACTGGAAGACGCTGAAAGGAAGCGCACCCGAGCTGGAAGGCAGCCCGTACTGAAAGTCGCTGAAAGGCATCACACCCGAGCTGGAAGGAAGCTCTTACTGAATGTCGCTGAAAGGAAGCGTGCCCCAGGTAGAAGGAAGCTTGTACTGAAAGGTGCTGGATGGAAACGCATCCGATCTGCAAGGCATCTCGTACTGAAAGCCAGTGAAAGAAGCGTGCCCGAGCTGGCAGCTCGTACTGGAAGTCACTGACAGGAAGCTCACCACAGCTGGAAGGAAGCTCGTACTGAAAGTGGCTAAAAGCAAGCGCACCCGAGCTCGAAGGAAACCCATTCTGAAAGTCGCTGAAAGGAAGCGCACACGAGCTGGAAGGAAGCTCGTACTGGAAGTCACTGACAGGAAGCGCACCCGAGCTCGAAGGAAGCTTGTACTGAAAGTCACTGAATGGAAGTGGACCCGAGCTGGAAGGAAGCTCGTACTGAAATTCGCTGAAAGGAAGAGCACTCGAGCTGTATGGAAGATCTCAGTGACAGTCACTGAAAGGAAGATCACCAAAGCTGGATGAAAGCTCATACCGAAAGTCGCTGAAAGGAAGCGCACCCGAGCTCGAAGGAAGCTCGTACTGAAAGTCTCTGAAAGGCATCACACCCGAGGAGGAAGGAAGCTCTTACTGAATGTCGCTGAAAGGAAGTGCATCCCAGATTGAAGGAAGCTCATTCTAAGTCGCTGAAAGGAAGCATGCCCCAGGTGGAAGGAAGCTTATAGTGAAATTTGCTGGATGGAAATGCATCCGAACTGCAAGGCAGCTCGTACTGAAAGCCAGTGAAAGAAGCGCGCCCGAGCTGGAAAGAAGATCGTGGTGAAATTCGCTGAAAAAAATTGCACCCGAGCTGGAAGGCAGCTCGTACTGGAAGTCACTGAAAGGCATCACACCTGAGGTGGAAGGAAGCTCTTACTGAATGTCGCTGAAAGGAGGTGCAGCCCAGCTGGAATTAAGCTCATTCTAGAAAGATGCTGAAAGGAAGAGCACTCAAGTGCTAGTATGCTTGTACTGGAAGACGCTGAAAGGAAGCGTACCCGAGCTGGAAGGCAGCTCGTACTGGAAGTCACTGAAAGGCATCACACCCGAGGTGGAAGGAAGCTCTTACTGAATGTCGCTGAAAGGAGGTGCAGCCCAGCTGGAATGAAGCTCATTCTAGAAAGATGCTGAAAGGAAGAGCACTCAAGTGCTAGTATGCTTGTACTGGAAGACGCTGAAAGGAAGCGTACCCGAGCTGGAAGGCAGCCCGTACTGAAAGTCGCTGAAAGGCATCATACCCGAGCTGGAAGGAAGCTCTTACTGGATGTCGCTGAAAGGAAGCGTGCCCCAGGTGGAAGGAAGCTTGTACTGAAAATCGCTGGATGGAAACGCATCCGAGCTCCAAGGCATCTCGTACTGAAAGCCAGTGAAAGAAGCGCGCCCGAGCTGGAAGGCAGGTCTTACTGGAAGTCACTGAAAGGAATGGCACCCGATCAGGAAGGAAGATCTTAGGGAAAGTCGGTGAAAGGGAGATCACCAAAGCCGGAAGAAAGCTCGTACTGAAAGTGGCTGAAAGGAAGCGCACCCGAGCTCGAAGGAAGCCCATTCTGAAAGTCGCTGAAAGGAAGCGCACCCGAGCTAGAAGGCAGCTCGTACTGGAAGTCACTGACAGGAAGCTCACCACAGCTGGAAGGAAGCTTGTACTGAAAGTCGCTGAAAGGAAGCACACCCGAGCTCGAAGGAAGCTTGTACTGAAATTCACTGAAAGCGCACCCGAGCTTGAAGGATGCTCGTTCTGAAAGTCACTGAAAGGAAGTGGACCCGAGCTGGAAGGAAGCTCGTACTAAAAGTCACTTAAAGGAAGCAAACCGAGCTGGAAGGCAGCTCGTACTGAAAGTCGCTGAAAGAAAGCGCACCCGAGCTTGAAGGAAGGTCATACTCAAAGTCACTGAAAGAAAGTGCACCCAATCCTGTTGTGGTTTAACCCGGCTGGCAGCTAAACACCACACAGCCGTTCGCTCACCCTCCCCCCTCCCTCTCTGGGATGGGGGAGAGAAACGGGAAAGTGAAGCCGGTGAGTTGAGATAAAGACAGTTTATTAAGACAGGAATATAATAATAACAATAATAATAATAATAGTGATAATGATAATAGTATTAATAATAATAATGTGTAAATAAACAAGTGATGCACAATGCAATTGCTCACCACCCGCTGACCGATGCCCAGCCTATCCCCGAGCAGCCGGCCCCCCACCCCGGCCAGCCACCCCTATATATTGTTTAGCATGACGTCAGATGGGATGGAATACCCCTTTGGCCAGTTTGGGTCAGCTGTCCTGGGTCTGTCCCCTCCCAGCTCCTGCTGCACCCCCAGCCTGCTCGCTGGCAGGACAGAGCGAGAAGCCGAAAAGTCCTTGGCCTGGTGTAAACACTGCTCTGCAACAATTAAAACATCAGCATGTTATCAGCGCTCTTCTCATCCTAATCCAAAACATACCACCCTACCAGCTACTATGAGGAAAAATTAACTCTGTCCTAACTGGAACCAGGACAGATATCCACCCCTTATTCCATACCATTTATGACATGCTCAGGTTACACTCTTTCCAATACCTTGTAATTAATCACCATTTTCATCTATGATATATAGCAATCATGGTAGTGATGGCATACAGTATTATATAATAATTAACATACTACAATTCAACTCATGGGCTATTCTCACCCAGTATCAAATCCCCTTGAGGTACACACCGGACCTCCCCATTCTTTTGCATTACCCACCAAGTGCATCCAGGTCCCTGAGCAAAAGCAATTCCACGAATGGGTTTGCCTTTTCCTGAGGCAGGAGTAGCCCAGACTGTCTTCCCCAGCATGTTTCTTGCGTGCACTACAGGAACTTTATCCCTGTCTACAGTGCGTAACAGGTTTGATTGGGCAGGTCCAGCTCGGTTGGCAGATCCCCTAGTATTGACTAACCAGGTGGCCTTTGCCAAATGTGTATCCCAATTTTTGAATGTCCCAGCACCCATTGCTTTCAGTGTAGTCTTCAACAGTCCATTGTATCGTTCAACTTTTCCAGAGGCTGGTGCATGATAGGGGATGTGATACACCATGTTCATTGGCCCAAGTGTCTATAAGGTTGTTTCGGAAATGAGTCCCGTTGTCTGACTCAATTCTCTCTGGGGTGCCATGTCGCCATAGGACTTGCTTTTCAAGGCCCAGGATAGTGTTCCGGGCGGTGGCATGGGGCACAGGATATGTTTCCAGCCATCCGGTGGTTGCTTCCACCATTGTAAGTACGTGGCGCTTGCCGTTGCGGGTTTGAGGGAGTGTGATGTAATCAATCTGCCAGGCCTCTCCATATTTATATTTCAGCCATCGTCCTCCATACCAAAGAGGTTTTGACCGTTTGGCTTGCTTGATTGCAGCACATGTTTCACAATCATGAATAACCTGTGCTATAGTGTCCATGGTCAGGTCCACCCCTCGATCACGAGCCCATCTGTATGTTGCATCTCTACCTTGATGGCCTGAGGTGTCATGGGCCCATCGGGCTATAAATAATTCACCTTTATGTTGCCAGTCCAGGTCCACCTGAGCCACTTCAATCTTAGCAGCCTGATCCACCTGCTGGTTGTTTTGATGTTCTTCAGTAGCCCGATTCTTGGGCACATGAGCATCTACATGGCGTACCTTTACAACCAGGTTCTCTACCCGGGCAGCAATATCTTGCCACAATGCAGCAGCCCAGATGGGTTTGCCCCTGCGCTGCCAGTTGTTCTGCTTCCATTGCTGTAACCACCCCCACAGGGCATTTGCTACCATCCATGAATCAGTATAGAGATAGAGAACTGGCCACTTTTCTCGTTCAGCAATATCTAAAGCCAGCTGAATGGCTTTCACTTCTGCAAACTGACTCGATTCACCTTCTCCCTCAGCAGCTTCTGCAACTCGTCGTGTAGGACTCCATACAGCAGCTTTCCATCTCCGATGCTTTCCCACAATACGACAGGACCCATCAGTGAACAGGGCATATTTCTTCTCATTTTCCGGTAGCTTGTTGTACAGTGGGGCTTCTTCAGCACGAACCACCTCCTCCTCTGATGATATCCCAAAGTATTTGCCTTCTGGCCAGTCCATAAACACCTCCAAGATTCCTGGGCGACTGGGGTTTCCTATTCGAGCCCGCTGAGTAATCAGTGCAACCCACTTGCTCCATGTAGCATCAGTTGCATGATGTGTAGAGGGGACCCTTCCTTTGAACATCCAGCCTAGTACCGGCAGTCGGGGTGCCAGGAGGAGCTGCGCTTCAGTACCGACCACTTCCGAAGCAGATCGAACTCCTTCATATGCTGCCAATATCTCCTTTTCAGTTGGAGTATAGCGGGCCTCAGATCCTCTGTATCCCCGACTCCAAAACCCCAGGGGTCGACCTCGAGTTTCCCCAGGTTCTTTCTGCCAGAGGCTCCAGGTGGGACCATTCTCCCCGGCTGCGGTGTAGAGCACATTCTTTACATCTGGTCCTGTTCGGACTGGCCCGAGGGCTACTGCATGAACTATTTCCTGCTTAATTTGTTCAAAGGCTTGTCGTTGCTCAGGGCCCCATTCAAAAGCATTCTTCTTACGGGTTACTTGGTAGAGCGGGTTTACAATCAGACTGTAATTTGGAATATGCATTCTCCAAAACCCCACGACACCTAGGAAAGTTTGTGTTTCTTTTTTGCTAGTTGGTGGAGACATAGCTGTTATTTTGTTGATCACATCCATTGGGATTTGACGACGTCCATCTTGCCATTTTATTCCTAAAAACTGGATCTCTCGTGCAGGTCCTTTAACTTTATTCTGTTTTATGGCAAAACCAGCCTTCAGAAGGATTTGGATTATTTTCTTCCCTTTCTCGAAAACTTCCTCTGCAGTGTCACCCCACACAATGATGTCATCGATGTACTGCAGGTGTTCAGGAGCTTCGCCCTGCTCCAGCGCAGACTGGATCAGTCCATGGCAAATGGTAGGGCTGTGTTTCCACCCCTGGGGCAGCCGATTCCAAGTATATTGGACTCCCCTCCAAGTGAAAGCAAACTGTGGCCTGCACTGTGCTGCTAGAGGGATGGAGAAAAATGCATTAGCGATATCAATTGTGGCATACCACTTGGCTGCCTTTGATTCCAGTTCATACTGGAGTTCTAGGATGTCCGGCACTGCAGCACTCAGTGGTGGCGTGACTTCGTTCAGGCCACGATAGTCCACTGTTAGTCTCCACTCACCATTAGACTTTCGCACTGGCCATATGGGACTATTAAAAGGTGAATGAGTCTTGCTGATCACTCCTTGGCTCTCCAGTTGACGAATTAGCTTATGGATGGGACTCAGGGAGTCTCGGTTGGTGCGATATTGCCGCCGGTGCACAGTTGTGGTAGCGATCGACACTTGCTGTTCTTCAACAGCGTCCTGGTTCCAGTTAGGACAGAGTTAATTTTCCCTCATAGTAGCTGGTAGGGTGCTATGTTTTGGATTAGGATGAGAAGAGCGCTGATAACATGCTGATGTTTTAATTGTTGCAGAGCAGTGTTTACAGCAGGCCAAGGACTTTTCGGGTTCTCGCTCTGTCCTGCCAGCGAGCAGGCTAGGGGTGCAGCAGGAGCTGGGAGGGGACAGACCCAGGACAGCTGACCCAAACTGGCCAAAGGGGTATTCCATACCATCTGACGTCATGCTAAACAATATATAGGGGTGGCTGGCCGGGGTGGGGGGCCGGCTGCTCGGGGATAGGCTGGGCATCGGTCAGCGGGTGGTGAGCAATTGCATTGTGCATCACTTGTTTCTTACACATTATTATTATTAATACTATTATCATTATCACTATTATTATTATAATTGTTATTATTATATTCCTGTCTTAATAAACTGTCTTTATCTCAACTCACCGGCTTCACTTTCCCATTTCTCTCCCCCATCCCAGAGAGGGAGGGGGGAGGGTGAGCGAACGGCTGTGTGGTGTTTAGCTGCCAGCCGGGTTAAACCACAACAAACCCTCAGGAACCCCCCAACAGAAGGGTCCTCTGAGAGACCAGGCAAGGTAGACAGCTGTTTAATGTCCTCTGTCTCCAAGGCAGCTATGCCAAAAGCCCAGCGGAACCCTTTTGGGTCCTTGAAATATCCTCTTCTAAGATAGTGTATGCCAAGGATGCACGGAGCATCTGGGCCAGTCACAATACGGTGCTTTTGCCACTCATTACCGGTTAGACTCACTTCAGCCTCCAATACAGTTAACTGCTGGGATCCCCCCCGTCACACCATAAATACAGATGGGCTCTGGCCCTTTATAGCTTGATGGCATTAGAGTACATTGTGCACCGGTGTCTACCAAAGCCTTATACTTCTGTGCGTCTGACGTGCCAGGCCATCGAATCCACACAGTCCAATAAACTCGATTGTCCCTTTCCTCCCCCTGGCTGGAGGCAGGGCCCCTCTAGTCCTGGTCAGAATCTTCGTTTCTGTGTTTAAAGGACTGCCTGCTGGAAGTTGGAGCAGCAAACTTTTCAGAGAACCCCTTTTTCCCAATTGTTTTCTTTTGCAATTCACGTACCCGTGCCTCTAGGGTCACAGTAGATTTTCCATCCCATTTTCTCATGTCCTCTCCATGGTCACGTAGGTAAAACCACAGGGTGGCGCGGTGTGTGTGCCCACCATATTGTCTTCCTTGCATAGATGAACGTTTACCCCTAATAGCTGAGACACTGGTTTGTACAGGTGGGGAGGAAAATAATCTCTCTTCAGGTTGGTGGATCTTTTCAGAAAGTTTCTCCAAAGTATTCTCTTTTAGCTGGTGGACACTGGTTCGTTCAGGTGGAGGGGAAGATAAATTCTCTTTAAGTTGGTGGACCTCTTCAGAGAGTTTCTCCACAGCCCGAGGTCGAAGGAAGCTCATTCTGAAAGTTGCTGAAAAGAAGCGCACCCGAGCTCGAAGGAAGCTCGTACTGAAATTCGCTGAAAGGAAGAGCACCCGAGCTGGACGGAAGATCTTAGTGAAAGTCACTGAAAGGAAGTGAACCCGAGCTGGAAGGAAGCTCGTACTGAAAGTCACTTAAGGGAAGCAAACGGAGCTGGAAGGCAGCTCGTACTGAAAGTCTCTGAAAGAAAGTGCACCCGAGCTTGAAGGAAGTTCGTACTCAAAGTCACTGAAAGGAAGTGCATCCAATCAGTAAGTGAACTCGTACTGAATGTCGCTGAAAGGAAGCGCACCTGAGCTGGAAGGAAGCTGTTAGTGAAAGTCGCTGAAAGGGAGATCACCCGAGCTCGAAGGAAGCCCGTTCTGAAAGTCGTTGAAAGGAAGAGCACCCGAGCTAGACGGAAGCTCGTACTGAAAGTCACTGAAAGGAAGCGCACCCGAGCTGGAAGGAAGCTCGTACCGAACATCACTGAAAGGCATCACACCCGAGGTGGAAGGAAGCTCTTACTGAATGTGGCTGAAAGGAGTTGCACCCCAGCTGGAAAGAAGCTCATTCTAGAAAGACGCTGAAAGGAAGAGCACTCAAGTGCTGGTATGCTTGTACTGGAAGACGCTAAAAGACGCGCACCCGAGCTGGAAGGCAGCCCGTACTGAAAGTCGCTGAAAGGCATCACACCCGAGCTGGAAGGAAGCTCTTACTGAATGTCGCTGAAAGGAAGTGCATCCCAGCTGGAAGGAAGCTCATTCTGAAAGTCGCTGAAAGGAAGCGTGCCCGAGGTGGAAGGAAGCTTATAGTGAAATTCGCTGGATGGAAATGCATCCGAGCTGCAAGGCAGCTCGTACTGAAAGCCAGTGAAAGAAGCGCGCCCGAGCTGGAAAGAAGATCGTGCTGAAATTCGCTGAAAGGAATTGCACCCGAGCTGGAAGGCAGCTCGTACTGGAAGTCACTGAAAGGCATCACACCCGAGGTGGAAGGAAGCTCTTACTGAATGTCGCTGAAAGGAGTTGCACCCCAGCTGGAATGAAGCTCATTCTAGAAAGATGCTGAAAGGAAGAGCAGTCAAGTGCTAGTATGCTTCTACTGGAAGACGCTGAAAGGAAGCGCACCCGAGCTGGAAGGCAGCCCGTACTGAAAGTCGCTGAAAGGCATCACACCCGAGCTGGAAGGAAGCTCTTACTGAATGTCGCTGAAAGGAAGTGCATCCCAGGTGGAAGGAAACTTGTACTGAAAGGTGCTGGATGGAAACGCATCCGAGCTGCAAGGCAGCTCGTACTGAAAGCCAGTGAAAGAAGCGTGCCCGAGCTGGAAGGCAGCTCGTACTGGAAGTCACTGACAGGAAGCTCACCACAGCTGGAAGGAAGCTCGTACTGAAAGTGGCTAAAAGCAAGCGCACCCGAGCTCGAAGGAAGCCCATTCTGAAAATCACTGAAAGGAAGCGCACCCGAGCTGGAAGGCAGCTCGTACTGGAAGTCACTGACAGGAAGCTCACCACAGCTGGAAGGAAGCTCGTTTTGAAAGTCACTGAAAGGAAGTGGACCCGAGCTGGAAGGCAGCTCGTCTTGAAAGTCACTGAAAGGAAGCAAACCGAGCTGGAAGGCAGCTCGTACTGAAAGTCGCTGAAAGAAAGTGCACCCGAGCTGGAAGGAAGGTCGTACTCAAATTCACTGAAAGAAGTGCATCCAATCCGTAAGGAAACTCGTACTGAAAGTCTCTGAAAGGAAGCGCACCTGAGCTTGAAGGAAGCTGTTAGTGAAAGTCGCTGAACGGATGTGCAACCGAGCTGGAAGGCAACTTGTACTGAAAGACGCTTAAAGGAAGCATACATGAGCTTGAAGGAAGCTCATACTGAAAGTAGCTGAAATGAAGCGCACCCGAGCTGAAAAGCAGCTCATACTGAAAGTCGCTGAAAGGAAGATCACCAATGCCAGTGGAAAGCTCGTACAGAAAGTCACTGAAAGGAAGCGCAACCGAGCTGGAAGGAAGCTCGAACTGAAAGTCACTGAAAGTCATCACACCCGAGGTGGAAGGAAGCTGTTAGTGAAAGTCGCGGAAAGGAGTTGCACCCCAGCTGGAAGGAAGCTCATACTGAAAGTTACTGAAAGGAAGCACACCCGAGGTGCAAGGAAGCTCATACTGCAAGTTGCTGAAAGGAAGCACACCCGAACTGCAAGGAAGCTCATACTGCAAGTCGCTGAAAGAAAGAGCACTTGAGCTAGTAGTATGCTTATACTGAGAGTCGACGACAGGAAGCGCATCTGAGTTGGAAGGAAGATCGTACTAAAAGTCGCTGAAAGGAATTGCACCCGAGCTGGAAGGCAGCTCGTACTGGAAGTCACTGAAAGGCATCACACCCGAGGTGGAAGGAAGCTCTTACTGAATGTCGCTGAAAGGAGTTGCACCCCAGCTGGAATGAAGCTCATTCTAGAAAGATGCTGAAAGGAAGAGCAGTCAAGTGCTAGTATGCTTGTACTGGAAGACGCTGAAAGGAAGCGCACCCGAGCTGGAAGGCAGCCCGTACTGAAAGTCGCTGAAAGGCATCACACCCGAGCTGGAAGGAAGCTCTTACTGAATGTCGCTGAAAGGAAGCGTGCCCCAGGTGGAAGGAAGCTTGTACTGAAAGGTGCTGGATGGAAACGCATCCGAGCTGCAAGGCAGCTCGTACTGAAAGCCAGTGAAAGAAGCGAACCCGAGCTGGAAGGCAGCTCGTACTGGAAGTCACTGACAGGAAGCTCACCACAGCTGGAAGGAAGCTCGTACTGAAAGTCGCTGAAAGGAAGCGCACCCGAGCTTGAAGGAAGCTCGTTTTGAAAGTCACTGAAAGGAAGTGGACCCGAGCTGGAAGGCAGCTCGTCTTGAAATTCACTGAAAGGAAGCAAACCGAGCTGGAAGGCAGCTCGTACTGAAAGTCGCTGAAAGAAAGTGCACCCGAGCTGGAAGGAAGGTCGTACTCTAATTCACTGAAAGAAGTGCATCCAATCCGTAAGGAAACTCGTACTGAAAGTCTCTGAAAGGAAGCGCACCTGAGCTTGAAGGAAGCTGTTAGTGAAAGTCGCTGAAAGGATGTGCAACCGAGCTGGAAGGCAACTTGTACTGAAAGACGCTTAAAGGAAGCATACATGAGCTTGAAGGAAGCTCATACTGAAAGTAGCTGAAATGAAGCGCGCCCGAGCTGAAAGGCAGCTCATACTGAAAGTCGCTGAAAGGAAGATCACCAATGCCGGTAGAAAGCTCGTACAGAAAGTCACTGAAAGGAAGCGCACCCGAGCTGGAAGGAAGCTCGTACTGAAAGTCACTGAAAGGCATCACACCCGAGGTGGAAGGAAGCTGTTAGTGAAAGTCGCGGAAAGGAGTTGCACCCCAGCTGGAAGGAAGCTCATACTGAAAGTTGCTGAAAGGAAGCACACCCGAGGTGCAAGGAAGCTCATACTGCAAGTCGCTGAAAGGAAGCACACCCGAACTGCAAGGAAGCTCATACTGCAAGTCGCTGAAAGAAAGGGCACTTGAGCTAGTAGTATGCTTATACTGAGAGTCGACGACAGGAAGCGCATCTGAGTTGGAAGGAAGATCGTACTAAAAGTCGCTGAAAGGAAGCACACTCGAGCTGGTAGAATGCTTGTACTTAAAGTCGCTGACACTAAGCGCACATGAGCTGGAAGGCAACGTGTACTGAATGACACTTAAAGGAAGTACACACGAGCTGGAAGGAAGCTAATACTGAATGTCGCTGAAAGGAAGCGCACCCGAGCTGGAAGGCAGCTCGTACTGAAAGTGGCTGAAAGGAAGCACACCCGAGCTGGAAGGCAGCTCGTACTGAAAGTGGCTGAAAGGAAGCACATTCGAACTGCATGGCAGATCATACTGAAAGCCACTGAAAGGAAGCGCACCTGAGCTTTAAGGCAGCTCATACTGAGAGTTGCTGAAAGGAAGCGCACCCGAGCCGGAAGGAAGCTCGTACTGAAAGTCGCTGAAAGGAAGGGCACCCGAGCTGGAAGGCAGCTCGTACTGAAAGTGGCTGAAAGGAAGCCCATTCGAGCTGATAGTATACATGTACTGAAAGTCACTGAACGGAAGCGCACCTGAGCTGCAAGGCGGTTTGTACTGAAAGTCGATGAAAGGAAGCACACCGGAGCTGGAAGGAAGCTCGTACAGAAAGTCGCTTACAGGAAGCTCACCAGAGCTGGAAAGAAGCTCGTACTGAAAGTTGCTGAAAGGAAGCACACCCCAGATGGAAGGAAGCTCATACTGAATGTCCCTGAAAGGAAGCACTCCCGAAATCTAAGGAAGCTTTTACTGAAAGTTGCTGAAAGGAAGAGTACCTGAGCTGGAAGGAAGCTCGTACTGAAAGTCACTGAAAGGAAGCGCACCTGAGCTGGAAGGCAATTCATACTGAAAGTGGCTGAAAGGAAGCGCATTCGAGCTGATAGTATGCTTGTATTAAAGTCGCTGCAAGGAAGCGCACCTGAGCTGGAAGGAAGCTCGTACTGAAAGTCACTGAAAGGACGTGCACTCGAGCTCGAAAGAAGCTCATACTGAAAGTTGCTGAAAGGAAGCTCATCTGAGCTGCAAGGAAGCTCGTAGTGAAAGTGGCTGAAAGGAAGCACACCCCAGCTAGAAGGAAGCTCGTACTGAAAGTCGCTGATATGAAGCACACCTGAGATGGAAGGATGCTCGTACTGAAAGTTGCTGAAAGGAAGAGTACCTGAGCTGGAAGGAAGCTCATTCTGAAAGTCGCTGATAGGAAGCGCACCTGAGCTGGAAGGCAATTCATACTGAAAGTGGCTGAAAGGAAGCACACCCGAGCTGGAATGCAGCTTGTCCTGAAAGTTGATGAAAGAAAGTGCACTCCAGCTAGTAGTATACTTGTAGTGAGAGTCGCTGACAGGAAGCGCACCCACGTTGGAAGGAAGCTCGTACTGAAAGTTCCTGAAAGGAAGCGCACCCGACCTGGAAGACAACTTGTACTGAAAGACACTTAAAGGAAGCACAGCCGAGCTGGAAGGAAGCTCATTCTGAAAGTCGCTGAAAGGAAGCGCACCCGAGCTGGAAGGCATCTCATACTGAAAGCCGCTGAAAGGAAGCACACTTGAGCTAGTATTATGCTTGTAATGATTTGCCGACAGGAAGCGCACCCGACCTGGAAGGCAGCTCGTACTGAAAGTCGATGAAATGAAGTGCACGAGAGCTGGGAGGCATCTTGTACTGAAAGGCGCTGAAAGGAAGCGCACCCGAGCTGGAAAGAAACTCATACTGAAAGCCGCTGAAAGGAAGCGCAGCCGTGCCGGAAGGCAGCTCATACTGAATGTCACTGAATAGAAGCTCACCCGAGCTGGAATGTAGCCCGTACTAAAAGTCACTGAAAGGAAGCGTACCCGAGCTGGAATGTAGCCCGTACTGAAAGTCAGTGAAAGGAAGCGTACCCGAGCTGGAAGGCAGCTCGTACTGAAAGTGGCTGAAAGGAAACGCACCCCAGCTGGAAGGCAGCTCGTACTGAAAGGAAGCACACTCGAGCTGGGAGTATGCTTGTACTGAAAGTCGATGAAAGGAAGCGCACCGGAGCCGCAAGGCAGCCCATACCGAAAGTCGCTGAATAGAAACGAACCCGAGCTGCAATGCAGCTCGTACTGAAAGCCGCTGAAAGGAAGTGCACTCGAGCTAGTAGTATGCTTGTACTTAGATTCACTGACAGGAAGCGACCCGACCTGGAAGGAAGCTCGTACTGAAATTCGATGAATGGAAGCGCACTTGACCTGGTAGAATGCTCGTAGAGAAAGTCGATGAAAGGAAGTGCACCGGAGCTGCAAGGCAGCCGATACCGAAAGTCGCTGAATAGAAGCGAACCCGAGCTGCAATGCAGCTCGTACTGAAAGCCGCTGAAAGGAAGCGCACTCGAGCTAGTAGTATGCTTGTACTTAGATTCACTGACAGGAAGCGACCCGACCTGGAAGGCAGCTTGTACTGAAAGTCGATGAAAGGAAGCACACCGGAGCTGGAAGGAAGCTCGTACTGAAAGTTGCTTACAGGAATCTCACCAGAGCTGGAAAGAAGCTCGTACTGAAAGTTGCTGAAAGGAAGCACACCCCAGATGGAAGGAAGCTCATACTGAATGTCCCTGAAAGGAAGCACACCCGAAATCTAAGGAAGCTTTTACTGAAAGTTGCTGAAAGGAAGAGTACCTGAGCTGAAAGGAAGCTCATTCTGAAAGTCGCTGATAGGAAGCGCACCTGAGCTGGAAGGAAGCTCGTACTGAAAGTCGCTGAACGGAAGCGCACCCGAGTTGGAAGGAAGCTCGAACTGAAAGTCGCTTAAATGAAGCGCACCTGAGCTGCAAGGAAGCTCGTACTGAAAGTCACTGAAAGGACGTGCACTCGAGCTCGAAAGAAGCTCATACTGAAAGTTGCTGAAAGGAAGTGCACCTGAGCTGCAAGGAAGCTCGTAGTGAAAGTGGCTGAAAGGAAACACAACCCAGCTGGAAGGAAGCTCGTACTGAATGTCCCTGAAAGGAAGCACACCCGAAATCTAAGGAAGCTTTTACTGAAAGTTGCTGAAAGGAAGAGTACCTGAGCTGGAAGGAAGCTCATTCTGAAAGTCGCTGATAGGAAGCGCACCTGAGCTGTAAGGCAATTCATACTGAAAGTCGCTGAAAGGAAGCACACCCGAGCTGGAATGCAGCTTGTCCTGAAAGTTGCTGAAAGAAAGTGCACTCCAGCTAGTAGTATACTTGTACTGAGAGCCGCTAACAGGAAGCGCACCCAAGTTGGAAGGAAGCTCGTACTGAAAGTTGCTGAAAGGAAGCGCACCCGAGTTGGAAGGAAGCCCGTACTGAAAGTCGCTTAAATGAAGGGCACCTGAGCTGCAAGGAAGCCCGTACTGAAAGTCACTGAAAGGAACCGCGTTCGAGCTGGAAGGTAGCTCGTACTGAAAGTTGCTGAATGGAAGCGCTCCTGAGCTCAAAGGAAGCTAATATTGAATGTCGATGAAAGGAAGCGCACCCGAGCTGGAAGTAAGCTCGTACTGAAAGTGGCTGAAAGGAAGCGCAACCGAGCTGGAAAGAAGCTCGTACTGAAAGTCGCTGAAAAGAAGCACACCCCAACTGGAAGGAAGCTCGTACTGAATGTCCCTAAAAGGAAGCACACCCGAAATCTAAGGAAGCTTTTACTGAAAGTTGCTGAAAGGAAGAGTACCTGAGCTGCGAGGAAGCTCATTCTGAAAGTCGCTGAAAAGAAGCTCACCAGAGCTGGAATGCACCCCGTACTGAAAGTCGCTGAAAGGAAGCGCACCCGAGCTGGAAGGCAGCTAGTACTGAAATTTGCTGAAAGAAAGCGCACTCGAGCTAGTAGTATGCTTATACTGAGAGTTGATGACAGGAAGCGCACCCGAGCTGGAAGGAAGCTTGTACTGAAAGACGCTTAAAGGAAGCACACGTGAGCTCGAAGGAAGCTCATGCTGAAAGTCGCTGAATGGAAGCGCACGAGAGCTGGGAGGCATCTCGTACTGAAAGGCGCTGAAAGGAATCTCACTCGAGCTGCTAGTATCTCGTACTAAATATCACTGAAAGGAAGCGCACCCGAGTTGGAAGGAAGCTCAAACTGAAAGTCGCTGAAAGGAAGCGCACCCGAGCTGGAAGGCATCTAGTACTGAAAGCCGCTGAAAGGAAGCGCACCCGAGCAAGTAGTATGCTTGTACTGAGATTCGCCGACAGGAAGCGCACCCGACCTGGAAGGCAGCTCGTACTGAAAGTCGATGAAAGGAAGCGCATGAGAGCTGGGAGGCATCTCATACTGAAAGGCGCTGAAAGGAAGCGCACCCGAGCTGGAAGGCAGCTCATACTGAAAGTCACTGTGTGCAAGTGCACTCGAGCTGGTAGTGTGCTCAAACTGAGTGCCACTGAAAGGACGCTAACATGAGCTGCAAGGCAGGTCACACTTAAAGTCGCTGAAAGGAAGCGCACCCGAGCTGGAAGGCATCTCATACTGAAAGCCGCTGAAAGGAAGCACACTCGAGCTACTATTATGCTTGTACTGAGATTCGCCGACAGGAAGCGCACCCGACCTGGAAGGTAGCTCGTACTGAAAGTCGATGAAAGGAAGCACACCCCAGCTGGAAGGAAGCTCATACTGAAAGTCGCTGAAAGGAAGTGCACCCGAGCTGGAAGGCAGATCGTACTGCAAGTGGCTGAAAGGAAGCACACCCCAGCTGGAAGGAAGCTCATACTGAAAGTCGCTGAAAGGAAGCGAACCCAAGCTGGAAGGAAGCTCGTACTGAAAGTCGCTTAAGGGAAGTGCATCTGAGCTGCAAGGAAGCTCGTACTGAAAGTCGCTGAATGGAAGTGCTCCCGAGCTCGAAGGAAGCTAATACTGAAAGTCGCTGAAAGGAAGCGCACCCGAGCTGGAAGGCAATTTGTACTGAAAGACACTTAAAGGAAGCACACCCAAGCTGGAAAGATACTCATACTGAAAGGCGCTGAAAGGAAGCGCACCCGAGCTGGAAGGCATCTCATACTGAAAGCCGCTGAAAGGAAGCACACTTGAGCTAGTATTATGCTTGTACTGAGATTTGCCGACAGGAAGCGCACCCGACCTGGAAGGCAGCTCGTACTGAAAGTCGATGAAATGAAGTGCACGAGAGCTGGGAGGCATCTTGTACTGAAAGGCGCTGAAAGGAAGCGCACCCGAGCTGGAAGGCAATTTGTACTGAAAGACACTTAAAGGAAGCACACCCAAGCTGGAAAGAAACTCATACTGAAAGCCGCTGAAAGGAAGCGCAGCCGTGCTGGAAGGCAGCTCATACTGAATGTCACTGAATAGAAGCTCACCCGAGCTGGAATGTAGCCCGTACTGAAAGTCAGTGAAAGGAAGCGTACCCGAGCTGGAAGGCAGCTCGTACTGAAAGTGGCTGAAAGGAAACGCACCCCAGCTGGAAGGCAGCTTGTACTGAAAGGAAGCACACTCGAGCTGGGAGTATGCTTGTACTGAAAGTCGATGAAAGGAAGCGCACCGGAGCCGCAAGGCAGCCCATACGGAAAGTCGCTGAATAGAAGCGAACCCGAGCTGCAATGCAGCTCGTACTGAAAGCCGCTGAAAGGAAGTGCACTCGAGCTAGTAGTATGCTTGTACTTAGATTCACTGACAGGAAGCGACCCGACCTGGAAGGCAGCTCGTACTGAAACTCGATGAATGGAAGCGCACTTGACCTGGTAGAATGCTGTAGAGAAAGTCGATGAAAGGAAGTGCACCGGAGCCGCAAGGCAGCCCATACCGAAAGTCGCTGAATGGAAGGGCACCCGAGCTGCAATGCAGCTCGTACTGAAAGGAAGCGCACTCGAGCTGGAAAGAAGCTCGTACTGAAAGGCTCTGAAAGGAAGCGCACTAGAGCTGGTAATATGCTTGTACTGAAAGTCGCTGAAAGGATGCGCACCCGAGCTGGAAGGCAGCTCGTACTGAAAGTCACTGAAAGGAAGCACACCCGAGCTCAAAGGAAGCTCATACTGAAAGTCGCTGAGTGGAACCCACAAGAGCCTGAAGGAAGCTCCTACTGAAAGTCGATGAAAGGAAGTGCACCCGAGCTGGTAGTATGCTCATACTGAATTTGCTGAAAGGAAGCTCACCCGAGTTGGAAGGAAGCTCATACTTAAAGTCACAGAAAGGATGTGCACCCAAGCTGCAGGGCAGCTCCTACTGAAAGTCGCTGAAAGCAAGCTCACCCGAGCTGGAATGCAGCCCATACTGAAAGTCACTGAGAGGAAGCGTAGTCGAGATGGTAGTTTGCTCGTACTGAAAGTCGCTGAAAGGAAGTGCAATACAGCTAGTAGTATGCTTGTACTGAGAGTCGCTGACAGGAAGCGCACCTGGTCTTGAAGGAAGATCGTACTGAAAGTCGCTGAAACGAAGCGCACCTGAGCTGCAAGGAAGTTCGTACTGAAAGCCGCTGAAAGGAAGCGCACCAGAGCTGCAAGGCAGCTCACACAGAAAGTCGATGAAAGAAAGCGCGCTTGAGCTAATAGTATGCTTGTACTGAAATTTGCTGAAAGGAAGCGCACCAAAATTGGAAGGCAGCTCATGATGAAAGACACTTAAAGGAAGCACACCCGAGCTTGAATGAACCTCGTACTGAAAGTCGCTGAAAGGAAGTGCACCCGAGCTGGGAGAGATTTCATACTGAAAGTAGATGAAAGGAAGCACACTCGAGCTGGTAGTATGCTTGTACTAAATGTCGCTGAAAGGAAGCGCACCCTAGCTGGAAGGAAGCTCGTACTTAAAATCGCTGAAAGTAAGCGCACCTGACCTGGAAGGTAACTCGGACTGAAAGTCGATGAAAGGAAGCGCACTCGGCAGATAGTAGTGTACTTGCAGTGAGAGTCGCTGAAAGGAAGAGCACCCGAACTGGAATGCAGCTTGTACTGAAAATCACTGAAAGAAAGCTCAATCAAGCTAGTAGTATGCTTATACTGAGAGTCGATGACAGGAAGCGCATCCGAGTTGGAAGGCAGATCGTACTAAAAGTCGCTGAAAGGAAGCACAATCGAGCTGGTAGAATTCTTGTACTGCAAGCCGCTGAAAGGAAGCGCACCCGAGCTGGAAGGAAGCTCGTACTGAAGGACACTTAAAGGAAGCACACGTGAGCTCGAAGGAAGCTCATGCTGAAAGTCGCTGAAGGGAAGCGCACCTGAGCTGGAAGGCAGTACTTTCTGAAAGTCACTGAATGCTAGTGCACTCGAGCTGGTAGTGTGCTCGTACTGAATGCCACTGAAAGGAAGCTAACCTGAGCTGCAAGGCAGGTCACACTTAAAGTCGCTGAAAGGAAGCACACCCGAGCTGGAAGGCATCTCATACTGACAGTCGCTGAAAGGAAGTGCACCCGAGCTGGAAGGCAGCTCGTACTGCAAGTGGCTGAAAGGAAGCGCATTCAGCCTGGTATTATACTCGTAGTGAAAGTCGCTGAAAGGAAGCACACCCCACCTGGAATGAAGCTCATACTGAAAGTCGCTGAAAGGAAGCGAACCCAAGCTGGAAGGAAGCTCGTACTGAAAGTCGCTGAAAGGAAGCGCTCCCGAGCTGGACGGAAGTTTGTATTGAAAGTCGCTTACAGGAAGCTCACCAGAGCTTGAAAGAAGCTCATACTGAAAGTTACTGCAAGGAAGCACACCTGAGCTGGAAGGAAGCTCATACTGAATGTCCCTGAAAGGAAGCACACCCGAAATCTAAGGAAGCTTTTACTGAAAGTTGCTGAAAGGAAGAGTACCTGAGCTGGAAGGCAATTCATACTGAAAGTGGCGGACAGGAAGCGCATTCGAGCTGATAGTATGATTGTAATACAGTCGCTGCAAGGAAGCACACCTGAGCTGGAAGGATGCTCGTACTGAAAGTTGCTGAAAGGAACCACACCGGAGCCGAAAGGCAGCCCATACTGAAAGTCGCTGAATGGAAGTGCACCCGAGCGGCAATGCAGCTCGTACTGAAAGCCACTGAAAAGAAGCGCATTCAACCTGGTAGTATACTCGTACTGAAAGTCGCTGTCAGGAAGCACACCCCAGCTGGAAGGAAGCTCATACTGAAAGTCGCTGAAAGGAAGCGAAGCCAAGCTGGACGGAAGCTCGTACTGAATGTCGCTTAAGGGAAGTGCACCTGAGCTGCAAGGAAGCTCATACTGAAAGTCACTGAAAGGAACCGTACTCGAGCTGGAAGGCAACTCGTACTGAATGTCACTGAAAAGAAGCTCACCCGAGATGGAATGTAGCCCGTACTAAAAGTCACTGAATGGAAGCCTACCCGAGCTGGAAGGCAGCTCGTACTGAAAGTCGCTGAAAGGAAGCACACTCGAGCTGGAAGGAAACTCATACTGAATGTCGCTAAAAGGAAGCTCACTCGAGCCTGAAGGGAATGTGTTTTGAAAGACACTGAATGGAAGCGCACCCGGGCTGGAAGGAAGCTTGTACTGAAAGCTGCTGAATGTAGCATGCTTGTACTGAATGTCGCTGAAAGGAAGCGCATCTGAGCTGAAAGGAAGCTCATACTTAAAGTCACAGAAAGGATGTGCACCCAAGGTGGAAGGCAGCACTTACTGAAAGTCACTGAATACAAGTGCACTCGAGTTGGTAGTGTGCTCGTACTGAGTGCCATTGAAAGGAAGCTAACCTGAGCTGCAAGGCAGGTCACACATAAAGTCGCTGTAAAGAAGCGCACCCGAGCTGGAAGGCATCTCGTCCTGAAAGTTGCTGAAAGGAAGCGCACCCGAGCTGCAAGGCATCTCATACTGAAAGTCGCTGAAATGAAGCGCACCCGAGCTGGAATGCAGCTTGTACTGAAAGTCACTGAAAGAAAGTGCAATCCAGCTAGTAGTATGCTTGTACTGAAAGTCGCTGAAAGGAAGCGCACCCGAGCTGGATTGCAGCTTGTACTGAAAGTCACTGAAAGAAAGTGCAATCCAGCTAGTAGTATGCTTCTACTGAAAGTCGTTGAAAGTTAGCGCACCCGAGCTGGAATGCAGCTTGTACTGAAAGTCACTGAAAGAAAGTGCAATCCAGCTAGTAGTATGCTTGTACTGAGAGTCGCTGACAGGAAGCGCACCTGAGCTGGAAGGAAGAGCGTAATGAAAGTCGCTGAAACGAAGGACACCCAAGTTGGAAGGAAGCTCGTACTTAAAGTCGCTGAAAGGACGTGCACTCGAGCTGGAATGCAGCTTGTACTGAAAGACACTTAAAGGAAGCACACCCGAGATGGAAGGAAGATCATACTGAAAGCCGCTGAAAGGAAGGGCACCCGAGCTAGAAGGCAGCTCGTACTGAAAGTCACTGAAAGGAAGGGCACCCACGCTGGAATGCAGCTCTTACTGAAAGTTGCTGAAAGAAAGTGGAGTGAGGAGGGATGGAGACAGGTCCCTGCTCGACCTTTCAGGCAACACCCCCCCCCTACCGGCCCCACCTTCCCAGGTGCCCTTACGCAACAGATTTGAGGCCCTGGAGCTTGAGAGACCGGTGGGTGAGGACGAGGTAGAAAGTCTACCCAGGAGGATGCCTAGGGCGAGGAAGCTGACTCCACGCCTCAAGACTGCCTCCACCAAGAAAGACAGAAGGGTGATTGTAGTAGGCGACTCCCTTCTCAGGGGAACAGAGGGCCCTGTTTGTCGACCTGACCCTACCCGTAGGGAAGTCTGCTGCCTCCCTGGGGCCGGGGTCAGGGATATTGCCAGGAAGCTTCCCAACCTGGTCCGCCCCTCTGACTACTACCCTCTTTTGATAGTCCAGGCTGGCAGTGATGATATTGATGAGAGAAGCCTGAAGGCTATCAAACGGGACTTTAGGGGACTGGGACGGTTAGTGGCTGGAGCGGGAGTACAGGTGGTGTTTTCGTCTATCCCTGCAGTGGCAGGGAGGGGTACTGAGAGGACACAGAAAGCCCACCTGATTAACATGTGGCTCAGAGGCTGGTGCCAACACAGAAACTTTGGGTTTTTTGACCATGGGGCGCTTTACTCGACACCCGGCCTGGTGACTGCAGACGGGTCCCTATCTCTAAGGGGAAAATAGATCCTAGCCCAGGAGCTGGCAGGGCTTGTTGAGAGGGCTTTAAACTAGGAAAGAAGGGGGATGGGGCTGAAAGAAGGCCTGCTGGAGCTGTGCCAGGGGGAAAAATGGCAAGGCTGGGGAAGAAGGCAATGGCCCAGGTGAAGTGCATCTACACTAATGCACGCAGCATGGGTAACAAACAGGAGGAGCTGGAAGCCATCGTGCAGCGGGAAGGCTATGACTTGGTTGCCATCACGGAAACGTGGTGGGACCACTCTCATGACTGGAGTGCTGCAATGTCTGGCTATAGGCTCTTCAGAAGGGACAGGCAGCAGAGAAGGGGTGGTGGTGTGGCTCTCTATATTAGAGAGTGTTTTGATGTTGAGGAACTTGAGGCTGGGAATGATAAGGTTGAGTCCCTATGGTTTAGGATCAGCGGGAAGACCAACAAGGCAAGCATCCTGGTGGGGGTCTGTTATAGACCGCCGAACCAGGATGAGGAGAGTGATGAGGAGTTCTACAGGCAGCTGGCAGAAGCCGCGAAATCGTCAGTGCTTGTTCTCGTGGGGGACTTCAACTTCCCAGACATATCCTGGAAGCACAGCACAGCCCAGAGAAAGCAGTCTAGGAGGTTTCTGGAGAGCGTGGAAGATAGCTTCCTGATGCAGCTGGTTAGAGAGCCTACCAGGGGAGGTGCCCCGCTAGACCTTCTGTTCACAGTGACGGACTGGTGGGAGATGTGGTGGTCGAGAGCTGTCTTGGGCAGAGTGACCACAAAATGGTTCAGTTCTCTATTCTTGGTGAAGTCAGGAAGGGGACCAGTAAAACCGCTGTATTGGACTTCCGGAGGGCTGACTTTGAGCTGTTCAGGGCACTGCTTGGCAGAGTCCCTTGGGAGGAGGTTCTGAAGGGCAAAGGAGTCCAGGAAGGCTGGGCACTCCTCAAGAAGGAAATCTTAATGGCTCAGGAGCGGTCTGTCCCCATGTGCCCAAAGACGAGCCGACGCGGAACTAGACCGGCCTGGCTGAACAGAGAGTTGTGGCTCGAGCTTAGGAGAAAAAGGAGGGTTTATAATCTTTGGAAAAGAGGGCGGGCTACTCAAGAGGACTATAAGGATGTTGCGAGGCTGTGCAGGGACAAAATTAGAAGGGCCAAAGCTCATTTGGAGCTCAATCTGGCTACTGCCGTTAAAGATAACAGAAAACGATTTTACAAATACATCAACGCAAAAAGGAGGACTAAGGAGAATCTCCATCCTTTACTGGATGTGGGGGGAAACTTAGTTACAAAAGATGAGGAAAAGGCTGAGGTGCTCAATGCCTTCTTTGCCTCAGTGTTTAGCGGCAAGACTGGTTGTTCTGTGGATACCTGGTACCCTGAGCTGGTGGAAGGGGATGGGGAACAGGATGTGGCCCTCACTATCCATGAGGAAATGGTTGGCGACCTGCTACAGCATTTAAATGTACGCAAGTCGATGGGGCCAGATGGGATCCACCCGAGGGTACTGAGCGAACTAGCGGAGGAGCTGGCCAAGCCGCTTTCCATTATTTATCGGCTGTCCTGGCTATCAGGGGAGGTCCCAGTCGACTGGCGGCTAGCAAATGTGACGCCCATCTACAAGAAGGGCCGGAGGGTAGACCCGGGAAACTATAGGCCTGTTAGTTTGACATCAGTGCCAGGGAAGCTCATGGAGCAGATTATCTTGAATGTCATCACGTGGCACTTGCAGGGCAAGCAGGCGATCAGGCCCAGTCAGCATGGGTTTATGAAAGGCAGGTCCTGCTTGACGAACCTGATCTCCTTCTATGACCAAGTGACGCGCTTGGTGGATGAGGGGAAGGCTATGGATGTGATCTACCTTGACTTCAGTAAGGCTTTTGACACCGTTTCCCACAACATTCTCCTCAAGAAACTGGCTGCTCATGGCTTGGACTGGCGTACGCTTTGCTGGGTTAAAAACTGGCTGGATGGCCGGGCCCAAAGAGTTGTGGTAAATGGAGCCAAATCCAGTTGGAGGCCAGTTACTAGTGGAGTCCCCCAGGGCTCAGTGCTGGGGCCAGTCCTCTTTAATATCTTTATCGATGACCTGGATGAGGGCGTCCAGTGCACCCTCAGTAAGTTTGCAGATGACACCAAGTTAGGTGCATGTGTCAATCTGCTCGACGGCAGGAAGGCTCTGCAGGAGGATCTGGATAGGCTGGACCGATGGGCTGAGGTCAACTGTATGAAGTTCAACAAGGCCAAGTGCCGGGTCCTGCACCTGGGGCGTAACAACCCCAAGCAGAGCTACAGGCTGGGAGAAGAGTGGTTGGAAAGCTGCCTGGCCGAGAAGGACCTGGGAATACTGGTTGATAGGCAGCTGAATATGAGCCAGCAGTGTGCCCAGGTGGCCAAGAAGACCAACAGCATCCTGGCTTGCATAAGAAACAGTGTGGCCAGCAGGTCTAGGGAGGTGATTGTCCCCCTCTACTCGGCTCTGGTGAGGCCGCACCTCGAGTACTGTGTTCAGTTTTGGGCCCCTCGCTACAAGAAGGACATGGAGGTGCTCAAGAGAGTCCAGAGAAGGGCGACGAGGCTGGTGAGGGGTCTGGAGAACAAGTCTTACGAGGAGCGGCTGAGGGAGCTGGGGCTGTTTAGCCTGGAGAAGAGGAGGCTCAGGGGGGACCTCATCGCTCTCTATAGGTACCTTAAAGGAGGCTTTAGCGAGGTGGGGGTTGGTCTATTCTCCCACGTGCCTGGTGACAGGACGAGGGGGAATGGGCTAAAGTTGCGCCAGGGGAGGTTTAGGTTGGATGTTAGGAAGAATTTATTTACTGAAAGGATTGTTAGGCACTGGAATGGACTGCCCAGGGAGGTGGTTGACTCACCATCCCTGGAGGTCTTTAAGAGACGTTTAGATGTTGAGCTTAGTGATATGGTTTAGTGGAGGACTTGTTAGTGTTAGGGCTGAGGTTGGACTAGATGATCTTGGAGGTCTCTTCCAACCTAGACGATTCTGTGATTCTGTGAAAGTCGATGAAAGATAGCCCACTCAAGCTGCTGGAATGCTTGTACTGAAAGTCGCTGAAAGGAAGCGCACCCGAGCTGGAAGGCATCTCATACTGAAAGTCGCTAAAAGGAAGCGCACTCGAGCTGGAATGCAGCTTGTCCTGAAAGTTGCTGAAAGAAAGTGCAATCCAGCTAGTAGTATGCTTGTAGTGAGAGTCGCTGACAGGAAGCGCACCCGAGTTGGAAGGTAGATCGTCGTGAATGTCGCTGAAAGGAAGCCCACCCGAGCTGGCAGTATGCTTGTACTGAAAGTGCCTGAAATGAAGCGCACTCGAGCTGGCAGTATGCTTTTACTGAAAGTTTCAGAAAGGAAGGGCACCCGAGCTAGAAGGCAGCTCGTACTGAAAGTCACTGAAAGGAAGGGCACCCACGCTGGAATGCAGCTCTTACTGAAAGTTGCTGAAAGAAAGTGCAGTCGAGCTAGTAGTATGCTTGCAGGGAGTCGCTGACAGGAAGCGCACCCGAGTTGGAAGGTAGATCGTACCGAAATTCGCTGAAACGAAGGACACCCGACGTAGAAGGAAGCTCGGACTGAAATTCACTGAATGGATACGCACCCGATCTGGAAGGAAGTTCATACTGAAAGTCACTGAAAGGAAGCGCACTCGATCTGGAAGGCAGCTCATGGTGAACTGTCGCTGATTGGAAGCCCACCCAAGTTGGAAGGAAGCTCGTATGGAAAATCACTGAAATGAAGTGCACTCGAGCAGGCAGTATGCTTGTACTGAAAGTCGCTAAAAGGAAGCCCGCCCGAGCTGGAAGGCAGCTTGTACTGAAAGTCACTGAAAGACAGTGCACTCGAGCTAGTAGTATGCTTGTACTGAGAGTCACTGATAGGAAGCGCACCCGAGTTGGAAGGTAGATCGTCGTGAAAGTCGCTGAAAGGAAGCCCACCCGAGCTGGCAGTATGCTTGTACTGAAAGTCGCTGAAATGAAGCGCACTCGAGCTGGCAGTATGCTTTTACTGAAAGTTGCTGAAAGGAAGCGCACCCGAGATAGAAGGCAGCTCGTACTGAAAGTCACTGAAAGGAAGTACACCCATGCTGGAAGGCAGCTTGTACTGAAAGTCACTGAAAGACAGTGCACTTCAGCTAGTAGTATGCTTGTACTGAGAGTCACTGACAGGAAGTGCACCCGAGTTGGAAGGAAGATCGTACTGAAATTCGCTGAAAGGAAGGACACTCGAGGTGGAAGGAAGCTCGGACTGAAAGTCACTGAATGGATACGCACCGATCTGGAAGGAAGCTCATACTGAAAGTCACTGAAAGGAAGCGCACTCGATCTGGAAGGCAGCTCGTGGTGAATTGTCGCTGATTGGAAGCCCACCCGAGCTGGAAGGATGCTATTACGGAAAGTCACTGAAATGAAGTGCACTCGAGCTGGCAGTATGCTTGTACTGAAAGTCGCTGAAAGGAAGTGCACTCGAGCTGGAAGGATGCTCGTACGGAAAGTCACTGAAATGAAGTGCACTCGAGCTAGTAGTATGCTTGTAGTGAGAGTCGCTGACAGGAAGCGCACCCGAGTTGGAAGGAAGATCGTACTAAAAGTCACTGAAAGGAATCGCACTCGAGCTGGTAGTATACTTCTACTGAAAGTCACTGAAAGGAAGCGCACCCAAGCTGGAATGCAGCTCGTACTGAAAGCCACTGAATGCAAGTGCACTCGAGCTGGTAGTGTGCTTGTACAAAATGCCAATGAAAGGAAGGTAACCTGAGCTGCAGGGCAGATCATACTTCTAGTCGCTGAAAGGAAGTGCACCTCATCTGGAAGGCATCTCATACTGAAAGTCGCTAAAAGGAAGCGTACTCGAGCTGGAATGCAGCTTGTCCTGAAAGTTGCTGAATGAAAGTGCACTCGAGCTATTAGTATGCTTGTAGTGAGAGTCGCTGACAGGAAGCGCACCCGAGTTGGAAGGAAGAACGTACAGAAATTCGCTGAAACGAAGGATACCCGAGGTGGAAGGAAGCTCGGACTGAAAGTCACTGAAAGGATACGCACCCGATCTGGAAGGAAGCTCATACTGAAAGTCACTGAAAGGAAGCGCACTCGAGCTGGAAGGCGGCTCGTGGTGAACTGTCGCTGATTGGAAGCCCACCCGAGCTGGAAGGAATCTCGTACGGAAAGTCGCTGAAATGAAGTGCACTCGAGATGGAAGTCTGCTTGTACTGAAAGTCGCTGAAAGGAAGTGCACTCGAGCTGGAATGCAGCTTGTCCTGAAAGTTGCTGAAAGAAAGTGCACTCGATCTAGTAGTATGCTTGTAGTGAGAGTCACTGACAGGAAGCACTGAAAGTCGTTGAAAGATAGCCCACTTGAGCTGGTAGAATGCTTGTATTGAAAGTACCTGAAAGGAAGCTCACCTGAGCTGGAACGACCTCGTACTGAAAGTCACTGAAAGGAAGCTCACCCGAGCTCGAAGGAAGCTCGTACTGAAAGCCACTGAATGCAAGTGCACTCGAGCTGGTAGTGTGCTTGTACTAAGTGCCACTGAAAGGAAGGTAACCTGAGCTGCAAGGCAGCTCATACTTAAAGTCGCTGAAAGGAAGTGCACCTGATCTGGAAGGCATCTCATACTGAAAGTCGCTAAAAGGAAGCGTACTTGAGCTGGAATGCAGCTTGTCCTGAAAGTTGCTGAAAGAAAGTGCTCTCGAGCTATTAGTATGCTTGTAGTGAGAGTCGCTGAAAGGAAGCGCACCCGATCTGGAAGGAAGATCGTAATGAAAGTCACTGAAAGGAAGCACACCCGAGCTGGAAGGCAGCTCGTGGTGAAAGTCGCTAAAAGGAAAGGCACCTGAGCTGGAAAGCAGCTCGTACTGAAAGCTACTGAATGGAAGTGCACTCGAGCTGGTAGTGTGCTTCTACTAAGTGCCTCTGAAGGGAAGCTAACCTGAGCTACAAGGCAGCTCATACTTAATGTCGCTGAAAGAAAGCCCACCCGAGCTGGAAGGCATATCATACTGAAAGTCGCTGAAAGGAAGCACACTCGAGCTGGAATGCAGCTCGTACTGAAAGTTGCTGAAAGAAAGTGCAGTCGAGCTAGTAGTATGCTTGTAGTGACAGTCACTGACAGGAAGCGCACCCGAGTTGGTAGGAAGATCGTACTGAAATTCGCTGAAACAAAGGACACCCGAGGTGGAAGGAAGCTCGGACTGAAAGTCACTGAAAGGATACGCACCCGATCTGGAAGGAAGCTCATACTGAAAGTCAATGAAAGGAATCGCACTCCAGCTGGTAGTATACTTCTACTGAAAGTCGCTGAAAGGAATCGCACCTGAGCTGCAAGGCAGCTCATACTGAAAGTCACTGAAAGGAAGCACACGTGAGCTGGAATGAACCTCGTACTGAAAGTCGCTGAAAGGAAGCGCACCTGAGCTGGAAGGCAGCTCATACTTAAAGTCGCTGAAAGGAAGACAACCCGAGCTGGAAGGCAGCTCGTACGTCAAGTCACTGAAAGGAAGCACTCCCACACTGGAATGCAGCTTGTACTGAAAGTCCCTGATAGAATGTGCACTCCAGCTAGTAGTATGCTTGTACTGAAAGTCGCTGACATGAAGTGCTCCCGAGCTGGAAGGTATCTCGTACTGAAAGTCGCTGAAAGGAAGCCCACATGAGCTGGAAGGAATCTCCTACTGAAACTCGCTGAAAGGAAGCGCACCTGAGCTGGAAAGAACCTCGTACTGAAAGTCGCTAAAAGGAAGCGCACCCATGCTGGAATGCAGCGTGTACTGAAAGTCACTGAAAGACAATGCACTCCAGCTAGTAGTATGCTTGTATTGAGAGTCACTGAGAGGAAGCGCACCCGAGTTGGAAGGAAGATCGTACTGAAATTCGCTGAAAGGCTACGCACCCGATATGGAAGGAAGCTCATACTGAAAGTCACTGAAAGGAAGCACACTCGAGCTGGAAGGCAGCTCGTGGTGAAAAGCGCTCAAAGGAAGCCCACCCGAGCTCGAAGGTAGGTTATACTGAAAGTCGCTGAATGGAAGCCCACACGAGCTGGAAGGAAGGTCCTACTGGAAGTCGATGAAAGGAAGTGCACTCGAGCTGGTAGGATGCTCATTTTGAAAGTTGCTGAAAGGAAGCTCACCCGAGACTGAAGGAAGCGTGTTTTGAAAGACGCTGAAAGGAAGCGCGCTCCCGAGCTGGAAGGAAGCTCGTACTCAAAGTCTATGGAAGGAAGACCACCCAAGCTGGAAGGCTGCTCGTACTGAAAGCCGCTGAAAGGAAGCGCACTAGAGCCGGTAGTATGCTTGTACTGAAAGTCGCTGAAAGGAAGTGCACCCGAGCTGGAAGGAATCTCATACTGAAAGTCGCTGAAAGGAAGCGCATTTGAGCTGGAACGCAGCTTGTACTGAAAGTTGCTGAAAGAAAGTGTACTCGAGCTTGTAGTATGCTTGTACTGAGAGTCGCTGACAGGAAGCGCACCCAAGTTACAAAGAAGATCGTACTGAAATGCGCTGAAACGAAGGACACCCGAGGTGGAAGGAAGCTCGTAGTGATAGTCGCTGAAAGGAAGGGCTCTCATGCTGGTAGTATGCTTGAACTGAAAGTCACTGAAAGGAAGCGCACCTGAGCTCGAAGGAAGCTCGTACCGAAAGACGCTGAAAGGAAGCGCACCCACGCTGGAATGCAGCTTGTACTGAAAGTTACTGAAAGAAAGTGCACTCCAGCCAGCTTGTATGCTTGTACTCAGAGTCGCTGACAGGAAGCGCACCCGAGCTGGAAGGCAGCTCGTACTGAAAGTCGCTGAGTGGAAGCCCACACGAGCTGGAAGGAAGCTCCGACTGAAAGCTGACAAAAGGAAGTGCGCTCGAGCTGGTAGTATGCTTGTACTGAAAGTCACTGAAAGGAAGCGCACCTGAGCTGGAAGGTATCTCAGACTGAAAGTCGATGAAGGTAAGTGCAATCAAGCTGGAAGGCATCTCGTACTGAAAGTCGATTAAAGGAACCACACCCGAGCTGGAAGGAACCTCGTACTAAAAGTCGCTGAAAGGAAGCGCACTCAAGCTGGTAGTATGCTCGTTCTGAAAGCCTCTGAATGGAAGGAAGCCTGAGCTGAAAGAAAGCTCATACTTAAAGTAGCTGAAAGGAAGCGCACCCAATCTCAAGGAAGCTCAGACTGAAAGTCGCTGAAGGGAAGCGCACCCGAACTGGAAGGAAGCTCGAACTGAAAGTCACTGTAAGGAAGCGCACTCGAGCTGGTAGTATGGTTGTACTGAAAGTCGCTGAAAGGAAGCACACCTAAGCTGGAAGGCAGCTTGTACTGAAAGCCGCTGAAAGGAAGTGCACACTAGCTGGAAGGCAGGTCATACTAAAAGCCACTGAAAGGAAGCGCACTCGAGCTGGTAGTATGTTTGTATTGAAAGTCGCTGAAAGGAAGTGCACCTGAGCGGGAAGGAAGTTCGTGATGAATCAGACTTAAAGGAAGTACACCAGAGCAGAAAGGAAGCTCGTAGTGGAAGTGGCTGACAGGAAGCTCTCCCGAACAGAAAGGAAGTTCGTACTGAAAGCCACTGAATGCACGTGCACTCGAGCTGGTAGTGTGCTCGTACTGAGAGCCACTGAAAGGAAGCTAACCTGAGCTGAAAGAAAGGTCATACTTAAAGTTGCTGAAAGGAAGCGCACCCGAGATGAAGGGAAGATAAAATGAGAGAAGCGTACCCTCGCACACAACTTCCCCTCTCTTCCTGAAGGTAACAGTTTGCGCTGTCGGGAATTGTATTGCCTTAGAACCAAAGAATGTCCTGGTAGCCTTCCTGTTTATTCCCTGTATTACGATTCAGACAGTTTACGGTCATAAAACGTTTGACCAAACTGAGGTCAAGCTTTGGGACTCTGCTACTAAAAATGACAAGGCTGTGGTGGGATTGCTCAGCACCTTGCGAGCAGCCTCTGATGCCTTAAAGAGCCATGTGGGACTACAATCAGAAAAGTGTTTTTCCAAATAGTGAAGGAGCTGTGGGCTCGTTTACTGATCCGCCTTCTATGCCATTGCCCCCCCCCCCGCCCCGCCGGTACTGCCATCCCAGGCCTTTGATCTTGCGCCACTGGTGACCTGAACTATCCTTTAGATCCAGGCCCTATAGGCCCTGAAGAGGAGTCGGATCTCTTTCCCTTCGATCCGGGAGGAATAGGATACATAGGGCCCAAAGGCCGAGTTGCTTAACAACTTAAAGCGAGACATATTGTTCCCACGACTACCTCCTGAAACTCGACAGTGTTTGTAATCAAGAAAAGGAGTGGAAAGTGGAGACTGTTACGTGATCTGAGAAAAAATAATGAAGTCATGGAAGATATGGGAGTACTTCAACCAGGATTGTCATCTCCAACTATGCTTCCCCAGTCATGGACACTAATAGTAATAGCCTTAAGGTTTGTTTGTTACACATTTCCCAGAATTCGGAAAACTTTGCTATGTTTATGTTTCAATTGATACCTTTTCTGCCTGTATTTTTGCATCTGTCCATGCAGGAGAAAAGGCAAAAGATATGTGTAAACATTTTCTGTCAGCTTTTGCATCATTAGGAATCCCAGAAATGATTGAAACAGGTAATGGGCCAGGACATGTTGAAAGGGAGATAAGAGAATCTTAGCAGATGGGATGCTGATTAATGAATACCTAGATTGCTGTATTGAACTAGCAGGTCTTGCTGCTAACTATTGTGCAAATTAACCGAAGCAAGAAGTTCTGGGGCCCCTCACAAAGGGTAACTCATAATGAAGATAGAGAACCTGTCTCAAGAACCAGCTGAAACCGCTCCTGTGGTTCGGACAAAAGCCAAGGGCCCAAAACACAAGCGCCAGAAGAAAAGGTGAAAAGTTCAGATATGAGGAAGAGGAAGGAAGAGCCTTACTTCATCTCAAGAGACCATCTGAGATGACCACCAGAGAGCAGTACGCAGGCACGGATGGGAGGACCACATATAGATTAGTTCTTGGAACTAATTATAGTATGAGACCGGCATAGGTTATGCATAAGTATAAGCGCATTACAAAATCCATGCATATGTAAACTTACTCTGTATATAGCTAGGGCACACATTGTTAAGAGTGAGCGTAACTTTGAGGAATTATCCCTTACACTCCCGGCTCCAAAATAAAGGCATACCCACTTTAAAACTTACTTCATTGTGAGTTGTGGAGTGTTTCTGCGTACCAGTGTGGCCCACGCAATCCACTTTTTTCAGCAGTGGGGTATTTAACATCTGACAGGTATAGCCCATTAAAACCTATGCTTCAAAAACAAAAAAAGGGGGAGTACGTGTATGACCCCCCCAGGAAAAGGTAGCTAAAGCATGCTGTGTTCTTAATTTTTTAAATCGATGGACAGAGGAAGGTCCTCCAGTTCACAAACATTTTAATCATAATACCTTAAACTCAGTTAAAGAAAGGGCACAAGTCATGGTAAAAAATTAAAGCACCAATCATTGGGAAGGGCCCTACACTCTAATAACTTGGGGCCGAGGTTATGCTTGTGTTTTGACAGGAGCCGGTCCTAGATGGGTGTCAGCAAAATGGGTCCATCCGTCCGTCTCATCATCTGCCTTAACATGATCACAGCACTCTCCTCCACGGTGTGGACTCCAGCTCAACCAAAAAACAATGTATGGGAGGGTCCCGCTGGCACATGCAGGACCCACAAACAAGGACTCCAGGAGCTGGAGGGGCAGCCAGAGTCCCCCAGCTGGGCAGCACTCAGTGCCTGCCTCTCCCAGGGATGTGGTTACAAAGTTTGTTAAAGATAGGATTAGTATGCCTGGTAGTTCTTCTCTGTGTTTTAGTTTGTGTTAATCGTGCTTTCTTAATTTGTGTTAATCGCGCTTTTTTATGTTAATAAAGAAGGGGGAGATGTGGGAGTGTGGCCATGGGGGTCGAAAAGCCCCATGGTTGGCGATAACATCGGACTCTTAACAATGAGGCCATCAGGAATGTAAAGAGTTGAGAGGGAACAAAGAAGGGTGATTCAGGAGACACCTTGCTGTCTCAGACTGCTTGTTCTCCAGCCATTAAGACATGGAAGTTGCTGGGTGTTTGCTGTTGCCAGGCAAAGTTGTCGACCAATGAATAGTTAGTGGAAAAGTACTGCTGTGGAGCGAATGGTATAAGAAGGGAGCCTGTCCTCAATAAAAGAGTTGAAGTTATGTCATCAATAAAGTAGTAGCAGTTACTGATCCTAAAATAACCCTGGTGTCCATGTGGTCATTACGCCACATTCTATTTTTTTCCCCAACAATAAAATATTAACTTTTCAATAATGTATGAAGCATTAATCTACCTACGACAGATGAGGCATAACATGGTTAATGGATCAAAACTGACCGCTAACAGACTAGTGTTTCTCAACTTATATTAATATGCAAATACATCTCAGAAAGATTTTCACTTCTAAAATTTAATCTACCAAGAAATAGGTGAATAGGATACAGGAAAGAGGAAAAAACACAGCACTGTGGAAGGACACAGATCTTTTAAAAACAAAGGTATCTGAAAAAGCAGTTCCCATGATTCGCGGAAAACAGACTCCACAATCAGTAAGATTTAAAGTAAGTATGTTTATTCAGCGTTGGGCAGCACGGGGGGTAGTCCCACCAAAGTCGTGCACGCCCTAATGCGGCAGTTTGCTTTGGTTATATGCAGTAAAGAGTTACGTACGCATGAAGTTTCCAAATATGCCTATACATACGCATAACCTATCCTCGCTTAGTATTAAAATTAGCTCCAAGAAGTCATTTCCGTAAACTCCTCCCATCTGCTCTTGCACAGTGCCTTCTGCTGGTGGGTGCTGAGGGTCGTGAGGATGAAGTAAGATGTCTTCATCAGGGTTGAACTTTTCACCTCGTCTCCTTGCGCATGCTCTCTGAGCCCCTGGTCACAGTCTGAGCCACAAGGTTGGTTTGATCCAGTTCTCGGGGTTCGAGAGGTTCCTGTTATCTCAAGGCCTTGCAAGTTTGACATTCTTTATCTTGTCCTTTTATGAACAGTCCTCCTTATCTCTGAGCCCTTGGTCACAGTCCGAACCATAAGGTTGGTCTGATCTGGTTCTCAGGATCCCAGGGGCTCCTGTTACCTGGAGGCCTAAGCGCAGCACAGGCACAGTACATCGCAAATGTAGCACATATTAAGCAATGAGTGTTGCCTACATATTCATTCTTAATCAATTGCCCTCTAATTTCTAACCCCATGTCTCACCTAAGTGTCCAAGAAAAAGGCCCATCTTCAGTCTAATCTGGTTTCACATTATTTCAGAGCTCCAAATTAACTATTATGTAAAGTCATTCAAATGTAAGCAGTTTTTTAAATGTAAGGATGTTAACTAGTGCCTTAAGAATAACAGAGGAATACCTAGAATGAGTTTAACGAATGTCAGCTTAGACTGTTTTCTATTAGAAAAGGGGAGCTGTGGTCAAGAAACTTTTTTGATTCTTATTGCTAAGGCTGAAATTAGATATACTATAGGAGTATTCAAAGAATTTGCATCTCATCTAAGAAAGGGCAGTATATAGAAACCCTTCTTCTAAGGATCTTGGTATTGCAAGAAATCTATTAAGTATTCAGAACAGAAGAGGTCTATGTTTTTAAAATCATTTTCTAGTACTATAAGGTTGTCTTTCATTTGTAAGATTACTTTAGTAGGCCTGTAAACCTTTTTTTATACATCATTAATGTAGACTGCTTATATTCCTAGAGGCTGTTATAGTTAAAGCAAATATCTTTTTTTTTTTTGATACAGAAAGAGCACAAAAATTCAAAATATACACAGGCCTAAAAAAAGCAGACAAGAACAACACTCCTATTTCCTTCTATGAGGCCATGATTTCATCTCAAATGTATGCAAAGAGCTTCCTTAGTTTTATTTTTTTCCTCAAGTTTGACGTATTTTGATAGAAAAACTTTAATTAATACTGTAGTAAATTGATAAGTAACTAATTGCATTAAAGTGGTATAAGCATTAATTCTGAGTTACGTGTAAGCACTGCTCTGCTCCTGCTATCAGCTCAGTGATTTTACAATTACTGCTAGCCATGGATGATAAGAAAGAGTACTAGGCATATTTCTTATTTGTTAAAACAGTAAAAGGGCTTGTTTAAAGAGAAAAGTAATTCAGCAGATTTGAGAGACATTCTGAACCTAATTATGATGCTCTAACCAATCTTTTGTCACTATTTCAATTTCTTTCACTTACCTGCCAGAAATTCTGGCAATAATTAAAGTCAATAAGTGTAATAAATATGAAAAAAATAAAAATCTAATATGTGGTTATATTGATGCTTTGGTATTAAGCTTAATACCACAGAGAACACTTAGAAGGCAGCAACTAAAAGTTTGATGGATACAAAGTCACATTCCCCAGTATCACCTACCAGGTATAGCTGTAAAAAGAATACACAGTCTCCTAAAGACAGAAAGAAAAGTACTGAAGCATAGATGCTACTCAGCCTCCCTTGCAAAGAAAAAAAAAAAAAAAGAAAAAAGAAGAGGAACACTTGGTGACTTGAATTTTATACCTCTGTCAAGCAATTGGTTTGAATGAATTCTTATTTATTAATTATTCATTAAAACATTTGCACTTCTTCAGACATATTAACAAAGTTAATTAATGATTCAGGGCTAGAAATGGACCCCTGTAAAAGGGATATATGATGGACATCTGCCCTCATTTTGAAGCTGTTTTTTTTGTTATTTTTGTCTGTAACTCCAGCCAGCATGATCAATGGGTACATGTATTAGTATTAAGGACACTAGTTGTTATTTTAATTTTAACAGAGAGGATTTCTACCCTCATTCAGTAAAGAATTTAATCTCATTCAATGTTGTTTGATATCTCACGTGAGGCCTTTCCAGTGAAAGAGGAAAGGGTTAGTTCCTCTGCATAAAGTACTGCTAAGTTCTCCTTCTGTATATCCCTGTTCAGGAAAGACGGGAGCAGAAGGTCAGAGAGAAAAGTCCGTCTAGACAAAACAAAATAATGTGGCTTGTTTGGCTAACAAAGAAGCTGAATATGGATAACAAGGGTAAAGCTCAGGTGAGAGCTCAGCTTGAGAGATCAGTGTGACTACAAAAGCAAGTAGTTCAGTAGTAAATAAACTTTGGTTGGCAGTTGAAAAATATATTTTTTGATTACTTCAAAAACTTGAAAACAAAATGGACTAAGATATATTAGTTTTTATTTTTTCTGCTTATACCTGCAGGAATCTAGACTTGACTCCAGAGAGCCATTCCACTCTGTGTCATTTGTTTCTCTGTGTTTAGGTTTAGTCCTACTGACAATCACAAATGATCTTGTAAAGGGAGTACTGAATTGAAGCAAATGCATTTTTCCATAACTTGCCAGGGTATGTTGACTGTAATACTGCTATGAAGTTACCCTATTCTTCCCCTTTCCAGTAGCTGTTATTGGATCCTGTCAGACATTTGGCTAGGTATGTATTCAGTCTGACATGTACAGCTACCTTCATTTTAATTCTTGTACAATCTGATGGCAACAAGAATGCTATCAATTTGTGTCACTTTTCATGTCTTAGTGACCAGTGGTGATAATACATTGTAAATGCCTACAGAACAGTGTTTTCTTGCCTAACAAAACCAATGAAGACCTTGCTATTGTCTCTTTTCTGTGTATGGACTCACTGATAACTAATGAAGAGTTTTAATCTTTTCTTTATTAGACTTTGCAATTCTCATGGGAAAGGTAGAAATTTAATTTGTTTAGAGACCTCTAATTATTAAATATACTTGACTGGAAAATACTCAGTTCAAAAGCTGTTGGAAAGAGAAGATAAATACCTACACATATGTAACTGCAGTTTAATAAAACACACATCTTCAAGATAGCGTGCTTAAAAAAAGAAAATCTCTTCCTGCCCCCATAAATTTTGTAATCTGAGATTGAAAGAACATGTAACCAACAAATGCAATGAAAAGAATAGAAAAGGCAAAGGCAGAAACCATACAGAAACATTTCAATGCATATATTGACCACAGACACATAGTTGTATAGAATGTAATCTGAAAATCTTGAGTTTGAGGAGTTTACAAAAAATGGCCGCATTTTGTAAAATATTTCCTAAAGTGTATATTTACTGTAGTTGTCTGTTAATCACATGACAAAGTAACAGCTATTATGCATGGTCCTCACAACTGAGGTTCTGTGGTAAGTACAATAACCCATAAAACAGAGGTATCAAAAATGAGTTTCTGGTTGTACCTTTAATCTTCTGAAGCTGCAATCCTTAATGCAAATACAAAGATGATTTATCCTTATTCATTACTTACATTCATACTTACCTGGCAGGGGAGACACCATGATTAGGCAGGTGGTTTTCCCAGGGCGAGGCTCATCCCCTGCACTCCGGGTGTGCTGACACCTGCGATTTCCCCAAATGCGGGAAACTCGACTGTTTTTTTCTTTTTTCTTTTTTCGGGGAACTATAGGCCTGTCAGTTTGACCTCAGTGCCAGGAAAGCTCATGGAGCAGATTATCTTGAGGGTCATCACGCGGCACTTGCAGGGCAAGCAGGCGATCAGGCCCAGTCAGCATGGGTTTATGAAAGGCAGGTCCTGCTTGACGAACCTGATCTCCTTCTATGACCTAGTGATGCGCTTGGTGGATGAGGGAAAGGCTGTGGATGTGGTTTACCTTGACCTCAGTAAGGCTTTTGACACAGTTCCCCACAACATTCTCCTCAAGAAACTGGCTGCTCGGGGCTTGGACTGGCGTACGCTTCGCTGGGTTAGAAACTGGCTGGATAGCCGGGCTCAGAGAGTTGTGGTGAATGGAGTCAAATCTGGTTGGAGGCCGGTCACTAGTGGTGTCCCCCAGGGCTCGGTACTGGGGCCGGTCCTCTTTAATATCTTTATCAATGATCTGGATGAGGGCGTCCAGTGCACCCTCAGTAAGTTTGCAGATGACACCAAGCTAAGTGCGTTTGTCGATCTGCTCGAGGGCAGGAAGGCTCTGCAGGAGGATCTGGATAGGCTGGACCGATGGGCTGAGGTCAACTGTATGAAGTTCAACAAGGCCAAGTGCCGGGTCCTGCACCTGGGGCGCAACAACCCCAAGCAGAGCTACAGGCTGGGAGATGAGTGGCTGGAAAGCTGCCTGGCCGAGAGGGACCTGGGAGTATTGGTTGATAGTCGGCTGAATATGAGCCAGCAGTGTGCCCAGGTGGCCAAGAAGGCCAACAGCATCCTGGCCTGCATAAGAAGCAGTGTGGCCAGCAGGTCTAGGGAAGTGATTGTGCCCCTGTACTCGGCTCTGGTGAGGCCGCACCTCGAGTACTGTGTTCAGTTTTGGGCCCCTCGCTACAGAAAGGACATGGACGTGCTCGAGCGAGTCCAGAGAAGGGCGACCAAGCTGGTGAGGGGTCTGGAGAACAAGTCTTACGAGGAGCGGCTGAGGGAGCTGGGCTTGTTCAGCCTGGAGAAGAGGAGGCTCAGGGGAGACCTTATCGCTCTCTACAGTTACCTTAAAGGAGGCTGTAGAGAGGTGGGGGTTGGTCTGTTCTCCTACGTGCCTGGTGACAGGACGAGGGGGAATGGGCGAAAGTTGCGACAGGGGAGTTTTAGGTTGGATGTTAGGAAGTACTTCTTTACCGAAAGGGTTATTAAGCATTGGAATGGGCTGCCCAGGGAGGTGGTGGAGTCACCATCCCTGGAGGTCTTTAAAAGACGTTTAGATGTAGAGCTTAGCGATATGGTTTAGTGGAGTACTTAGTGTTAGGTCGGAGGTTGGACTCGATGATCTTGAGGTCTCTTCCAACCTAGAAATCTGTGATACTGTGATACTGTGATACTGTGATACTGTGATTACTTTAATCATAATAAAGGAATACAATAATTTAGTGAATATCTTTGTTCAGGTTAGCAAAAAAGCTGATAAATATTTGAATATAATAATAAAATGAAAGTGCTTGGTAATGGATTATTACATTTTATGGCCATACATTTAGTTCATATAATTCAAACTGTTTCACTGCATTCCATGAAGGAGAAAAAATTATGATGTACATACTAATTTTAAGATAGAGGTAAGTACAGAGAATCAGTTTAACAAAATAAAAGACAAATTTGCTTGTGTTTAATAGGTTTACACTTAGGACAGACTGACTAGACATGTTAATGTAAATAATGCTTGGGGTGAAGAGAACCTCTGTTGACAGCAAGGTTATTTTACACAGCCGCAGATTCAAACTCACCCTGAATTTCAGTCTCTCCACACTATAGCTGGTTATTAAACCTGGAGAGTATTGAATCAGTATTAGTGCTAGCATGTTAAATAAGTAAACAGTCAAATTGTAGCTTCATAAGGTGATTGTTCTTGTCCTGTGTCCCAGAGCAAGATCTCCAGTGGTGTCTCAAGGGTAGTTGACTGAGCAGAAGAAATTGGTTGTTTGATATATCTTTGAACAGGCTAACCCACTCACAGATTTCCTGGGATTCCTCCAAGGAGCAACACTGCTGAGCCCATTCCTGTCTCACATGCATGGAGATGAGAATTTCTCCCTTTGTTGTGCATAAAGTTGGTGGGCTCCCATAGCAAGTGAGGGCTTGTGGCAATAATGGTCCTAAGAGGTGGAGTGAATGCAGCACTCTACTGCAGGAACATAAAGGATCTACAGTCTCTAACCACTCCAGAATGAGGCAGAGGATGAAAAAAAAAATGCCAAACAACTTCCTGTAACTCCAGAAGATGGCTTTAACACCATTTCCTACTGTGAGCTCTGTCAGGAAAAGGCTCATGCAAGGCTTGGGACTGAAAAACTCTTAACTTTTCAATCTGAAGTTTTCAGTGGGTCTGCTTATGGAAGCAATGTGAATAAATGCAGAGTTTGTTGAAGGTCTACCAAGTATGCTTGATCTACATGGCTTCTTGCTAGGCATTTTTGCTTGCTTAGGAAAAGATGTTGGTTTGGAAGGATCCACAAGTGCACTTCCACTCTTACTGTAAATGTACTTTTCACGTGTTCCTTAACTTGCATGTTTTCCTGTAGCAGGTAAAATAATCTGGTATTGCTCTGAGAAGAATAGATTTTCAGTATTTCATTTCCTTCATGCTCTGCTTATTTGGCTTGTATTGAATTATTCCACTTTAGACAGATTTTCTCATGCTTTCTTCAGTGGGACATGTCTACTTGAACCAAACAATGTGACCTGCTTTTTGTTATAGTAGCATGGTTTCTGTACATTGCTAAATGTTTATCCTATTCCTACAGGTGTTGTACTGTGGCCACTGGCATAAAGGGTAGTGGAGGAAATGAGGATTTGCTCTGACCATCTGCCCAGTTCCATTGTTCTTAAGAATCAACTTTGTTATGAAAATAATATCAAGGCACTGGATAAAACAAGAAATTGTAGTCAAGAAACAGGGCCTTTGTTGTGTGACACCATCCCAGATGAGAATCTAGAAGCCATTTTACTTAAAGTTTATCCAAGGAAGCCATATTTTTGATGGTCCCACAAGACTTGTTTGCCTAAAATAAAATACATACATTCGAAATAAATTATTTAGCTCTGCTGTTGACATAACTGCTCCTCAGAAAGAACCCACCCATTTCTTGGCCTTCTTACTTTCTCTTAGAGGGAGAAGTTACTAACTTTAACTTTTCCTCTTTCCTTTTCCACAAGTGTGAAAGAACAGCTGCTGCCTGATATAATTATTTCAATTGTTTGCATGCTATAAAACTGTTAAAAGCAATTTTAATTTTAACAGTAAATAGGTTTTATTGCCAAGTTATGCTGTTGCTTATAGCTATAAGATGGCAATGGGTGGTTAAGAGTATATTAGATTCTGTATTATGTCTCCCGTATCCACTGTATAATCAATGAAGTGATATTATTTTGCCCTTAGGATATGAAAAAAATGCTAATGGAAGCAATTAAAAGTTATGAATAATACTGACACCTCTTTATTATCTTTCAGGTACACTCAGAGTTAACCAACACATTAAGTGGTAATGATGCAGTTAGTTATTTTCCAGTTTACATGATTAGTTCTGTGGCCTAGCTACCTTTATCTTGTGCTTTGAAGCCCTTCACACGAAGTTATTAGATTGGGGAAATAAAGTCAATAGATTTATAAAATGACCTCATAGATGATTTTGAAAGACATGGGTAAGTGACACTTCCATGGTCTACAGCACTAGCCTAAATAATGACAGTTATTCTGGATTCAAAGCTGGATTCCTTAGACTGAGAAGTTGGAAATCAGAATGGTATAAAAAAAAAAAAAGAATTATAGGGCTATGGACACAGAAATCTTGGTGTGGTGCAGTACATCTGACCTTTGTCCTAAATGCCTAAATCCACATTTAGAGCTGCAAAATGTGCCTGTGCTTACATCTTTATTTGATGTACATTCAAGGAAGTGTGCCTGAGTCTTGTAATAAATTGCACTTGATTGCATTTTTCCTAGCCGTGCGACTAGAGTACGTTATTGGTGAATCCATGACCATGTAGTTCAGTGCTAAGGGCGGTTATATGTGGTTGGTGAATCTGTGACTGCGATTGCGATAGTTCAGTGTCCCGAATCCGACCGGACCCGTGACGGTTAATCGGCTACCCTGAATCCGACCGGACCCATAACGGTTAATCGGCTACACTCCTTAACGCGACACCGATTCCCCTGTGCCACTCGGGGTGGGGGAGGAGGTGGAAGAGGGTGGATGGGGTTAGGCGTTTTTGGTTTCTTTCCTTTGTTTGTCACTTCTCTAGCTTGTTAGTAACAGGCGGTAAATCTTACTATCATCTCCCTACTCTGAGTCTGTTTTGCCTGTGAATATAATTGCTGAGCGATCTCCCCGTCCTTATCTCAACCCTTGAGCCGTATGTCGTATTGATTGATTTACTATCAAAACCCTTGAGCTTTGTGTCGTTTTTTCTCCCTCCTCAAAGAGAAAGGGTGAGTGAGAGAGCAGCTGTGGTGGAACTCGGCAGCCCACCCGAGTAAAACCATGTTGCATTAAGGGGTGTCACCAATTAACCATTACGGGTCTGGTCAGATTCAGGGTACTGAACTATCACAATCACAGATTCACCAATAACGCATTAACCGATAGGGGTCTGGTCGGATTCAGGACACTGAACTACCACGGTCACGGATTCACCAATAACGTATAACCGCCCTTATTCTAGTCACGTTCAATGAGAACTATCATGGCTAGGAACAATGCAGTTAAGTGCAATTTATTACAGCAATAGGTACACAGGTTCTTTGAATTGCCGGCGATAATTTACTGTCTGCAAAAGCAAGCTAGCATGCATGAAATACACAGGTGCGCAGCCTGGAAATTAACGCGTTAAAAGGCACATATTTATATTTCAGCCATCGTCCTCCATACCAAAGAGGCTTTGACCGTTTGGCTTGCTTGATTGCAGCGCGTTTCACAATCATGAATAACCTGTGCTATAGTGTCCATGGTCAGGTCCACCCCTCGATCACGAGCCCATCTGTATGTTGCATCTCTACCTTGATGGCCTGAGGTGTCACGGGCCCATCAGGCTATAAATAATTCACCTTTATGTTGCCAGTCCAGGTCCACCTGAGCCACTTCAATCTTAGCAGCCTGATCCACCTGCGGGTTGTTTTGATGTTCTTCAGTAGCCCGATTCTTGGGCACATGAGCATCTACATGGCGTACCTTTACAACCAGGTTCTCTACCCGGGCAGCAATATCTTGCCACAATGCCGCAGCCCAGATGGGCTTGCCCCTGCGCTGCCAGTTGTTCTGCTTCCATTGCTGTAACCACCCCCACAGGGCATTTGCTACCATCCATGAATCAGTATAGAGATAGAGAACTGGCCACTTTTCTCGTTCAGCAATATCTAAAGCCAGCTGGATGGCTTTCACTTCTGCAAACTGACTCGATTCACCTTCTCCCTCAGCAGCTTCTGCAACTCGTCGTGTAGGACTCCATACAGCAGCTATCCATCTCCGATGCTTTCCCACAATACGACAGGACCCATCAGTGAACAAGGCATATTTCTTCTCATTTTCCGGTAGCTTGTTGTACAGTGGGGCTTCTTCAGCACGAACCACCTCCTCCTCTGATGATATCCCAAAGTATTTGCCTTCTGGCCAGTCCATAATCACTTCCAAGATTCCTGGGTGACTGGGGTTTCCTATTCGAGCCTGCTGAGTAATCAGTGCAACCCACTTGTTCCATGTAGCATCAGTTGCATGATGTGTAGAGGGGACCCTTCCTTTGAACATCCAGCCTAGTACCGGCAGTCGGGGTGCCAGGAGGAGCTGCGCTTCAGTACCGACCACTTCCGAAGCAGATCGAACTCCTTCATATGCTGCCAAGATCTCCTTTTCAGTTGGAGTATAGCGGGCCTCAGATCCTCTGTATCCCCGACTCCAAAACCCCAGGGGTCGACCTCGAGTTTCCCCAGGTTCTTTCTGCCAGAGGCTCCACGTGGGACCATTCTCCCCGGCTGCGGTGTAGAGCACATTCTTTACATCTGGTCCTGTTCAGACTGGCCCAAGGGCTACTGCATGAACTTTTTCCTGCTTAATTTGTTCAAAGGCTTGTCGTTGCTCAGGGCCCCATTCAAAAGCATTCTTCTTACGGGTTACTTGGTAGAGCGGGTTTACAATCAGACTGTAATTTGGAATATGCATTCTCCAAAACCCCACGACACCTAGGAAAGTTTGTGTTTCTTTTTTGCTAGTTGGTGGAGACATAGCTGTTATCTTGTTGATCACATCCATTGGGATTTGACGACGTCCATCTTGCCATTTTATTCCTAAAAACTGGATCTCTCGTGCAGGTCCTTTAACTTTATTCTGTTTTATGGCAAAACCGGCCTTCAGAAGGATTTGGACTATTTTCTTCCCTTTCTCGAAAACTTCTTCTGCAGCGTCACCCCACACAATGATGTCATCGATGTACTGCAGGTGTTCAGGAGCTTCCCCCTGCTCCAGCGCAGACTGGATCAGTCCATGGCAAATGGTAGGGCTGTGTTTCCACCCCTGGGGCAGCCGATTCCAAGTATATTGGACTCCCCTCCAAGTGAAAGCAAACTGTGGCCTGCACTGTGCTGCTAGAGGGATGGAGAAAAATGCATTAGCGATATCAATTGTGGCATACCACTTGGCTGCCTTTGATTCCAGTTCATACTGGAGTTCTAGGATGTCCGGCACTGCAGCACTCAGTGGTGGCGTGACTTCGTTCAGGCCACGATAGTCCACTGTTAGTCTCCACTCACCATTAGACTTTCGCACTGGCCATATGGGACTATTAAAAGGTGAATGAGTCTTGCTGATCACTCCTTGGCTCTCCAGTTGACGAATTAGCTTATGGATGGGACTCAGGGAGTCTCGGTTGGTGTGATATTGCCGCCGGTGCACAGTTGTGGTAGCGATCGGCACTTGCTGTTCTTCAACCCTCAGCAACCCCACAACAGAAGGGTCCTCTGAGAGACAAGGCAAGGTAGACAACTGTTTAATGTCCTCTGTCTCCAAGGCAGCTACACCAAAAGCCCAGCGGAACCCTTTTGGGTCCTTTAAATATCCTCTTCTAAGATAGTGTATGCCAAGGATGCACGGAGCATCTGGGCCAGTCACAATACGGTGCTTTTGCCACTCATTACCGGTTAGACTCACTTCAGCCTCCAATACAGTTAACTGCTGGGATCCCCCTGTCACCCCATAAATACAGATGGGCTCTGGCCCTTTATAGCTTGACGGCATTAGAGTACATTGTGCACCGGTGTCTACCAAAGCCTTATACTTCTGTGCGTCTGACGTGCCAGGCCATCGAATCCACACAGTCCAATAAACTCGATTGTCCCTTTCCTCCCCCTGGCTGGAGGCAGGGCCCCTCTAGTCCTGGTCAGAATCTTCGTTTCTGTGTTTAAAGGACTGCCTGCTGGAAGTTGGAGCAGCAAACTTTTCAGAGAACCCCTTTTTCCCAATTGTTTTCTTTTGCAATTCACGTACCCGTGCCTCTAGGGTCGCAGTAGATTTTCCATCCCATTTTCTCATGTCCTCTCCATGGTCACGTAGGTAAAACCACAGGGTGGCGCGGGGTGTGTGCCCACCATATTGTCTTCCTTGCATAGATGAACGTTTACCCCTAATAGCTGAGACACTGGTTTGTACAGGTGGGGAGGAAAATAATCTCTCTTCAAGTTGGTGGATCTTTTCAGAAAGTTTCTCCAAAGTATTCTCTTTTAGCTGGTGGACACTGGTTTGTACAGGTGGGGAGGAAAATAATCTTTCTTCAAGTTGGTAGATCTTTTCAGAAAGTTTCCCCAGAGTATTCTCTTTTGGCTGGTGGACACTGGTTCATTCAGGTGGAGGGGAAGATAAATTCTCTTTAAGTTGGTGGACCTCTTCAGAAAGTTTCTCCACAGCCGAGACACAGGCCTGTAGGGAAGAGGAGAGATTTCCTTCGTACTGCCGGAGTAATTTAGCCACGTCATTCACTGGGGGATTCTCCTCCTCTTTCCAGGTTAGTATTGCCAATGAGCTGGCATATGATGATGGTGCACTCCGTACGAACTTCCGCCACATGGGTCGTGTACAATGGACTTCATCTGGATCTGTGGATGTTTGTGCGTCGTCTAGGTCCTTATAAATTACTTCCCGTATGGCTAATTCCCTCAGGTACTGAATTCCCTTCTCCATGGTGGTTCATTTGCCTGGTAGACATACAAGTTCTTCCTTGAAGGGATACCTTTCCTGCACAGCTGACAGGAGACACCTCCAGAGGCTGTGGGATCGTGCTCCATCTCCAATTGCTTTGTCAATGCATGCGTCCCTAGCAAGGGATCCCAGCCGCCTGGCTTCCCTGCCCTCTAATTCCACACAATTGGCTCCGGTGTCCCAGCACCGGAGCAGCCAGGTGACAAGCTGCTCACCTATACAGCGACCAAAATCTTTTCGTACATCTCGTAGCTCACGCTGGTATAGGGTCCGGGTAGTTACTGTTGATTTTTCGACATCCTCATCCTCATCTTCAGTCTCCTGCACCTTTGATGGCCCAGCCTCGTCTTCTCTATGCCCAGACTTAGCAGAAGACTGTTTGCGTTCTAAACGACCTGAGTCTCTATACCATTTTTTCACCTTGTCTACAGGGGCAACTTGCACTGCTACAGCTCGTTTCTCTGACCCAGCCACAGGGTCTGCCACAGGGGTTGGAATACCCTCTGCGGGGTCAACTTGCACTGCTACAGCTCGTTTCTCTGACCCAGCCACAGGAGTGGGAGCAGCTGCAGGAGCTGGAGCAGCTGCAGGAGCTGGAGCTGGAGCAGCTGCAGGAGCTGGAGCGGCTGCAGGACCTGGAACTGGAGCGGCTGCAGGACCTGGAACTGGAGCAGCTGCAGGAGCTGGAACTGGAGCGGCTGCAGGAGCTGTCGCTACGTTGCTAGTAGCATCAATTGCAGCTCAATAGGCACAAGCCAGACCCCAGCACGCTACAGTGATTTGTGTCACTTTGGAACTGCCAGAGTCATGACACCTTTTTTTCAAGCATTCTGCCAGCTTTTTAGGATTTTGCAGTTGTTCAGGGGTGAATGTCCAAAACACTGGAGGTGACCACTGCTCTAGAAACCTGCCCATATCCTCCCACACTCCCTGCCACTCGCAACTATCCCGCCTCAAGACAGATCTCCGGATGAGATTCCTAAGTAGTTGTTTAACCCTCAACAAAACCTGAAGCGCATTCAGGAGACATAACAACAAGAGCAGGCTGGTCTGAGTATCCCAAGGATATTCAACATCTCGGAGAACCACCGTAACTAGCTCGGGGGATAAGAGGGTGGTGGTGAAGGAGAAAGGGAGAGTGAACAGGTAGGGAAACATGTCTTCCCCTGTCCCCTTCACAGATTGGCTCCCTAACGAAAACAGGCAATAGGTGTAATTGCTAATAGTTTCTGAGATATGGTTTCCAAAGTATAGAGTCGACGTCAGTGCTGAGTACTAATACCAGGTTAAAGTCGTGACCAGATATTTCATCATTTCATAAGCCATTGTTACACCGCACAGTACCATAACAATCTTAAACCAGGGCCGGAAAGGATAAACAGCGCAACAGGGAGCACATACAGAAAGTAACGCGCTATAAAACTCAGTTTGGAAAACAGGCACAGCAGACTGGAGATTAAGGCAATCAACATCGTGACTAGCAACTATTAAGCAGGTCCAATACTTATACCAATTTTAGTTTAACACACTCTGGTCAAATCTGTCGATATCTCAACCCTTCGAGCCCCACGTTGGGCGCCAAAAAGACTGTTGTGGTTTAACCCGGCTGGCAGCTAAACACCACACAGCCGTTCGCTCACCCTCCCCCCTCCCTCTCTGGGATGGGGGAGAGAAACGGGAAAGTGAAGCCTGTGAGCTGAGATAAAGACAGTTTATTAAGACAGGAATATAATAATAACAACAATAATAATAGTGATTATAATGATTATAGTATTAACAATAATAATGTGTAAGAAAACAAGTGATGCACAATGCAATTGCTCACCACCCGCTGACCGATGCCCAGCCTATCCCCGAGCAGCCGGGCCCCCACCCCGGCCAGCCACCCCTATATATTGTTTAGCATGACGTCAGATGGTATGGAATACCCCTTTGGCCAGTTTGGGTCAGCTGTCCTGGGTCTGTCCCCTCCCAGCTCCTGCTGCACCCCTAGCCTGCTCGCTGGCAGGACAGAGCAAGAAGCTGAAAAGTCCTTGGCCTGGTGTAAACACTGCTCTGCAACAATTAAAACATCAGCATGTTATCAGCGCTCTTCTCATCCTAATCCAAAACATAGCACCCTACCAGCTACTAGGAGGAAAATTAACTCTGTCCTAACTGAAACCAGGACACCATGAGGCTAATTCTGGGCAAAGAGGGGAATTAGAAGGATCCCACCTCCTCCCGTGTATGCTGTGGATATGTTGATGGCACCAGGCTCCAGTGATTGTGGGAGAAGCCAAGAATTCACTGTTTAGTAGTTCCTGATGAGACTTGGGTGTCAGCCAGGGGTTATTTGCTCGGCACTGCCAGTGAGAAATAAATGGCCTTGTGAATATCCAGCAGTGGGAATTTAAGCTGCTCGCTATAGTTCCTGTGTGTACCTATGGGACCTTCATGTTAAATCCCTGTGGAGGCACTGAGGTTCCTGACGCCTCCTTATGGATCCAGGTCTAAACCAGCAGCGCTTTAATGGCCTGCTTCTACCTTTTCAGGTGGCATTAGGAAGCATTGTAAATCCAGAGAGCCAAAGCACTCAAAAAGCCACACTGGGATTCTGTTTCTGGAAATGCCTCACCAAATGTGAAAATAAATGAGAAAGAACTTTGTGGGCCAGATATGTATTAAAAGAGCAACAACCTTGGAAAAAAGAAAGGCCCTCAGATGCTACTGTAGGAAGAGGCTGTGGTAAATAAAGTGAGGGGTGGTGATGTGCTCTGGCTGGGATGCACCCAGAGACAGCCCAGCTGTCTTGGAGGAGCAGGACTGCTGTGAGGCTGTTGCCTAGAAAAAAAAGGTGATGTGCCTCTGTTGGACAGCAAAGGACCCGCCCACCTATTCTCTTCCCCTTGAATCTTTATTAATATAATTGTAGATGGGACTCTAATTGTGGCCTGGAATATTTATATAGAGGTCGGTTATACTGTATCCGTAGGACTACTTTGGGACTGGAAAGGAAGTACTTGCAGAAAGGATTTAAATATTTAAAGAGCACTTCAACCCAGTGCTTAAAGTATTCTGTTTCTTTTAGAAGCTTAGTAGGGCTGAATTCTGGAAAGCCAAACAACCTTTTTGCTGTGTGGTTTTCTATTTTTGAAAATCCATACCAAAACTGTGTATATGCGTTATAAAACCTAACCTTAAATTCATCTGGAAAATGACTTTATACACATTCTGTGACAACATTAGCTCTTATTAAAATATATGTCTCACAATGTCAAATAAGGGTAAACATACAACTTTATTAATCAGAGATTTTTTTTGTCAGAATTTCCACATGTCAGTATTGCCATTAGATAAATTTATGAAGACCAGAGATAATGGAATATTTATGTAAATTATCTTAACTAGATACTGCGAATCTTTTCAGAGCTTATGTCTTTATTATGGTAATGCCCCTGATGTCTATCTCATGTGAAAGCTACATTAATTATTTCCATTATTTTAATTCTAAATTCTTTTTTTATTCTATTATTTATTTATTTAATGTTTTGAAACACATAAGAGTAGCCTTATTTCTTAAAACTGATGAAGTCTACTTAAACTTTTAGGCTGACAAGCACAGATGGCTACAGTATTAAAAGCATTGTTACATGGTATAAATTTTTAATAACCTTTTCTAACTTTATCTGTGCTTGTTTTTGCATTTTCTTCTCTTCCCTTATCTTTAAATTAAAAAAAAAAAAAAATTATTCAGATTTCCCTAAACTCTAATATAAAACAAGCAATTTGTTCATTTTTTATTGTCTTTGTGAACTTGTGATGGATGTTTTTATGGGACTGGGCTGGAAGAAACTACATGTTTTAGCTTTTTTAATTATTATTCAAGTCAGTAAGGTGTAATGAAAACAACACTTACGGAAAAGTCATTTACTGCTGTTGGGACTCTTCATATTCTTCTCATTCCATGCCTGAGAGCAAAAAGAGATCTTGAAGCCTAAGGTGGGATATTCAGCAAACTTTTTGTGTTTCTGAACAGATGAAGCCTTGAGTGCACAATGCAATGCTACTGCACAGCAGATGTTCTGATCCCCATACTGGCAGGTATGCAAGACATTGCCAATGTCTCTTCTAGCCAGAGCTAAATGTTGTTTTCTACTTGCTTTTATTGATCAAAGAAGCAATCTGTCTGCTGTGCAGAAACTTGCAATTAGAAGTCCTGTTTACTGGCACCTTCTCTTTTTTTTGTAAAAATTCCCTTTAAACACCGGTTTGTATTCAATAAACAGTCTCAAATAAAAGTATTTTATTTTAGATTAGCTGAAATACAGAGAAGGCTTCATGCCTGAGATTTGCTCCTCCATGCACACAAGGTGTATCCCTTCTGTTCCTTCCCATAAAAGCACAAGCAGACCGACTATGTCATGGGAGAACTAACTGTTGAGAATATTGATGAAAACCAAATACAAATGGCAATCAGGACTTCTTGTTTGCAGAATATAAAAGACATATTTTTAAGCAGAAGAAAGACTCATTAATCAAGCGAGAATCCATAACGCAAACAATATGTATCACTGCTCAGAGACACCAAGCTGATAAAGTTGCTAACCGGAATTCAGGAAGAGCTATATAAAATAATCCTTAAGATCTTCATTTTATCGGTAAAAGAAAAGCAAATGAAGGACCACTTCAGTTGTGTTTGCAGCATAGTAGCTGCTGCTTTTCAATCTGAAGAAAACCTAGAGAAGAGGTAAATGTTTAAATATGAGCGATTTATTTTTTATCTATACTTTTCTATGTTTTTTTGTTTGTTTGTTTCTTTTGGTTTTATTGTTATTAATTATTATTATTCTCCTAATATCTGAACTGAGACAAAAAAGAATATGAAACTGATTATGGCATCGAATTAAAAATCAAGGTACAGAGCTGACATGATAGCTTATTGCCTTTGCGATGGTTGATTAAGAGTGCAACATATATTTTGGTTCTTTACTTTTACCTTTGAGTTTGTACTTGTAACCATGCAACTTCACTGTCAACCAGATTAGTTTTCAACCATATTGGTGAGTTCAGTGAGTTAATTTTCAGTTAAAGCAAGGAACTGTTGCGGCTGACAACATGAACATATAAGGGCCTCCACATGGAGGCGTGAGGAGGCAGGAGGCAGGTTGAAAGGAGAGGAAAGATCTTTTGGGTGCACACGTGCACACAGACACACCTGTTTCAGCCTCTGACTTGCCATTTGGAGTGGTCTTAATGTAGATACTGATGAAATAAGGAGCATCTTTTTGTTTTGTTTTGTTTACACTAATTGGTAAAATTTCAGTCAGAATCCAGTTAGTACCTTAGTAGTAGGTACCTTACAGTAGAGTTGAACAGAAACGGAACAGAAAGTGATGTGATGTAATGTGGAATTCCTATTTCCATCTTCCAAGTCATCTACAAGCAGTCGCATAAACAGAAAATGAGATGTTTGTCTTAGCAGCCAGATAAATTAGGTTACTGAAAAAGTACTGAGCTGACAGAATAACAATAGAGTACATATGTGACAGAGATGTGCATCTCTCTGATGTCAAACATCTGTGAACACCCACAGTCTCCAAAACACACCATGTACAATTTAAGGATGAGACTTTTTTGGTTAAACATGTATGTACTGGGATATTTGAAATGTTCCAGGTGTCCTGCCTGGAATCCAGACAGGATGCAAGTCACTTCCAGGTCATTTGTCTTATCTGTCAAGTTCTTTCCAAGTGTCCAAATCACTTCTTACATTTCAGATGAAGAAATTGTCTTGCTATATTTTAATTCCAAGCCACCATGTTTTCACCAACCGTGTTTCAGAACATCTTCCAGTAATGTTTTTACTAGGACTGTAACTTCAATTTGTGCTCCACTGGATCTGCTATGAAACCAACAAGAGTTTTTGGAATAAATTGCATATGTATAGAGAAAATTATGAAGACAATCGAAAGCTAACAGAATGTTTTAAATGTTTTAAACAGTAAGATATACAATAAATAACATACCTTGCTTTAAAATAATACTAAAAGATGTATTAATACATTACTACAGTGATATGGAGAACAGAGGAAAAAGACTGAAAACTGTCCTCTGTCTTCCTCTGGAGACAGAGGAAAACGAATCCAAAGTCATCTTCTCTTGAATTGCAATCAAGTTCCAACAGGAAAGGAGTTGCCATTTGTGTTCATTCTGTCTTTCCTTTCTTTTAATTCATCGTTCCTCATGGCAAAGTGGAATAACATGAAATATTGCTCTGGAAATGCTCTAAGCATTGTCTGCTGTGAGTGAGAAATGAATAGGGTTGATAGTTATGATCCATCAGCTTCCTTACAGTAACATTGTTTCTGTCTAAAAGTCCTAATAGTGATGTGGTTTATATCTTCTCATAGGTTTGGAGGGATATTTCATAATCTGGTATCGAGTTAACATTGTAGGCTGTTCTCTATTGAAGGACATTAATATCACAGAATCACAGAATCGTCTAGGTTGGAAAAGACCTCCAAGATCATCTAGTCCAACCTCTGCCCTAACACTAACAAGACCTCCACTAAACCATATCACTAAGGGCTACATCTAAACGTCTTTTAAAGACCTTCAGGGATGGCGACTCAACCACCTCCCTGGGCAGCCTATTCCAATGCCTAACAACCCTTTCAGTAAAGAAGTTCTTCCTAATATCCAACCTAAACCTCCCCTGGCGCAACTTTAGCCCATTCCCCCTCGTCCTGTCACCAGGCACGTGGGAGAATAGACCAACCCCCACCTCTCTACAGCCTCCTTTAAGGTACCTATAGAGAGCGATGAGGTCGCCCCTGAGCCTCCTCTTCTCCAGGCTACACAACCCCAGCTCACTCAGCCGCTCCTCGTAAGACTTGTTCTCCAGACCCCTCACCAGCTTCGTTGCCATTCTCTGGACTCTCTCGAGCACCTCCATGTCCTTCTTGTAGTGAGGGGCCCAAAACTGAACACAGCACTGGAGGTGCGGCCTCACCAGAGCCGAGTACAGGGGGACAATCACTTCCCTAGACCTGCTGGCCACGCTGCTTCTTATACAAGCCAGGATGCTGTTGGCCTTCTTGGCCACCTGAGCACACTGCTGGCTCATATTCAGCCGACTATCAACCAGTATTCCCAGGTCCGTCTCGGCCAGGCAGCTTTCCAACCACTCTTCTCCCAGCCTGTAGCGCTGCTTGGGGTTGTTACGCCCCAGGTGCAGGACCCGGCACTTGGCCTTGTTGAACTTCATACAGTTGACCTCAGCCCATCGGTCCAGCCTATCCAGATCCTCCTGCAGAGCCTTCCTTCCCTCGAGCAGATTGACACATGCACCTAACTTGGTGTCATCTGCAAACTTACTGAGGGTGCAATCGATCCCCTCATCCAGGTCATTAATAAAGATATTGAAGAGGACTGGCCCCAGCACTGAGCCCTGGGGGACTCCACTAGTAACCGGCCTCCAACTGGATTTGGCTCCATTCACCACAACTCTTTGGGCCCGGCCATCCAGCCAGTTTTTAACCCAGCAAAGCGTACGCCAGTCCAAGCCATGAGCAGCCAGTTTCTTGAGGAGAATGTTGTGGGAAACGGTGTCAAAAGCCTTACTGAAGTCAAGGTAGATCACATCCATAGCCTTCCCCTCATCCACCAAGCGCGTCACTTGGTCATAGAAGGAGATCAGGTTCGTCAAGCAGGACCTGCCTTTCATAAACCCATGCTGACTGGGCCTGATCAACCGGTTGCCCTGCAAGTGCCGAGTGATGACACTGAAGATAATCTGCTCCATGAGCTTCTCTGGCACTGATGTCAAACTAACAGGCCTATAGTTCCCCAGGTCTACCCTCCGGCCCTTCTTGTAGATGGGCGTCACATTTGCTAGCCGCCAGTCGACTGGGACCTCCCCTGATAGCCAGGACTGCCGATAAATAATGGAAAGCGGCTTGGCCAGCTCCTCCGCTAGTTCTCTCAGTACCCTCGGGTGGATCCCATCCGGCCCCATCAACTTGCGTACATCCAAGTGCTGTAGCAGGTCGGCAACCATTTCCTCGTGGATAGTGAGGGCCACATCCTGTTCCCCATCCCCTTCCACCAGCTCAGAGTACTGGGTATCCAGAGAACAACTGGTCTTGCCGCTAAACACTGAGGCAAAGAAGGCATTGAGCACCTCAGCCTTTTCCTCATCTTTTGTCACTAAGTCTCCCCCCACATCCAGTAAAGGATGGAGATTCTCCTTAGTCCTCCTTTTGGTGTTCATATATTTGTAAAAACGTTTTTTGTTATCTTTAACGGCAGTAGCCAGATTGAGCTCGAGATGAGCTTTGGCCTTTCTAATTTTGTCCCTGCACAGCCTCGCAACATCCTTATAGTCCTCTTGAGTAGCCCGCCCTCTTTTCCAAAGATTATAAACCATCTTTTTTCTCCTAAGCTCGAGCCACTACTCTCTGTTCAGCCAGGCCGGTATTCTTCCGCGCCGGCTTGTCTTTGGGCACGTGGGGACAGACCGCTCCTGAGCCATTAAGATTTCCTTCTTGAGGAGTGCCCAGCCTTCCTGGACTTCTCTGCCCTTCAGAACCTCCTCCCAAGGGACTCTGCCAACCAGTGTCCTGAACAGCTCAAAGTCAGCCCTCCGGAAGTCCAATACAGCGGTTTTACTGGTCCCCTTCCTGACTTCACCAAGAATAGAGAACTGAACCATTTCGTGGTCACTCTGCCCAAGACAGCTCTCGACCACCACATCTCCCACCAGTCCTTCTCTGTTTGTGAACAGAAGGTCTAGCGGGGCACCTCCCCTGGTAGGCTCTCTAACCAGCTGCATCAGGAAGCTATCTTCCACGCTCTCCAGAAACCTCCTAGACTGCTTTCTCTGGGCTGTGCTGTGCTTCCAGGATATGTCTGGGAAGTTGAAGTCCCCCACGAAAACAAGCACTGACGATTTCGCGGCTTCTGCCAGCTGCCTGTAGAACTCCTCATCACTCTCCTCATCCTGGTTCGGCGGTCTATAACAGACCCCCACCAGGATGCTTGCCTTGTTGGCCTTCCCACTGATCCTAACCCATAGGGACTCAACCTTATCATTCCCAGCCTCAAGTTCCCCAACATCTAAACACTCTCTAATATAGAGAGCCACACCACCACCCCTTCTCTGCTGCCTGTCCTTTCTGAAGAGCCTATAGCCAGACATTGCAGCACTCCAGTCATGAGAGTGGTCCCACCATGTTTCCATGATGGCAACCAAGTCATAGCCTTCCCGCTGCACGATGGCTTCCAGCTCCTCCTGTTTGTTGCCCATGCTGCGTGCATTAGTGTAGATGCACTTCAGCTGGGCCATTGCCTTCTCCCCCAGCTTTGCCATTGTTCCTCCTGTTACAGCTCCAGCAGGCCTTATTTCAGCCCCATCCCCCTTCTTTCCTAGTTTAAAGCCCTCTCAACAAGCCCTGCCAGCTCCTGGGCTAGGATCTATTTTCCCCTTAGAGATAGGGACCCGTCTGCAGTCACCAGGCCGGGTGCCGAGTAAAGCGCCCCATGGTCAAAAAACCCAAAGTTTCTGTGTTGGCACCAGCCTCTGAGCCACATGTTAATCAGGTGGGCTTTCTGTGTCCTCTCAGTACCCCTCCCTGCCACTGCAGGGATAGACGAAAACACCACCTGTACTCCCGCTCCAGCCACTAACCGTCCCAGTCCCCTAAAGTCCCGTTTGATAGCCTTCAGGCTTCTCTCATCAATATCATCACTGCCAGCCTGGACTATCAAAAGAGGGTAGTAGTCAGAGGAGTGAACCAGGTTGGGAAGCTTTCTGGCAACAATATGAAATTAATTTGGCCAGCCTGCAGATTTAAAAATAAAAAAAAAGCTCTTTTTTTTTTTTCTTAACCTTTGGTAATTATGTGATACTGATTCTCATTCTTTTTGGCTTTACACTATCAATTTTAATGCAAAAACAAGGATATTTTACAAAAGTAGTCTCCATAATATTGGGCTTTGCATTTTCAGTAAAACTTATCTTATTTGGACACAGTTATAGGCAGTGGAAGATCACCAGAATGCATCGAAGAAAGTGTTTGTGAAGATGGGGCTAAATCCTGAATTTTTTACTACTATTTACTTATAAGGTCCTTTAATCATTTTGGGGTAAAAGAAATTTTCCATGTTTATGACAGAAATCCAGCTCTGAAAAACATGTGAATATATTTATGTCCTTACACTCAGGAATTTCTAGCTCTTCTTTTCATGTACCAACTTCATCTGTGTTCAAAACATTGTGGAATTTTGCTAATGCATGCCACTTTATACATAGTTCCCAGTCCAATGGCACAAAAGATCCCAGGAGGTATGAAAGAGTTTCTGTGAAAACACACATTAATGGGCAGTTCACCTCTTTAGACTTTACAGTTTTGACAGAGTGGTAGAGATACTGGGATATCGGTAGCAGAGCAAAGGGATAGTGATGCTTTTAAGATCAGTTTTTGATGTTAAGTTTTGCTTGCTTTTGTCAGCTTCTGGTGTCTGTGAACACTCCCTGCAGCTACTCTGGTGAGGGTAGATGGGTTGCTTTTGTAGTGTTTGGTTTTATCACTCACTGGGGACTTTTCTCATGAATATCAGATTAAGCTTTTTGAATTCCTTGGCCTCATCTCTCAAATTTCTCTTCTGCCAGGTGTTGCTCCATCTATCATGCCCACTGATGCTGTTGCCATGTATCTCTAGGCAGACACTGCTGTTCTAAGAGGCTGCCACAGTAGACCAGTGCCAGATCCGGGGGTGGGATCTTACAGTGAGACTCAGCTACAGATTAAGATACCTAAATTTAGGTATCTGTAGGATCTATCTTTCTCAATAGGATAGAGGAAACTATTCAGCAGGACAAATCCAAATGTCTGAGTTAAGACAAGCTAGAAGGCTCTCTAGACTTTCTTGACTACATTATGTGTATGTTAGATAGCATCACCTAATCAACAATACGTATGTAGTACATGCAGAGTTATAGGGCACTGCACCTTCAGATTACTGTGCACAAGACTGTGGGACTCTTGCAGGCTCTCAGTAGGTGTTCTTATCCCAAGCAGATCTTTTTGTTACACTAAAGTATCTCACATCACACAGGAGAGTTATGTTTAAGTACTCTATGCTGAGACTTGCAGACAGGAAATATTCAGCTCTTACTGAGCATCCTTTCTTCCCTACCTGCTGGATAGCACCTTTCAAAAATTTTTCTAGTTTAATGTACTTGCTAAACTTTTATGTTAGTCTGTCTGTATCAGCAAGACTGGGTTTTTCAGAAGAAGAAATTATTCCAACTACTTATAACATTGATAAGATCCAGGTGTGAGAAAAATCTCAAATAATTTTCTTCAGACAGGATCTTCTGTGAAGCTATTTTATTCACGATTGCAATGGCGGGCATCCTGTCAATCAGGAGCGCATTTTAGTAAACAAAGCATAACCTTTTATTCCCTATTACCTGACACCTCATCACCTCCCCTGTTTCCTCATTGGCTGAGTACTACAGGTTCACAAGCTACTCGATGCTCCTCTATACCATATATGTACAATTTTTTTTTGATCAACCCTTTAATTTCTCCTTTCCGATGTTTTGAGAACTTGTGATCTTTGTTTTACTGTTCTCACGCTGCTCATCCTGTTTTTCTCAAGCTTCCACCTTATTTTGGAACACTGAGGCCTTCTACTGTCCACTTATCTACTTAGCATTTCTCCTTGTTATGACTACACAACTACCTTTGAATACAGAAAATTAGTTCTCTATTGCAAATTTGCATTAAGCAGTCTAAGTGTGATATTGTTACATAGCTCACTGGAGCAAGAATATATCCATTACAATCACATTTTCTGTTCATTTTGCAGAATAATGTGCGAACTAGTGAAACCATCCAGTTATTGCCAGCAATTGCAATGTGCTTAATTTTCACTGCTCAGTTTACTATGGTCAATGTCTGGAAAACAAGCAACAATCTTCTGCTCTTAGAGGTTTTATTTTATTTATTGTTTGTTTGTTTGTTTTGTTTGTTTGTCATACAGGTAAAAAAGATATCTTATTGTTGGAGGAAAGAAGAAACCTGATGAATTGTTATTATAATGAAAATATGAGAATGGGACAGTGCGTTCTTGAAGTTGTCCATTTCTTATATTAGGGTAAAAAATACCTCAAAGCAGCTTTCACCATCAGTGAAAACATATAAGGAATAGTCCCCGTCAGTAAGATCATGACTTAGCCCTAGCATAACTTTGTCCTTTTACTAATTGATGTTTTGAATTACTTCATAGTACCAGATATGTCTCAGGTGATTTTTGTACTAAAAAAAATATTGTTGTAAAAGGCAGCCTGCAATACAAAGGTCTCATATACATCCCTGATCTTGAATTATACCTGCAAGCAGTTCCTACCCACATATGACCTTCTGCTGACGTCTGCATAGGTACAGAAGTCTGTCCAGATAAATTAATCAACAAGATCATGAACAGGAGATGGAAAGTCAAAAGCATAAATGTGTACTGGGTCAGGCTGGGATGTTAACTTTCCCTGCAGCAGCCCATACAGTGCTGTGCTCTGCACTCGTAGCTAAAACAGCAATGGTATCACACCAGTGTTGTGTCTGCTGCTGAGCAGTGCTGGCACAGCATCAAGACTCTCTCTAACCCCCCTAGGGGTGGGCAAAGAAGTGAGAACAGAAACATCACCAGGGCAGCTGACCTAAACCAACCAAAGGGATATTCCATACCATATGATGTCACACTCAGCAATAAAAGGTGGAAAAAGGAGGAAGAGGGGAGGGGTGGGCTCTCATTGTAAAAACGTCTGTCCTCCTCCCGAACACCGGCTACGTGCGTTGAGGCCCTGCTTCAAGGACGTGATCAAGCATCGCTCATTTGTGGGAAGTAGAGAGTAATTTCTTTCCTCTGCACTTCCACATAGCCTTTGCTTGTTTCGCTTGGTTTTCCCTTTCCCCCTCCCTTTTCCCCTTTCCTTTTTCCCCTTTAGTTAAATTGTTAATTGTTTAGTTAAATTGTTTAGTTAAATTGTTTAATTAATAATAATCTTTCCTTAATAATTATTTTTTTCTTCCCTTTAATTAAATCATCCTTATCTCAACCCGTGAGTTGTTCTTTCCTTTACTTCTTCCCCTCCTCATCTAAGGAGGGGGAGTGAGAGAGCGGTTGTGGTGTTCAGCTGCCTAGCACGGTAAAACCATCACAGTCCTTTTTGGCGCCCAACGTGGGGCTCGAAGGGTTGAGATAACAGTAGAATTGATTAAAACGCTTACAACTAACACACTTACTTGCTAGTCACCATGTTCAGTGTCCTGTTAATATTGGCTTGTTTGATCATGTGTCATGCAATCCCTGTCATGTTCTCCTTTCTCCTCTATATCCGATCCGAGAATGTGCTACAATCTGTGTTCGTTCTTTTAAATTCGCTGTGCTGCCAAGCACTGGCCTTGGGTTTAATCTGGCATTCAGGCTCTGCACTGTTATCATTTGGGTCTCATGGAAACTATCTTTTAGAGAATATTCAGAATTACACTGCCTTCCTTTCCTCATCTGGAAGTCAGTTTATGAATAATATCAGGAATGGTGCCTCCTCCTTCTTTCACAGTGGGCTAATTACAACAGTTTCTGAGTATTTTGAATATCCATGTGTAACCCATATATTGCTATTCCTAATTCTGAATTACGGGTTTCCTCTTCTCTCTAAGAGTAGTCGATTGTTTAGAAAGCTTACCCGGGAATCTGTCCCGAAACAGTCTTGTGGCAGGTGGCAAGGTGCGTGGGAGGATATCGGCAGGTACCTGTCACGGGTGTCTCCTTCGATAGTTTTGAACTTCACCCCTGAACAAGTGCAAAATCCTAAAAACCTGAAGGAGGGAGAAGGGAAAAAGGCAGGCACCTCTAAAGCAGAGCCATCACAAAAACAGCAGGAAGAAGAGATGGAAATCATAAAGGAATCAGAAACCACTCGATCCCTATCCCTGAGTGAGTTGCGAGAAATATGAAAGGATTATGGTCGTCATCCAGGTGAACACATCCTCACCTGGCTGCTTTGATGCTGGGACACTGGGGCCAATAGCCAACAACTAGAAGGCAATGAAGCCAAACAGCTGGGATCCCTCTCTAGAGAAAGGGTCATTGACAAAGTAATTGGGAGAGGGACACAGGTTCTCAGCCTCTGGAGGCGACTCCTGGCAGCTGTGAAAGAAAGGTATCCCCATAAGGAAGATATTGTATATCAAGTAGGCAAGTGGGCCACTATGGATAAAGGTCTCCAGCGTCTGCGGGAATTAGCTGTGCTGGAGATGATTTATAGTGATTTGGACAATGCCCAGACACCTCAAGATCCCGATGAAGTCCAGTGCACAACATCCATGTGGCGTAAATTGGTGCAGAGTGCACCATCATCACATGCCAGTACACTGGCAGGAATTCATTGGGATGAGGGGATGGGACCAACAGTGTATACTATATCCTGCCAGCTTCAAAAATTTGAAGACAACCTCTCTGCTCCGCTACGGGCCTGTGTCTCAGCTGTGGAGAAACTGTCCAAAAGACTTGACCACCTCGTAGAACGAGCATATCCTTCCTCATCCAGACAGAGTGATATTTCAGCCACTAAGAATCAGTATTTTCCTGCTCGAGAGAGAGAATATCCAAGACGCACACCACGTGGCACCTTGTGGTTTTATCTGCGTGACCACGGGGAAGATATGAGGAAATGGGATGGTGTACCTACTTCAACCCTAGCTGCTCGGGTACGTGAACTGCAAGGAAATACAGCAGAAAGAAGAGGGGCTCCTAAGAAAAATGCTGCTTCGGTTTCTGTTGGGCAGTTCCCCAGAGGCAGTAGAAGAGCTGATGTTATTCTTGACCCCGATGAAGGGACCTCTGCTTCTCATTTGCAAGAATTAAGTGGCAGATACTCCAACCAGGACTAGAGGGGTCCTGCCTCTGGCCAGGTAGAGGAGAGGGATAACCGGATTTATTGGACTATGTGGATCCGATGGCCTGGCACATTGGAACCACAAGAATACAAAGCTTTAGTGGACACTGGCGCACAGTGTACCTTAATGCCATCAGGCTACCAAGGGACAGAACTCATCTGTATCTCTGGAGTGACGGGGGATCCCAGCAATTAACTGTATTGGAAGCTGAAGTGAGTCTAACTGGGAATGAGTGGCAAAAGCATCCCATTGTGACTGGCCCCGAGGCTCCATGCATCCTTGGCATAGACTACCTCAAGAGAGGGTACTTCAAGGATCCAAAAGGGTACCGGTGGGCTTTTGGCATAGCTGCTCTGAGCACAGAGAAGATTAGGCAGCTGTCTACCCTGCCGGGCCTTTCAGAAGACTCTTCCGTTGTAGGATTGCTGAAGGTTGAAGAACAGCAGGTACCAATCGCTACCACAACGGTGCACCGACAGCAATATCGTACCAACCGAGACTCCCTGATTCCCATCCATGAGCTGGTTCATCGGCTGGAGAGTCAAGGAGTGATCAGCAAGACTCGCTCACCCTTTAATAGTCCTATATGGCCAGTGTGAAAGTCTAATGGCGAGTGGAGGCTAACGGTGGACTATTGCGGCCTGAATGAAGTCACGCCACTGCTGAGTGCTGCAGTGCCAGACATGCTAGAACTCCAGTACGAACTAGAGTCAAAGGCAGCCAAGTGGTACGCCACAATCGATACTGCTAATGCATTTTTCTCCATCCCTTTGGCAGCAGCATGCAGGCCGCAGTTTGCATTCACTTGGAGGGGCATCCAGTACACCTGGAATTGATTGCCCCAGGGGTGGAAACACAGCCCTACTATTTGCCATGGACTGACCCAGTCTGCACTGGAACAAGGGGGAGCTCCTGAACACCTGCAGTACATTGATGACATCCTCGTGTGGGGCAACACAGCAGAAGAAGTTTTTGAGAAAGGGAAGAAAATAATCTAAATTCTCCTGAAAGCTGGTTTTGCCATTAAACAGAGTAAGGCCAAGAGACCTGCACAGGAAATCCAGTTCTTGGGGGTAAAATGGCAGGATGGACGTCGCCATATTCTGATGGATGTGATCAATAAAATAACAGCAATGTCTCCGCCAACTAGCAAAAAAGAAATGCAAGCTTTCCTAGGCCTTGTGGGACTCTGGAGAATGCATGTTCCAGGCTATAGTCAGCTTGTGAGTCCTCTATATCGAGTGACTCAAAAGAGGAACTATTTCGAGTGGGGCCTCAAGCAACAACAGGCTTTTGAACAAATCAAACAAGAAACAGCTCGTGCAGTAGCCCTTGGGCCTGTCCGTACCGGACCAGCTGTGCAAAACATACTTTACACTGCGGCCAGGGAGCATGGCCTCACCTGGAGCCTCTGGCAGAAAACCCCAGAAGAAACTCGAGGTCGACCTCTGGGTTTCTGGAGCCGGGGCTATCGAGGATCAGAAGCCAATTACACCCCAACTGAAAAAGAGATACTCATGGCATATGAGGGTGTTCGAGCTGCTTCAGAAGTTGTGGGTACAGAAGCACAGCTCCTCTTGGCCCCACGGCTACCTGTGTGACATTGGATTTTCAAAGGGAAAATTCCCACTACACACCATGCAACTGATGCTACGTGGAGTAAGTGGATAGTGTTAATTACACAGCGGGCTCGAATGGGAAAGCCTAATCGCCCAGGAATCCTGGAAGAGATCATGGACTGGCCGGAAGGCAGAGATTTCAGAATGCCGACAGAAGAGGTAACCCGTGCTGAAGAGGCACCACCATATAATGAGTTGCCAGAAGACAGAAAGCAGTATGTGTTGTTCACTGACGGATCCTGCCGTGTGGTAGGGAGCCATCGGAAATGGAAAGCTGCCGTGTGGAGTCCCACACGACAAGTCGTGGAGGCCATGGAAGGGGAAGGCGAGTCGAGTCAGTATGCAGAAGCAAAAGCCATGCAATTGGCCCTATAAATTGCCGAAAGAGAAAAAATGGCCAGTACTGTATCTCTACACTGAGTCATGGATGGTGGCAAATGCTCTGTGGGGGTGGCTGCAGCAATGGAAACAGAGCAACTGGCAGCGCAGAGGTAAACCTATCTGGGCTGCTACCCTGTGGCAAGATATTGCTGCTCGGGTAGAAAACCTGGCTGTAAAAGTACGTCATGTAGATGCCCACATGCCCAAGAGCCGTGCAACTGAAGAACATCAGAACAACGAAGAAGTGGATCGAGCTTCAAAAATTGACGTGGCTCAGGTGGATCTGGACTGGGGACGTAAGGGTAAGCTGTTTGTAGCTCGATGGGCCCATGAAACATCAGGACATCTGGGGAGGGATGCCACATACAGATGGGCTCGTGATCGAGGGGTGGACCTGACCATTGAGGCCATCACACGGGTTACCCATGAGTGTGAGACCTGTGCTGCAATCAAGAGAGCCATGAAGGTAAAATCTCCCTGGAACAGGGGGAGGTGGCTAGGGTTTCAATATGGTGAGGCCTGGCAAATTGACTATATCGAACCACTCCCACAAACCCGCCAAGGCAAACGGTATATACTCACCATGGTAGAAGCAACTACTGGGTGGCTGGAAACATACCCCATAAACCATGCCGCGGCCCGAAACACAATCTTGGGCCTAGAAAGGCAAGTGCTGTGGCGTCATGGTACACCAGAGAGAATTGAGTCTGACAATGGGAGTCATTTCCGAAACAATTTGGTCACCTCCTGGGCCAAGAGGCATGGTATTGACTGGGTGTATCACATCCCTTATCACCCACAAGCCTGTGGCAAGGTTGAGAGGTACAATGGACTGTTTAAGACTATGTTACGAGCATTGGGTGCTGGGACATGGAAACAATGGGACATAAATCCACCAGAAGCCACTTGGCTAGTTAACAACAGGGGGTCTGACAGCCATGCTGGTCCTGCCGAAACAAAACCCCTACACACGGTGAAAGGAGCTAAAGTCCCCATAGTGCATGTAGGAAAGTGGATGGGGAAGGCGGTGTGGGATGCTCCTGCCTCAGGAAAAGGCAAACCCACTCGTGGGATTGTCTTCGCCCAAGGACCAGGGTATACCTGGTGGGTCATGCAAAAGAATGGGGATATCAAGTACGTGCCTCAAGGAGATTTAACCTTGGGAGAAAACTAATCTGTAATCTAAGTTATATGTTGTAGGAAGACGCTGCAGGATCAACGACAGGTGAACTTCGCAAGGAACCGGGCAAGTGCAACAAGGACTTGAGCTAAGCTGGTGCTGGCGTCCAGACATCCAACTCCGCCTGCTGTGAGTGACCACTTTGGCAGATGAAGACGAAGTTGTCAAAAGTTCTTATGAACATTTTCCAAGAAAGACCTATAGGATGAAAAGACATACTTACCCATTGATCTGTTAAAGGACAAGGGACAACGGTGATGAGAATACTTACATGCTAAAGTATGGGGGACCTGAGAGTGACACAAATGTTATGGAATAAGGGGTGGAGGTTGTACTGGGTCGGGCTGGGATGTTAACTTTCCCTGCAGCAGCCCATACAGTGCTGTGCTCTGCACTCGTAGCTAAAACAGCAATGGTATCACACCAGTGTTGTGTCTGCTGCTGAGCAGTGCTGGCACAGCATCAGGACTCTCTCTAACCCCCTAGGGGGTGGGCAAAGAAGTGAGAAAAGAAACATCACCAGGGCAGCTGACCTAAACCAACCAAAGGGATATTCCATACCATATGATGTCACACTCAGCAATAAAAGGTGGAAAAAGGAGGAAGAGGGGAGGGGTGGGCTCTCATTGTGAAAACGTCTGTCCTCCTCCCGAACACCGGCTACGTGCGTTGAGGCCCTGCTTCAAGGACATGGTCAAGCATCGCTCATTTGTGGGAAGTAGAGAGTAATTTCTTTCCTCTGCACTTCCACATAGCCTTTGCTTGTTTCGCTTGGTTTTCCCTTTCCCCCTCCCTTTTCCCCTTTCCTTTTTCCCCTTTAGTTAAATTGTTAATTGTTTAGTTAAATTGTTTAGTTAAATTGTTTAATTAATAATAATCTTTCCTTAATAATTATTTTTTTCTTCCCTTTAATTAAATCATCCTTATCTCAACCCGTGAGTTGTTCTTTCCTTTACTTCTTCCCCTCCTCATCTAAGGAGGGGAGTGAGAGAGCGGTTGTGGTGTTCAGCTGCCTAGCACGGTAAAACCACCACAAAATGATAAGTGGGAACCATGAGCTATACTCCCGTTTCCTTCTTTTGTAACACTCCTCATAGGAGAGACCAGATCCTGATCAGCTGACATCTGTTTTATGACGGAAATGCACAAGGTATGACTGGGCAAGTGGCCTCTGGAGCAAGCAGCCAGTCACTGCATGAATGCCGGAAATGCTAGCTATGGTTTCAGCCTCTCTGAAAATAGATCTCTCACGAAAGAAGCAAAGTAATTTTAGACATAATGGAGTCACCTCATGTTGCTACCCATAAGCAGGTGCATGGAACATGGTAAAAACTAATAATTTACGCAAGACCTTTACTAAAGTGAGCAGTGTGATTATGAGCCAAAAAAAGGCTGTACATAGAAACAAAGACATGCCACATTAAGATAATAGGGAAAATGGTATTTCTAAAGTAAACTAAGCACATGTAAACAGAAGCAAGAATGTAATTTATATTTAGAGCTAACCTAAATTTACTTTTAGGAGAAGGAGAAAAGAATGAGACCTTTATCAGTCCTCACTGAGGAAACTCAGATGAGTTTCAGATAGACTCTTGTTAGAGGTAATGCACTGAACTACCTAGAAAGGATTCTGGGTCCTGTTAATGAGATGAGAATTTCAGGACACTGTGAATGATGGTCTGCATCTGTAATTTGAAAACATTGAAACTCCTATATGAAAGGCGAAATAACTTATGAAGGGGTCTTTCCCTAAGTTTATTTTATGAGAGAAGCCAGTAAGGAAATTAATCAGACCCAGTAAAAATAGGTCCAAATCCTAAGGGAAGCTGAATTGTCCTGGGAAAGGAAGAAAGAAGAGAACCATTTTATGCAGGATTTGTGGGGAGATGCAAGCTATAGGAGCAATATAGCAGAAGAATAACAGAAATCCCACCAAAACCACATTTTAGCCTGCAAGTAACAGTACAGGCAGTAAGAAAAGCATGTGGTCCCTGATAATATTGTGGGGTTATGTGGGGAAACACAACCCTGCTTAGGTATCCCTGCACCACTCTCAGTTACATAGTGTAAGCATTGCCCATCTATTATGGCTATACAATAAATTATTCTGTGCTTAGTAGGCAAATTAGAACTACTGATAAGAAAGTTGTGATGACACTCTGCTTGGGAGTGAGGAGAGAGAGAAAATGGTATGGGTCCTATCAAGCATTGTAATAGAATATTTCATAGGACATATTTCAAGGACAAGCTGAAGTTCAGAGAACTCCCATGCGTAGGCTACTGGACTATATTGTGCAAATTTCTATTACTCCTAAGGGGGCCGTGGAAGAAGCAATTAATAAATCCTGCACAGAAGAGATATCCTTGTATTCGCTGAAAGTTTCTCTGAGGATATCAGTGGTGAAAAGATGGCAGGAAAACTAGTTCAAGAATATAATTCAGTAACTTGCATGAGGTAAAGGCACTGAAGGGGAACAACAGCCCAAACTGATGTTAGATAGCTTTCCTTGTTTGGCTTCTGCCTAGGAGGGGATGCCAGAGGAGCAGTCCATTCAGATGCACAAGAACATGTTTGAATGCACCTCCTCTGCTCCATACTACCTAATCCCATGTAAATTAAGTCTGTAGTACAAGAACTTTAAATATTTAATTTTACTGCAGAAGAAGATGGAAACAAGAAAGGTGGAAGTCAGAGATGTGATGAGAAAGCAAACAGGAAAACACACTATATATCTTATGATTTCCCAAATATTCTTAGAACCATTATGGACTTAGTTTCAAAATGTGAAAGGAGTCTGTCAACATGTGTTGATTGCACACCCAGTCTGAAGGTTGTGAATCACTGAGGCAATTAACACACAAGTGCTACCACATATGAAAAACCGATAGAAACTCAGGAACTTTCCAGGATGTAAAGAAAACACAACCCCCTAAAAACGTCCCATCCTGTGATTCAGCTGTAGTTTCTGCAAGCCTTTGAAGTCTAAACAGCACAGACACAAAGCACATTTTGTTCCTAGTTCCCTGACAAACATGACAGAGAAGCATGCAAAGTTGAGATAACGTAGTGCTTTTTGGAAAAGAGCGATTTACTTCACCTTTAGACCTGAAGTGGTTGCATAATCTGATCATCAGCTTCAGAAAGGATGCTGAAGAAGATGCTGAAGATGCTAAATGCTCCCAAATGGTCTATAATGTGCGCTATTGAAGCTCAGATGCTGTGATGGTAAAAAACTGTCCAGATGAGATATTACCATTGATGGCTAGTCTGAGCAAGGTATATTTTCCAGGACACAGTACAGACAGCTGTCTGGAGCAGGAGAGTGATTCCTGTCGACATGCTGCTATACTTCTGTAGCTGAGGAAAGGTCAGGCAGAGAGAGAGGGCCCTGTACATATATTATGCTATCAGAGGTAAGTGCCTTGAACTGCAGGGTAGGTCAGGGTAGAGAGAGCCAATCCACACCCATGTAGCAGATAAAAACAAGCGTGAGCCAGCTCAGGATTTGTGGTGCTGGTGAGAGGTGCCTTAGGTGCCCTAACTATTGTAATGCTAAGGACCTTCTATCAGCAGTTCTGCAACCTGTCCTTAACTTGCAAATTGTCAATCTTTCATTTATACACCCTGAAGTTGCTTTTAGTATGGTATTCCAAATGCCATAATCATCACTGTCTTGCAGTGAAGCACTGTTATGAAAGTGGCTTCCACTCAGTTGTGTCACCCTTTCCTTCTCATGCTCTGCCTTGTGGCTTTTTGCAACACAATATTATGGTCTCTTTTCCTTATAGTTTCTAGTTTATAATGTTAGAGCCCATGGCAGATGTCAATGGGATGTTCATTCCCATTAAATATTAATAAATAATATGCATGCCCATAACTTAATAACCAATCATTACACAACACCCAGACTTGGTTGACTGTAGTGTTAGTGGCACCATAAACAGGAACTGCTAATGAGCAGGTCCTGATGGAAACTACACGAATATAGTGTGAAAAAAAGTTTGGGCTGACCAGCTACCACCCTGGAGAGGACACCAGAGGATGATGCTCACCTGGGGACTCTATCACTCCTCTTCCACACCGAGCACTGAGGAAAAGTTTTCCTGTTGCTTTTCCAGTCCTCCCCGTGGTAATTTTGAAATCAAGGTGTGCCGTCAGCTATGGAGCCCACAGACCTGTCTCAGCTTTCTCTGTGCAACACAACACATTTATTAGAGTGTGCCTGGTAAAGCATAAGGAACAAATTCAATTAACAGCAGGAAGAAACCTAGGAAATAGTGCTTCAGCACTGTGGCAATAATATAGCAAAGATCAATGAAACACTATAGGAAGGAAATGTGATATTTTAAAATTAAACCAATTCCACTCTCAAATTCTTGTAGATGCATACTTCAAAGCGCATACTCCAAAGCACCAAATTTCATCTATTCAGGTATTCTGGTCTGAATTACTTGCAATGACAGAAAACAAAGGACACAGTATATCCCATTACATCTCCTATGCTCTTCTTTGCTTGGCATCCTCCTGTCTATTTTGGATATCTTTTATACACTTAAGAAGCTGACAGAGAGTGTAACATTTTGTTACTCCATCTTGTCACACTACTGCAGGTTGTTAGGGTTATCCCACTGTGTTTTATCTCTTTATCTGGATGTCTTCTGGCTCTGTTATTTATCTTCCCACCATCATGTCTTAAAGACTTGAGGCTTGCTTTAGACTGTGTCATGTTTCAGTCTGGGTGAAGGTAGTCCCTTGCTATTAATCTCTAGTCCCTTTTGTCTCAATGTTTGTCAAAAAAAAAAAAAAACACCACTAACAACAATAAAGACTGAGTTCATATTCCAGTGGGGAAAAAATACCACCAATATCACCAAAAAAAAAGCTTAGGTAAAAAGTCATTATAAATGCTGCAGTATGCTGTGCCAGAATTTGCTTGGACAACTTTTTTTTTTTTTTTTAACCTTATTTTAGTCTTCATGACTGAACATAAATGATGTAATTTAAAGTGTCCAGGTAAGATAGAATTGAATAATTACTGTGATTATGTAGGAAATATATGTTGGCAGAATTTCTGAGTCCTCCTTGAATTGCTTCATCACAGTATTCAAGATTTTCTTCTTCTATCTTGTGATCATCTTTAGTTCATAATATATAGTTTCATTAACTCTTACTTCGAAATTTTGCTGGTCGATGACAATGAGAAAGCCTATTAACAGACTCCTTGCTAACAGAAGCGAGGTGCATTCATAGGGATAGTCAATCAGCATATTCCCTGTGAGAAAAGCTTCACATTTAACTTTCAAATAGGTGGCATGTAATTTGACAGGTTCATTTGGCAGTTTGGAAAGGATTTTTGATGTTGTCCAAGTTTTACATGATGTTCCCAGAATATATTTTCAGGAAAGCTCTTTTTATGGTAATTCTTCAAATCTTTGTAACACTGTGTTGAATTATTTCTTTACCATTAAGAGTACATCAGTGATGTAAATTGACTTAAATTAGAATACCATTTAAGACCATGCTGAAGCACTTAATGCACAACAGCTATTCTACCAAAGTGCTAGATCAATATAGCTGATTAGGTACATCACAGTAATGAAAAATTTGCACTATAAAAAAGACCACATGAAATCTACTCTTTTGTTGAGGCAGCTACTATATGCTGGGTGCAATCTAGGCACTGAAATTTTCTGAATTAATAAAATAGTGAATAGCTTGAAAGTCCTAAATAAAACTCAATTTCTGAACTCTGGATTCTCTTCTTTGAGATATATGCAGTCTTTGTCTAAAGTACCTGAACTATACATGTTGTGAACCTTTGTGACAGAAACTACATGACTGAGTCTGGGCCATACTGCATGACACCTGAAGAGACTAACAGATTGCTGGTCTGATCTATGGGTCCAGAAATAATTAAACTCCAAAATCAAGAACCTCTACAAGGCCTGCAGTAGTTTTAAAATATAGTGCAGATTGAAAGAAGGGCATCAGTAGATTGAAACTGTTGGTTCTGGAGACCTGATGCCCAAGCTACACACAGTTCAGGGAATTTTTCCTTTGGAATAACTCTGGTCCAGTCCAAGGGACTTAATGTGCATTTGCAGCTGAAATAAATTAGGCAGGTATGTTTTTTTTATAGATTATGTTGCTTCTTATCAAATACTCAAACTAAAGAAGTTCAAAATAAATCAAACACCTAATTAATCTCTAAATGCATAGTCTTGTCCCAGAGTCTTTACGCTCACAACTATTCTTTAAAGTCCTTGTACTAATCGTCAGGCAGGACACAATCATTTATTTCCTATTCTACTGTCTTATCTTCCAGGCACTTTCAAAATCTGCTGTCTTCTTCTCCCACATGTCTGATAAGCAACTATATTGTGTGTAATCCGTATGGATTGAGTCCCTCAGTACAGGGGTTGTTTGACTGTTTTTATACATATGCTTTTTAGAGTGAATCCATTCCAGAAGGTGTGTGCTCTGGACATGTCTTAGTTGCATGTTAGAAGAAGACCATGAATGTACTATGAACTCTTTCATAATATTGTTACCATGAAATGAAAATGCATGCACGCGACCATAGTCTTTTACCTGGAAAATCTGCATGCCAAGCCTGAGGAATCTGATGTCATGCATCCATGTCACATTGTAGACACACCTAAGGCATGAAATATCACTGCTACAAGAATCTTATCTTTAAAGTCATCAAAATCTAAACTCTGAGACAATTGAAATGCAGAATGATATCATGTATCTTGAAACTGTGAGAAAAATCCCAATAATTTTCTTCAGACAGGACCTTCTGTGAAGCTATTTTATTCGCAATTGCAATGGCGGGTGTCCTGCAAGCAGGAGTGCACAGTAAAAGTTTATCATAACCTTATATTCCCTATTACCCGACACCTGATTTCTCCCCCGTTTCCTCATTGGCTGAGTACTACAGGTTCACAACCTACTCAACGCACTTCTATACCATATATGTACAATTTTATTTGACCAACCATTAATTTCTCTTTTTCCTTTTTTTCCTTCTTCTCAGGACTTGAGGGCCCGTGATTTTTGTTTTTACTGATTTCGTACTGCTCATCCCGTTTTTCTTAGCTATCCTCCTTATTTTGGGACAGTAGGACCTTCCCCTTATCTGCTTAACTTACTCTCCACTGCTATGCTGCACAACCATTTTTGAATAAGCAAGGTTAGTGGAATTTTCCACTGCAAAAACACCTTCTATTGCAAAAACACAACTTTGTTTCTCACAGAACTATACCGAGTTTCAGTGCACACATTTCTGTTTCAAAGTACAATGAAATAACTTGAAAATGAGTTTATTATATTGCAGGAGGGAGCCGTCTTTCCAGTGTTTCCACCTGCAATAGGAATAATAGGCAATTAATATTTTATAAAACCTTGTGGAGCATGTACAGCAGCAATTACCGTAACTGTAATAACTGGTCTATGAATATGTATGACTTAAATCTTTCACAATAGCTGTATACATGAAAGACGTGATCAAGATATATTAGGACAGGAGTGAAGTGGTATATGAAGCTTTCGAAAACTGAATTTCATGGCATTTTGGTAGGAAATATTCATTCAACTGTATAGATAAAGTAGGATAATAGAATTTTCATGATCATGTCATCTGGAAAAGAAAACACTTGGGAATTTACTGTAAGACTTAATATTCAGTAAGTTAGAATTTTTTAACATAAATTAATCAGAACATTTGGACATATCTAAAAAACACTGAATTGATCATTCTATCCTGTTTATTTCATGTTATGCTGACAGATGGTAATTACTTCTGTCAGGTAATTCTTAGATCCAATGGCATTCACTAAAACTACAGCATAATTAAAGAGAAGAAATATAAAAGGATTCCTCCCTTAAGATCAACAAAAGGGAGTAACTGAGTCCCATTAGGCGGGGAGCAGGTAAGCTCCCATCCAAAGTCATTAAGGCTGTGCTCATGGGCAATTCTTACTTTGGTGGCAGTAGGTTCATTCCCACAAACATTTTAAGCATAGGTAAATATTACCTATGCTTAGCCTATGTATTACCCTCTATGCTATGTATTACCCTCTTGTGCTAAGCACAAACAGTGCACATCCCAACACACAATGAACGACAGAAGACTATGCTGGAGCTGTACCCTGCACTCATCTCTGAAATCCCAAACCTAGTTCCAACAAAACTGCTTGCACTGTCTCTACCTCCACCATATCTCACAATCCACATTGATACTATTCAGTTGTGCTGCTTTTTATCTAGCATTTTTGGTATTAAGCTGTATCTCAGATTTCCCTGAATATGAATCGGGCTACCTATGAAGCAGTCTGTGATACACTGGGATACATCACAAGCTTGCCTCTGTCTAGCAATAGAGGAGGGGAAAGGAGCAGTGGAAACACTGGGTGTCAGGTTTAAATGAAGATAAATGGTTGTTGGATGATTTTCTTAGATTTAGACCTGAATATCTTGGTATTATCTGGTGGATTATTAGGAACTGCCCTGAAGAAAACAGCAGAATCACAAGAGAGCTTCCCAAGTTGTCTAGACAGCTACTGAATTTGACTTATGGGACTGTAGTACAAGATTGTCAAGAGGTATAAGCTTGAGGATGATTTCAGGTTGGGACCTAATTGTTGCTGTAGACATAGCCCAAGCAATGGTTTAGAGAACAGCAAGGTGCTAAATGGGGTTTCCCTGGCCACAAACTGAGGTCTGGAAAATGGTTGGAGGGTTTGTGTCTTTGCCTCAATTTTGTAAGCATTTAAGAGCCTACAGCTGTTCTGAGAAGCTTTGCAGAAGAATGTTTCCCCAAGCCATCTGAAATCCTTGGGATTTTCATTTTCTTTGGCTGAATTTTCAGACTATACTGTTATCTACAGAAATGAAGGGGTGGCATTGAGCCTGGCTGGTAATCACTGAAGATGTGACTACTGTCTTTTCTCTCGGTATGACAAGAAGTGAAGGCAGCAAAGCTCCTTCTCAGTTCCTTGATGTTTATTCTCGAATCAACACTTCTAAGCATCAAGCGCCTTTAGGGCTCTCAGAAAGCAGTCAAGGTAGGATCCAGCAGCAGAACTAACCTAAGTGCAGTTTACTATCCAACAAATTTAACCCACTGCACTGTGAAATGGCAGGTATGTTTGATCCCCACAGCATGACTGAATACAAGAGGCTGCAGCACAACCTTAACCAGCAAAGCCATCAGGAAGAAAATAATACCACATTTAATCTACCATGTGTGGTGGTTTTACTTGAGTGGGCGGCCGAGTTCCAACTCAGCTGCTCTCTCACTCCCCCTCCTCAAAGAGGAATGGGGAGAAAAATACAGTGCAAAGGGCTCAAGAGTTGAGATAAGGATGGGGAGATCTCTCAACAATTATTGTGACAGGCAAAACAGACTCAGAGTAGGGAGATAGTAAGATTTATTGCTTATTACTAACAAGCTAGAGAAGTGAGAAACAAAGGAAAGAAATCAAAAATGCCTTCCCCCATCCACCATCTTCCACCTCCTCCCCCTGAGCGGCACAGGGGAATGGGGGAATGGGGGTTGCGGTCAGTCTATAGCGCTTCTTCTCCACTGCTCCTTCTCGGTCACTCTCTTCCCCTGCGCTGTGGGGTCCCTCCCACAGGATGCAGTCCTTGCTGAACTGATCCGACGTGGGCTTCCCACAGGCAGCAGCTCTTCAAGAACTGCTCCAGGTATGGGTCCGTACCACGGGGTCCATCCCTCAGGAGCAAACTGCTCCAACCTGGATCCCCCACGGGCAGCAGCTCCTGCCAGGTCACCTGCTCCTGCATGATCTCCTCTCCACGGGCTGCAGGTCCAGCCCGGAATCTGCTCCGGCAGGGGTCTTCCACAGGCCGCAGCCTCCGTCGGTGCAGGTCCACCTGCTCCACTGTGGTCTCCTCCACAGGCTGCAGCGTGGAACCCCACTCCACTGTGGTACTCCATGGGCTGCAGGGGGACAGCCTGCTTCACCGTGGTCCTCACCACAAGCCGCAGGGGACTTCTGCTCCGGCGCCTGGAGCACCTCTCCCCCTCCTTCTTCACTGACCTTGGCGCCTGCAGGGCTGTTTCTCACTCCTCTCACTCTCCCAGCTGCTGTGTAGCAGCATGTTTGTTGTTTTTTTTTTTCCCTTTCTTAAATATGCTCTCACAGAGGCACAAACAGCATCGCTTATTGGCTCGTCTCTAGTCAGCAGTGGGGTCCTTACCAAACATGAGACAGCTTCTAGATTCTTCTTACAGAAGCCACCCCTATGGCCCCCTGCTTCCAAAACCTTGCCACGTAAACCCACTACACCATGCTGTGGTGAAATTTGACTTTAGTTTACAAAAAGATTTACCGGGGCTTTATCTGGAATCACCAAATAAAAGAAAACACTGGTATTGGGTTAAGGATTAGAATCATATGATTGCTAATGAAAAATACATACTGAGCTAACAAGCATGTGCAAATTAGGTTCTTTTTTTCCCTCCTTCTTAACACAAGCTATAATATTCTATTTCACTAAGTGATCCTATCAGAATATTAAATTTTTCCATTAGCAGAATTAGATTAGGTCTTAATATTAAACCATGTACGTCAGTCCTATTAACCAAAATACGTTCCCCAGCCCTGCCACCATCCCGGTATTATTCCAGCTTTGACAGCTGGACACAACTTTGAATATTAGGAGCTGTCCTGGGTAAATGTTCATAATGAAGAGCAACAACTGGGAGGCCAATCCCTGCAGTCAAATAGGCTTAAACAAAAATAACATTTTTATTTTTTATGGAGCAAATTACTTGAAATGCCAAGCACATGGATTTAATGGATATGACTTTCTAAAGCCATAAACAATATTGGGTTTATATATATATATATTTTTAACAGCACAGCGGAAACAAATTAAATTTGCTCTGAGATGTACTTCTTGTAACTATCATCTGTGCTGTAAACATCCATAAACAGAAATTCAGTGTTACAGAAAACATAGCCCACTGAGGTGTTAAGCTGAAAGGTAGGTGGAAAGTAGGGTGAGCTTTTTCTGCAGAAAACATGTCTTTTTCCCAAATGAAAAGCCTTAAATGAAATTAATTTAGTGGATGGTTGGTAAATGATGCCTAATGTTCAATTAGGAAATTGTCTTATTAAAGCTGTTATGACTCTACAGCCCTGGGGTGGATACTCCATTTCATAGATATCTCAGACATTTGATTTTTATTCTTTATATTACTTGATAATATTTAGGCATACATTAGTCTGAATGGCCTAGCAAGAACCCTTTGCTTACACAGCCCTCCATAAAATCCCTATTAATGTATTAGAAACATAGTGGGGCAATGCAGTAAAACATTTGAAGAGAGGCTTTCAAGGTGGGCTGATCCAAATAAGTAACACATCATATTGATATTAGCAACTGCTAACCTAACAAAACAAGTGCAAATTCCCAACTGTCTGTTATCAGAACATGTGGATAACAGTAATGGAGTGGGTGATCTGTCCTCTGCAAGCAAAGAGGGTGGTGTTATCTAAGTCATATTTCGTACACAATGTTGCTCGATAAATTCACTTTCTGAGGGAGTTCAGGCCCTTGAAATGTGGAAGACAATTGATCAGAGCAGTGGTACAAGTCTGTGAACAGGTCAGAAAGTTAGTTTAAGAGAGACTGAAACATGAAATAGGAACATGAACTAAAGAGAACACTCAGGCAACATGATCACAGAATCACAGAATCACAGAATCACAGAATCACAGAATGGCCAAGGTTGGAATGGACCTCCAAAGATCATCTAGTCCAACCCCCCTGCTGAACAGGATCTCCTAGAGCATGTTGCGCAGGATGGCATCCAGGTGGGTTTTGAATATCTCCAGAGAAGAAGACTACACAACCTCTCTGGGCAATCTGTCCCAGTGCTCTGTCACCCTCACAATAAAGAAGTGCCCTCTCATATTCAGCCAGAACCTCCTGTGCTTCAGTTTGTGCCCATTGCCTCTTGTCCTGTCACTGGGCACAACTGAAAAGAGACCGGCTCCATCCTCTTGACACCCTCCCCTCAGATATTTATACACATTGATGAGGTCTCCCCTCAGTCTTCTCTTTTCCAGTCTAAACAGGACCAGTTCTCCCAGCCTGTCCTCGTATGACAGGTGCTCCAGTCCTCTAATCATCTTCGTAGCCCTCCTCTGGACTCACTCCAGTAGTTCCATGTCCCTCTTGTACTGGGGAGCCCAGAACTGGACACAATACTCCAGGTGTGGCCTCACCAGGGCTGAGTAGAGGGGGAGGATAACCTCCCTTGACCTGCAAAAAGAATTTTTTTTGGGGGGGGGGAAAAGTGTACAGTAGACTCTGTGATCTGGAGTAATGGTTATATACATTGCCATTCTGCTTTTCATAAAGTCCTAGAGGTCCCCGTGTCCGTTTCAGGTGGGAGACAATAAAACAGTGTTGCTGTTTTGTCTGCTTCACTACATCCAAGCACAAGCTTGCAGAAATGTGGCTATCCCAGCAGTTTGAGATAGCAGCTCTATGTTGAAGTTGTACTTGGGGCGTGTGTGCGCAGGTACTTGTGTCTGCCTGAGGGGACCGAAGCAAATATTCTGAAGCAGCAACAGGATGTATATCAACACCCTTCTCTCTCCTAACAATAACTAGATGCTGTTTTGTAATTAGGGTGATCAAGGGACATTTTTGTCACTGTGACACATAGCAATTGTGTCTCCACCTTGGTCAGAGCAGTGGAAGAATATACTGATTCACTGTAACCTGACAAGGATCATGCATCCATTCCCTTTGGCACTGGTAAAATGCTAAGCCGTTTTAACAGAATTACTGATGATTTAAAGGAGCACAGGGTAATGAAACCAGGCCCAGGCTCTTTGTAAATTCTCTCCATCCTAAGCTGTTTTAAATGAAACTGCTGGCAACAAAGCAATTCCAGAGAGATTCTGTTAATTTACAGGCAGCAGGGTAGCCGCCACATCTTGCTATTTTATTAAGAATTTCACTATATTGAAATCCTGTGCACTTGAAATCAACAGTAAATTTTCTGTTGACTTCAGTGAAGTCAGTATTTCACTTTTGGTACCCTTTTTATAGTCTGAGCTTGTGAGCACTTGAGACAGCCTGCTCTTTTAAAATAATAATAGTTGCAATATTCTGACTGCAGAGAGAGTTCTGTATATCTCTAGGAAAAAAAAAACGACAAAAGCATCCTGTACATATTTTTTAATCTCATAATTTAAAATCTTTATAGCCAAGACTCATGTTTTTTCAATGTTTCAACTGGTAATATTAAATAATATAATAGCAGAGTGCTGGAATAGATCAGCTCCTGAAAACATATTAATGTACTAAGCAATCAGCTCAAGATTGTTTGAAATAAACGTCTACTTGCTTAAATAAAGTCAGTTCATTTTCCTTTCTCTGGGTATGACTTACACCCTTCCCCAAGCATTTTTATCTTTTAACATAATTAAAAACCACTAAACAGTACTTCAGTTCATCATCCCCAACATCACTAATGGATCCTTTTTGCTTTCAGTGATCTGATGATTACAGATAATATTTCTCTAAAGAAAAATCATTCATATCAGAAGTACATCCCAGAGTAAATTTAATTTGTAACTTATGTGCTGTAAATATAAACACTGCTCTGAAAAGATTTGTGTTGTTTATGCTTTTATGTAGACATATTATTAAACCTGTTTTTTTTCTACTTTTTATGGCATTCACTCAAAATTGAAATGTCACACAGTCAGTTTAGTCTATATGACTATAGAGAGTTGCTTGCTGATTTTGCTTTTCATTATTACCCCTTACCCTGATGTCTCTATTCCATCATGCTTGCAAAGAGTAGATTATACTTTCTGGTTACAACTTATCACATTCTGTTCCTTTAAATGGAAGATGCCTTGCTCCTACAGGAAAGACATTTCATGGAGGGAAGCAACCAGGAACAACTGGGATGGATGCAGTAGATTATTGAACAAGATGCACCTTCTTGCTTTTGTTGTTCAGCTGCTGGTAAAGGCATATCTGACTAGCAAGAGACAGTTCTCTTTGTATACAGGAAAAAAATAAGATGCGTACAGTAGAATGTCTCTGTGTATGTCTGAATCTGGGCTTTGCCTTTGACCTACAGCCCAACAGTAGCATGCAATGATGAACAGTCTTCCTCTGCCTTGATAAGGTAGGGTGAGTCTTAAAGCACCAGGGAACTGCAGAGCCAAATGCTTGTCATGCTCTCTATGGCAGGGATAATTTTGTGTAGTTCTGTGGCCTTTGTTATTTGGGAATTGAATCGAGAGGCTCACTTTTGTTCCCTTAGGAAAGTAGGTTTAGTGGAAAGTTTTAACTAAACTTTCTGTTTATTATACAAGCACACACACAAATCCACAAACAAACAACAAAAAAACACCACTTTTCACCACTAGAAGTATGTCTTCTGCTGACAACACCGTCTTGACAACTTTGCATTTTCACTCAGATACACTGATTTCAAAGATAGCCTAGTGCAAGTGGGAGAACTGCTCTTGGATGAACAACTGTTGTCTTTGACATGATACCCTGAAGAAAGATATAGACAAAAAAATAAAAAGAGGAAAAGAGCAAGAATGGAGTTCAAAAATTTTGTGCCTTCTGTTAAAACTTAAGCTTTTTGTTTCTGTCAACTCATGGGTCTAGCAGTCTAGTTCCACTGTAATGTGGTTTTGCATTTTTTTCCATTCTCTAACAAGTGTATCTGATCTTTATTTATAGAGGCTTAATCCAAGCCTTTGATCTCAGCATTTTAAGTGGTGTTCAGTAATTGGGATGAGAAGTAAATTGAGAAGTAAATGTGTAAACCAGAAGCAACTATCAACAGTGTTATCTGTGTCATCTACCTCATGCTTCCATAATGCAGGAGAGTTGCTATGGCTGTTGTTAGAAAACATGTGAAACAAGACTTTGCTGATGGGATAGATGGATGCACAGCATGACACGCAGCACCTCCTACTGAAAAAGGAGGCTCCAGAAGCAACTCATGGCTGTTTAAGTCAAGCTGAGCTGTGTTTCTCACTCAGTATCTAGGAATTAAACCAGCCATCATACTTTCTAAAACAATTACCCAGTCAAAAGGCAAATAAATGTGGAATTCAAATTCCACATTTATTTCTTATAGTTTGGTCCTTGGATTCATATTCAGACTGAGGCACTATTTGTACAGTCTGGAAGACTTATGAATGCTGTTGAAGTTCATGGAAAATCTCTTACAGATCTTGGTAGGAATCAAGGTTTCACCTTTCATATGAATGGAAGATTTTAAAATGAATTGTTTCCATCTATCTTTATAACAATAAGCAATCATGTAACATATGTACATGGATTGCTAATTTATCCTGAGATCCCTTTGTGGTCTTTTGCTATAAAAGTTGATATACAGTGGTTTTGGTATAGTTTTTATTGTATGAAATTTAATTCTTGGATAATATGAAACTTGCTGACTTCAATCAGAGAAAATTGCTACAGCATAATTAAATAAATTCATGTTAAAATATTTTAATTCATCATATATTGCTAAATGTTCTCACCGTCTTGAATTTGGAAAGATAGCTAAGACTGTTGTTTAAATTGGCTTGTCATATGAAGACAGAATAGGAAAGGAATATAGATATTCCTTTTTCTTTATGTCAGGTGGTCCAGTTTTAGACACTTCAATTCAAGAAAGACATTGATAAGCTGCAGTAAGCCCAGCAAAGGCTGACACGACAGTCTAGGAGAAGCTGAGTAGATAGAGCCTCTTCACTGAGTGAATGGCAGGAAGACAGAAGATAATGGTCATAAAATAGGGGAGATTACAACCTGAAGTAAAGAAAATATTTCTCAACATGAGGACAGTCAAGCATTGCAACAGGTAGCCCAGGGAGGCTATGAAATCTTTCACATTAGAGGAGACTGAACTGAGCATAACATAATCTTTTAAAATGAAAATAATCTTTTTATTTTTAAGTTGAGCAGTTTTAAATCGAGCATTTCTCTGTTTGCTATGATTTTTTTACAGGGAAGACACATATATATACACACACAGGGAAAACTTTTATATATATATATATATATATATATATGGTTCTTTTCTTCCCTGAAATGAAAATGTCCAGGCAATTTACCCCCATTGGTAAAAATCAAAGACAGATCAATTAAATGTGACTTCATAACATTCTCCCTTTGCCAAGCACAGAATCATTAACTTGATTCAGAACTTATTTCATCAGCTCCAGAAGAAATATTCTGACTTTAATACTAAGTTTTGATTAATTAGGATATTCTCTTTGAGCTAATAAAGTCAGAATTTTGCTGTGCTACCAAGAGCATCTGTTACTATGCACAAAACTGATTTTTTTTTTCTTTTCCATTCTCTCCTACTTTACAGCAGCTAATAAAAAAAAGAAAGAAAAAGTTAATTAAATTCAGATGGAGTGTGTCAAGCATTGTCAAGATTTCAATGACTACTTTAATCAAAAGTAAAAGCCAAGTTGGCTAAGATAGGAGTAATTAAAAGTCTTTCAAAAAAAAAAAAAGTTTTGATAATGAAACTACCACATTACCAGACCATCATCAATTTGTCAAACACAAAGTGTCAAAGCTGCTGAACATACCCAACTGACATTAGCATTAGCACTAACTTAGAGTAGAATACCATAGAAAGTAAGCAAAAATTTAGTTATCGCTTTCTCTTTGAAAATCTTTGATGCTTTGATAGATGGATAAAGCAGATGTAGGTAAGGCCATTTACAATGTCTTCTGTCAGAGAATTTTGAATTTCACTATACAGAATAACAGTCATTAAGACAGAATACTTATACATTTATTTTTTATGGGTCACTAACGACAGTATCTATCTACTCCTCAGCACTTTGTAACACATCTGTTGTGGTTTAACCCGGCTGGCAGCTAAACACCACACAGCCGTTCGCTCACCCTCCCCCCTCCCTCTCTGGGATGGGGGAGAGAAACGGGAAAGTGAAGCTGGTGAGTTGAGATAAAGACAGTTTATTAAGACAGGAATATAATAATATAAGGAATATAAGGAATATAATAATAACAATAATAATAATAATAGTGATAATGATAATAGTATTAACAATAATAATGTGTAAGAAAACAAGTGATGCACAATGCAATTGCTCACCACCCGCTGACCGATGCCCAGCCTATTCCCGAGCAGCCGGCCCCCCCACCCCGGCCAGCCACCCCTATATATTGTTTAGCATGACGTCAGATGGTATGGAATACCCCTTTGGCCAGTTTGGGTCAGCTGTCCTGGGTCTGTCCCCTCCCAGCTCCTGCTGCACCCCCAGCCTGCTCGCTGGCAGGACAGAGCGAGAAGCCGAAAAGTCCTTGGCCTGGTGTAAACACTGCTCTGCAACAATTAAAACATCAGCATGTTATCAGCGCTCTTCTCATCCTAATCCACAACATAGCACCCTACCAGCTACTATGAGCTACTTAACTCTGTCCTAACTGGAACCAGGACAGATATCCACCCCTTATTCCATACCATTTATGTCATGCTCAGGTTACACTCTGTCCAATACATTCTAATTAATCACCATTTTCATCTATGATATATAGCAATCATGGTAGTGATGACATACATTATTATATAATAATTAACATACTACAATTCAACTCATGGGCTATTCTCACCCAGTATCAAATCCCCTTGAGGTACACACCGGACCTCCCCATTCTTTTGCATTACCCACCAAGTGCATCCAGGTCCCTGAGCAAAAGCAATCCCACGAATGGGTTTGCCTTTTCCTGAGGCAGGAGTAGCCCAGACTGTTTTACCCAGCATGTTTCTTACGTGCACTACAGGAACTTTATCCCCTTCTACAGTGCGTAACAGGTTTGATTGGGCAGGTCCAGCTCGGTTGGCAGATCCCCTGGTATTGACTAACCAGGTGGCCTTTGCCAAATGTGTATCCCAATTTTTGAATGTCCCAGCACCCATTGCTTTCAGTGTAGTCTTCAACAGTCCATTGTATCGTTCAACTTTTCCAGAGGCTGGTGCATGATAGGGGATATGTGATACACCCACTCAATACCATGTTCTTTGGCCCAAGTGTCTATAAGGTTGTTTCGGAAATGAGTCCCGTTGTCTGACTCAATTCTCTCTGGGGTGCCATGTCGCCATAGGACTTGCTTTTCAAGGCCCAGGATAGTGTTCCGGGCGGTGGCATGGGGCACAGGATATGTTTCCAGCCATCCGGTGGTTGCTTCCACCATTGTAAGTACGTGGCGCTTGCCGTTGCGGGTTTGAGGGAGTGTGATGTAATCAATCTGCCAGGCCTCTCCATATTTATATTTCAGCCATTGTCCTCCATACCAAAGAGGTTTTGACCGTTTGGCTTGCTTGATTGCAGCACATGTTTCACAGTCATGAATAACCTGTGCTATAGTGTCCATGGTCAGGTCCACCCCTCGATCGCGAGCCCATCTGTATGTTGCATCTCTACCTTGATGGCCTGAGGTGTCATGGGCCCATCGGGCTATAAATAATTCACCTTTATGTTGCCAGTCCAGGTCCACCTGAGCCACTTCAATCTTAGCAGCCTGATCCACCTGCTGGTTGTTTTGATGTTCTTCAGTAGCCCGAATCTTGGGCACATGAGCATCTACATGGCGTACCTTTACAACCAGGTTCTCTACCCGGGCAGCAATATCTTGCCACAATGCAGCAGCCCAGATGGGCTTGCCCCTGCCCTGCCAGTTGTTCTGCTTCCATTGCTGTAACCACCCCCACAGGGCATTTGCTACCATCCATGAATCAGTATAGAGATAGAGAACTGGCCACTTTTCTCGTTCAGCAATATCTAAAGCCAGCTGAATGGCTTTCACTTCTGCAAACTGACTCGATTCACCTTCTCCCTCAGCTGCTTCTGCAACTCGTCGTGTAGGACTCCATACAGCAGCTTTCCATCTCCGATGCTTTCCCACAATACGACAGGACCCGTCAGTGAACAAGGCATATTTCTTCTCATTTTCCGGTAGCTTGTTGTACAGTGGGGCTTCTTCAGCACGAACCACCTCCTCCTCTGATGATATCCCAAAGTATTTGCCTTCTGGCCAGTCCATAATCACCTCCAAGATTCCTGGGCAACTGGGGTTTCCTATTCGAGCTCGCTGAGTAATCAGTGCAACCCACTTGCTCCATGTAGCATCAGTTGCATGATGTGTAGAGGGGACCCTTCCTTTGAACATCCAGCCTAGTACCGGCAGTCGGGGTGCCAGGAGGAGCTGCACTTCAGTACCGACCACTTCCGAAGCAGATCGAACTCCTTCATATGCTGCCAAGATCTCCTTTTCAGTTGGAGTATAGCGGGCTTCAGATCCTCTGTATCCCTGACTCCAAAACCCCAGGGGTCGACCTCGAGTTTCCCCAGGTTCTTTCTGCCAGAGGCTCCACGTGGGACCATTCTCCCCGGCTGCGGTGTAGAGCACATTCTTTACATCTGGTCCTGTTCGGACTGGCCCGAGGGCTACTGCATGAACTATTTCCTGCTTAATTTGTTCAAAGGCTTGTCGTTGCTCAGGGCCCCATTCAAAAGCATTCTTCTTACGGGTTACTTGGTAGAGCGGGTTTACAGTCAGACTGTAATTTGGAATATGCATTCTCCAAAACCCCACGACACCTAGGAAAGTTTGTGTTTCTTTTTTGCTAGTTGGTGGAGACATAGCTGTTATTTTGTTGATCACATCCATTGGGATTTGACGACGTCCATCTTGCCATTTTATTCCTAAAAACTGGATCTCTCGTGCAGGTCCTTTAACTTTATTCTGTTTTATGACAAAACCGGCCTTCAGAAGGATTTGGACTATTTTCTTCCCTTTCTCGAAAACTTCTTCTGCAGTGTCCCCCCACACAATGATGTCATCGATGTACTGCAGGTGTTCAGGAGCTTCCCCCTGCTCCAGCGCAGACTGGATCAGTCCATGGCAAATGGTAGGGCTGTGTTTCCACCCCTGGGGCAGCCGATTCCAAGTATATTGGACTCCCCTCCAAGTGAAAGCAAACTGTGGCCTGCACTGTGCTGCTAGAGGGATGGAGAAAAATGCATTAGCGATATCAATTGTGGCATACCACTTGGCTGCCTTTGATTCCAGTTCATACTGGAGTTCTAGCATGTCCGGCACTGCAGCACTCAGTGGTGGCGTGACTTCGTTCAGGCCACGATAGTCCACTGTTAGTCTCCACTCACCATTAGACTTTCGCACTGGCCATATGGGACTATTAAAAGGTGAATGAGTCTTGCTGATCACTCCTTGGTTCTCCAGTTGACGAATTAGCTTATGGATGGGAATTAGGGAGTCTCAGTTGGTGCATTATTGCCGCCGGTGCACAGTTGTGGTAGCGATTGGCACTTGCTGTTCTTCAACCCTCAGCAACCCCACAACAGAAGGGTCCTCTGAGAGACCAGGCAAGGTAGACAACTGTTTAATGTCCTCTGTCTCCAAGGCAGCTATGCCAAAAGCCCAGCGGAACCCTTTTGGGTCCTTGAAATATCCTCTTCTAAGATAGTCTATGCCAAGGATGCACGGAGCATCTGGGCCAGTCACAATACGGTGCTTTTGCCACTCATTACCGGTTAGACTCACTTCAGCCTCCAATACAGTTAACTGCTGGGATCCCCCCGTCACACCATAAATACAGATGGGCTCTGGCCCTTTATAGCTTGATGGCATTAGAGTACATTGTGCACCGGTGTCTACCAAAGCCTTATACTTCTGTGCGTCTGACGTGCCAGGCCATCGAATCCACACAGTCCAATAAACTCGATTGTCCCTTTCCTCCCCCTGGCTGGAGGCAGGGCCCCTCTAGTCCTGGTCAGAATCTTCGTTTCTGTGTCTAAAGGACTGCTTGCTGGAAGTTGGAGCAGCAAACTTTTCAGAGAACTCCTTTTTCCCAATTGTTTTCCTTTGCAATTCACGTACCCATGCCTCTAGGGTCGCAGTAGATTTTCCATCCCATTTTCTCATGTCCTCTCCATGGTCACGTAGGTAAAACCACAGGGTGGCGCGGTGTGTGTGCCCACCATATTGTCTTCCTTGCATAGATGAACGTTTACCCCTAATAGCTGAGACACTGGTTTGTACAGGTGGGGAGGAAAATAATCTCTCTTCAAGTTGGTGGATCTTTTCAGAAAGTTTCTCCAAAGTATTCTCTTTTAGCTGGTGGACACTGGTTCGTTCAGGTGGAGGGGAAGATAATCTTTCTTCAAGTTGGTGGATCTTTTCAGAAAGTTTCTCCAAAGCATTCTCTTTTAGCTGGTGGACACGGGTTCGTTCAGGTGGAGGGGAAGATAATCTTTCTTCAAGTTGGTGGATCTTTTCAGAAAGTTTCTCCAAAGCATTCTCTTTTAGCTGGTGGACACTGGTTCGTTCAGGTGGAGGGGAAGATAAATTCTCTTTAAGTTGGTGGACCTCTTCAGAGAGTTTCTCCACAGCCGAGACACAGGCCTGTAGGGAGAGATTTCCTTCGTACTGCCGGAGTAATTTAGCCACTTCATTCACTGGGGGATTCTCCTCCGCTTTCCAGGCTATTATTGCCAATGAGCTGGCATATGATGATGGTGCACTCTGTACGAACTTCCGCCACATAGGTGGTGTACACCGGACTGCATCTGGATCTGCGGATGTTTGTGCGTCGTCTAGGTCCTTATAAATTACTTCCCGTACGGCCAATTCCCTCAGGTACTGAATTCCCTTCTCCATGGTGGTCCATTTGCCTGGTAGACATACAAGTTCTTCCTTGAAGGGATACCTTTCCTGCACAGCTGACAGGAGACGCCTCCAGAGGCTGCGAGATCGTGCTCCATCTCCAATTGCTTTGTCAATGCATGCGTCCCTAGCAAGGGATCCCAGCCGCCTGGCTTCCTTGCCCCCTAATTCCACACAATTGGCTCCAGCGTCCCAGCACCGGAGCAGCCAGGTGACAAGCTGCTCACCTATACAGCGACCAAAATCTTTTCGTACATCTCCTAGCTCACGCTGGTATAGGGTCCGGGTAGTTACTGTTGATTTTTCGACATCCTCATCCTCATCTTCAGTCTCCTGCACCTTTGATGGCCCAGCCTCGTCTTCACTATGCCCAGACTTAGCAGAAGACTGTTTGCGTTGTAAACGACCTGAGCCTCTATACCATTTCTTCACCTTGTCTACAGGGGCAACTTGCACTGCTACAGCTCGTTTCTCTAATCCAGACACAGGGTCTGCCACAGGGGTTGGAATACCCTCTGCGGGGTCAACTTGCACTGCTACAGCTCGTTTCTCTGACCCAGCCACAGGAGTGGGAGCAGCTGCAGGAGCTGGAGCTGCTGCAGGGGCTGGAGTGGCTGCGGGAGCTGGAGCTGGAGCGGCTGCAGGAGCTGGAGCTGCTGCAGGGGCTGGAGTGGCTGCGGGAGCTGGAGCTGGAGCAGCTGCAGGAGCTGGAGCAGCTGCAGGGGCTGGAGCTGGAGCGGCTGCAGGAGCTGGAGCTGGAGCGGCTGCAGGAGCTGGAGCGGCTGCAGGAGCTGGAACTGGAGCGGCTGCAGGAGCTGGAGCTGGAGCGGCTGCAGGAGCTGGAGCGGCTGCAGGAGCTGGAGCTGGAGTGGCTGCAGGAGCTGGAGCGGCTGCAGGAGCTGGAGCTGGAGCGGCTGCAGGAGCTGGAACGGCTGCAGGAGCTGGAACTGGAACGGCTGCAGGAGCTGGAGCTGGAGCGGCTGCAGGAGCTGGAGCGGCTGCAGGAGCTGGAGCGGCTGCAGGAGCTGGAGCGGCTGCAGGAGCTGGAACTGGAGCGGCTGCAGGAGCTGCAGCTGGAGTGGCTGCAGGAGCTGCAGCTGGAGTGGCTGCAGGAGCTGGAGCGGCTGCAGGAGCTGGAGCGGCTGCAGGAGCTGGAACTGGAACGGCTGCAGGAGCTGCAGCTGGAGTGGCTGCAGGAGCTGGAGCTGGAACGGCTGCAGGAGCTGGAGCGGCTGCAGGAGCTGGAGCTGGAGCAGCTGCAGGAGCTGGAGCGGCTGCAGGACCTGGAACTGGAATGGCTGCAGGAGCAGGAGCAGCTGCAGGAGCTGGAACTGGAGCGGCTGCAGGAGCTGTCGCTACGTTGCTAGTAGCATCAATTGCAGCTCAATAGGCACAAGCCAGACCCCAGCACGCTACAGTGATTTGTGTCACTTTGCCAGAGTCATTACACCTTTTTTTCAAGCATTCTGCCAGCTTTTTAGGATTTTGCAGTTGTTCAGGGGTGAATGTCCAAAACACTGGAGGTGACCACTGCTCTAGAAACCTGCCCATATCCTCCCACACTCCCTGCCACTCGCAACTATCCCGCCTCAAGACAGATCTCCGGATGAGATTCCTAAGTAGTTGTTTAACCCTCAACAAAATCTGAAGCGCATTCAGGAGACATAACAACAAGAGCAGGCTGGTCTGAGTATCCCAAGGATATTCAACATCTCGGAGAACCACCGTAACTAGCTCGGGGGATAAGAGGGTGGTGGTGAAGGAGAAAGGGAGAGTGAACAGGTAGGGAAACATGTCTTCCCCTGTCCCCTCCACAGATTGGCTCCCTAACGAAAACAGGCAATAGGTGTAATTGCTAATAGTTTCCGAGATATGGGTTCCAAAGTATAGAGTCAACGTCAGTGCTGAGTACAAATACCAGGTTAAAGTCGTGACCAGATATTTCATCATTTCATAAGCCATTGTTACACCGCACAGTACCATAACAATCTTAAACCAGGGCCCGGAAAGGATAAACAGTGCAACAGGGAGCACATACAGAAAGTAACGCACCGTAAAACTCAATTTGGAATACAGGTACAGCAGACTGGAGATTAAGGCAATCCACATCGTGACTAGCAACTATTAAGCAGGTCCAATACTTATACCAATTTTAGTTTAACACACTCTGGTCAGATTTGTCGATATCTCAACCCTTCGGGCCCCACGTTGGGCGCCAAAAGGACTGTTGTGGTTTAACCCGGCTGGCAGCTAAACACCACACAGCCGTTCGCTCACCCTCCCCCCTCCCTCTCTGGGATGGGGGAGAGAAACGGGAAAGTGAAGCTGGTGAGTTGAGATAAAGACAGTTTATTAAGACAGGAATATAATAATATAAGGAATATAAGGAATATAATAATAACAATAATAATAATAATAGTGATAATGATAATAGTATTAACAATAATAATGTGTAAGAAAACAAGTGATGCACAATGCAATTGCTCACCACCCGCTGACCGATGCCCAGCCTATTCCCGAGCAGCCGGCCCCCCCACCCCGGCCAGCCACCCCTATATATTGTTTAGCATGACGTCAGATGGTATGGAATACCCCTTTGGCCAGTTTGGGTCAGCTGTCCTGGGTCTGTCCCCTCCCAGCTCCTGCTGCACCCCCAGCCTGCTCGCTGGCAGGACAGAGCGAGAAGCCGAAAAGTCCTTGGCCTGGTGTAAACACTGCTCTGCAACAATTAAAACATCAGCATGTTATCAGCGCTCTTCTCATCCTAATCCACAACATAGCACCCTACCAGCTACTATGAGCTACTTAACTCTGTCCTAACTGGAACCAGGACAACATCTCAAACAAATTGTTATAACTTTTTACTCTCAGTACTCAATTAACAGGTAAGAAAATTGAAGCATACAGAGGTGATGTGACTCGTCCAAGGTTTAATATGTCATTGGCCAAACCATGGAAAGACCTTGAAGTTTCTAAGTCATAGCTCTATGCTCTGTCCTCTCAACAAAGCTAATGATGATACTGCTGTTTAATATTCACTTATCCAAAGTTAACATCATGCTATTTCAGCACAAAGGATGACACGTTTACTAACAAAGCCTCTGCATGTGAATAATGTCCCCCATAAAGCAAGTGTACCACCTTCTGAAGCAGATACGTGAGGTATAACAGTTATGTTCACAAAAAAAAATAAGAAAAAAGGATAAAAAAAGAATCCTCATTGAAACTGATTATTGCTGTGTATAAAAAAGAAAATTTAAAGAATAATTTGAAGTAGCATAACAGTCCATAAACACCATCACTATGTGATTACTCTTTAGAGAAAAGTATGAGGTGACTGAATGTGAATGTCCTTAATACAATGGATTTTAGAAGGAAAGCTCTGGATGGAGACAATATAAAAAATACAAGAAAGAAACAAACAGATGGAAGAGTCTGGAAGGCAGTGAACCTCAGGTCACAATTCACTTCAGCCTAAAACAGCCATCCAGATTTCATCAGATGAATTGTGTCTTTTTCTCTATAGTGGAGACATAGACAACCACCTTATTTCAAGTGTATGAATTCAACCCATACAACTGAGTTCCTCGCATTTTTCAGTAGTGCCGCCTGTGACTGCCAGTAAAGCACTGGGAAAATCTCAGGAGAGAGTATTCCTACACCTGGTATTGTGTGTTGCTAATTTATCACCAGGCTCTTGAGCTGTCTTGACAGTTGTAAAGGCTATGTCCCAGAGACTGCAATACTGGACATTCAATATATGGTGGTCTTGCTGGAATTGGAGGTTAGTTTTGCTACTGATGAGATAAAGATACAAAAAGAACACCTCAATCTAGTAATAATACATCTTTACAAAAAATGAAAGTGGCTATAGAAAGATATAACAACAAGATGGAGCATTTAACTTACACTTGATAGCAGAGTCACTGCTGTTAATTATAGGGTAGTCACTGCTAGTCACTGAAAGGTGAACATTCACTCACTCCATTAACTTATGAGCCTGGTCACCTGGACTGGTGTTCTTGGGAGCTCCAGAGCCACATTTAATAGCTTCCTTCTTTTCTTTCCTGTTTACCTCTTGAAATAATTCCTACTGTCACCAGTGACCAGATGCTGGAGCCAAAGATCATCCACTATATGAGACATGAGGTCCCTTTCTTTCTCTTGCCAAACACTTGATGCGTCACACACCCAACATACGCCTCCTTTACACATTTCTTCCATCTTCAGTAACTGATATGAGTTCCGGCAATATCTACCTTCTAATAGATTTTACAAGTGATGTACTTTAAAGCACAATTTTATACAAACATTTTATTAGAATCAAAGCAGTCAGTATGCTGAGAGCTCCACATAGGGTGAGTCTGCATATGCCTGTGGGACAGCATAATGAAGGAAGGACTGTGAAGCAATTTAGTGTGAACCTTGTTGGTCTAAGGACCAGATGTTTAATGTATTTGTTCTTGCAGTTAGGTGTATGACAGCAATAGCCTAACAGAAAGGCCAGCTGCCCTTGAATTAGGTCACTCTAGAGAGGGCTTTCTTGGCGTTTTATTTGTATACATTATTCTTGCTGTTGTGAGATTGAATAATCCCTTTCTTATTTACTGTTATAGAAAAAAAGCTGTGCTATTCAGAAGCCTTCCACGAGTAAGGCTCTGCAACAGAAGTCAGATTTCTTGCATTTTGTTGGTAAGATCAAATTTTATCATCACAGCCATGATCTCCCAATGATGCTATGGGGCTTTTCTGTGGCAGCAGACATCCGGAAGTCTGTGGTTATGCTGTCACAGCCACAAGAGTATGTTTTGATAAAAAGACTGTGGTGGAGGTATACCATTTCTATGGGGCTTGTCTGAGTGGAACATGGACCAAATTCCTTATGGATTTACTTTATCATAGAATCATAGAATGGTTTCATAGAATCATAGAATGGTTTGGGTTGAAAGGGACCTTAAAGATCATCTGGTCCCACCCCCATGGGTAGGGACACCTCCCATTAGATCAGGTTGCTCAAAGCCTCATCCAACCTGGCCTTGAACATTTCCAGGGATGGGACATCCATTTATGTGGGTTTCAGCTCATGTATTTAAAATTAAGTGCTTGCAGTAGACACAGGAGGAGGGATAGACAAGAGCCTGAACAGGAGAAATTGAAAAAAAAATCAAGAGGAAACGGTTGTTGAATATTAAAATTCCATTCAGTACTAATTTGTATAGCTCAACACCAAGAGAAAAAACAAAAGTATTCGGCAAACTCAAGCAGGAATGTAGACCAAATCTTGAGTCAGATTGATGATACCACAATGACTGTAATTCAAAGGGATTTAGATGGCAATACTTTACATTACAAGGAAAGTGTGATAACCATGCATGTAAATGTTAATTTCCATGGAAATTACAACAGTAAAGCACTCTGAGGTACTATCTTTCATGCAGCAAACGTTCCAGGGTACTTTACTGTTCAAAACAATTTAAAACAGCATCAGACAAACTTTTCTGTATTTGATTTAACATCAGCAATGAAAAACAGCTTTCTGCATTTCTAAAAATATGATAAATATTCTACATTCAGTGAGAAAACTTTTGCTATAGTGCCTTGACACCTCCACTCACCTGAACACTGTACTTTTATTCTACCTGTGCTTGTTAATACTTCTAGTTGGCCCTTCCATCTGTCACTGAACATCAACCCTCCCTCAGGCAACAGCTTTACAGCAATGAAAACCTACTAAATGGCATTTAAAGTTCACTCTTCCTTTGTGTCTCACTCTACTGGCGGAGAAGCAAATGTCTTCCAAAATAACATTTTAACTGCAAATGACACCAGAATATGTTACCTCCGGCTCTGAGGAATGATCCTTAGTTGCTCATTTTTTTGGCATTATTCTCAGATTAAATACCTCTGTGCTTAGAAGATCTGCACTGGAATAAGGTTTTGTAGGTTTGCCCTCAGTAGGCCAGCCTGTAGCAGTTGCACATTCATTTCTCATCTTCTTAGAAGGCTGAACTCCTTTTTCTTTTCCTTTTGTATAGATATGGTTTTCTCTCTTTGAAATTTGTGTGATTCCAGAGAGGTGACTTTGAAGGGCTGAGGAACATCTAGGAGGTGTTCTTTCACTTAGTTCTTTCATTATATTGATGCCATGTTTTATTAGCTGCAAATCTCTGAACCCTTTTGCACACTAAGTTAGTTCTAAATGCAAATCCTCCTTAAATGCTCTGGAATTAATTCTTATTATGTTTCAGCCAAATTTGGGATAGGAAAAAAAATTATCCTGATAAAAGGTTTTACCTATTTTCTAGCTAGTTTACTGTGAAGAATCATTTGCCATGCAAATACATTTATCTTGTCGGGGAAGTTAATTGGAATTTTAGGGTTATAATACATATTATATGGCTAATTCTTGCAAAGTTTGCACTAGTAAAATACTTTTACCTCTGTAGATGAGTTAAAATAGCATGGTTCACTTGTTGGCCCAAGGATTGGGTATGATCCATGGGTCCTTTTCATTTGACTATCTATCATGTCCATAGAGGATTGTTTGGCAGATACTTGCTGTTTGTCAAAAGCACTTTGTTGACACATTACTTTTTATTCTCACAAATTGTTGTTGAAATGCTCTGCATACAGTGATACAACATTCTGGCTCTTTACATTTGCCTACCAGCTTCATTTCAGAGTGTCTGAATTACCATTTCAAGCACTGTCTATAAAACTCCTGAAGAATTTACAGATAAAAATGAGCAAAAGATCATCTGCCATGTATAATAGAACTGAAGTGATGTGTAATGAATTCAGTTGCACAGAAATTATATTTCAGAAAGGACTTTGAATCTGGCTTTGAGTATTCAAAAAAATCCATACAGGAAAAAGAACAATTTCAAGGTAATTAAAATATTGTGCTTATTTGTGACTATAACAACACAAAATTTCATCACGAGGTAAAGGCAGAAACCTGAAAATGCCTAGAGACTCTGTCCCCTCCTGATGAACAACAATCTGGCCTCAGGTATTGCATGCCACTTCTCAGTTGGTCTACCGCAACATGATATTCCTGGCCATGATGTGATAAATTAGCGGGTGTTTGTTCATTGTCACAACGCATGATCATCGAAAGAAAAACAACGACCCCCAACAACGAACTGCGCAGCTTCAGAAGGTCCAACAAGTCCTGACAAGCCGAAACTTGGATGCTATAAAACGGCGACACTGAAAAGGGAAAGTTGCGTGCTGTGGTGGAGCGGAGACTCCCCAGCCGCCCAGCGCTGTTTTGCTTGTGCCTGCTTACTTAATTAATAAAATATTTCTGATAGACCAAGAAATTTGTATGGTCTCACTTATAACAAATTTGGTGCCGTGACTCGGAGGAAGGCGGATTGACTGGGAATCCCTCTAGGGGAGGCGCCTCGCCGATTCTGGCGGCCCCGGGAACGGGAAATCCCGCTCGAGCCCTTCACCGACGAACCCAAAATTAGGCACAAGCAAATAAAACCGGTAACCCCAAGCAATCTTTGTGCACGAAGACCGAACGAAGACCCACGGGGTGGGTAAGTATAGGCCGGTGATCCGTTCGGTTGGGGTTGGTGATCCCGGAGTGCGTCTGTGTGAGACGTCCAATTGCGGACGAAGTGAGTGCGGACCCCTCAGTAGTGCGGTTCCCACATCCCGCGAGGGACTGGGCCACGACCAGGGGGAAGCGGCTCTGTGTGTGTGTGAAGGCACTCCGGAAGATGGGACAGAAGAAGAGTAAGCCTTCTGGTCCCATGGGTGGGGTAATGCCTAGTGCTAGGTTGCCCCCTATTCCCCCAGATAGTCCACTGGGGTTAATGATTAAGAATTGGAGTGATTCCCCTTTTAGGCGGGGAAAGGATAAAGTAAAAATAATTCATTATTGTGTTGAAGTTTGGGGAGGTAGGCAAATTATTGGCCCATATCTGGGTCATTTGAAGACTGGGTTTGCCAAGCCTTAAACATTTATGTAAATGCAAAGGAACCTTTTTGTTTAGAGGAGAGCGAATATGCGAGCCTTTGGATTGGCTCAGAGAATCGAGTTAATCTGTACCCTCTGTACCCTTTAAAAGAAAAAGGAGGGGCAAAATTACAAATTGTGGAGCAAGAGATAAAGTACCTGGGTCACCAGTTAAGTAAGGGGACTAAGAAGTTAGACCCAGGCAGAATCAGTGGAATATTGGCTTTAGCGTCCCCGCGAACTAAAAGGCAGGTACGGCAACTGTTAGGGTTGACCGGATACTGTAGACAATGGATAGAAGATTATAGTGGAAAGGTTAAATTTTTATATAACAAGCTGAATAAGGATGGATTACTCAAATGGACAAAAGAAGATGAGGAACGACTGAACAAGTTAAAGGAGGAACTAGTACGCCCCCCCCAGTGTTAAGCTTACCAGATTTAAGGAGGCTGTTTTGTTTTTTTTTTTGTGAACAGCGCAGAAGGCACAGCATACGGAGTGCTGGCCCAAGAATGGGCAGGGAGTAAAAAAAACAAACCTGTGGCCTATTTGTCTAAATTATTGGATCCGGTTAGCCGGGGTTGGCCAAACTGTTTGCAGGTAGTGGTAGCTGCTGCCTTGTTAGCGGAAGAAGCACAGAAGATCACTTTTGGGGGGGAAATCAAAGTAATATCTCTACACAATATATGCGGGGTACTGCAACAGAAGGCAGAGAAATGGATCACTGACGCCAGATTATTAAAATATGAAGGAATTTTGATTTCCTCTCCAAAATTAACCTTAGGAACAACCTCCCTACAGAACCCTGCTCAATATCTTTATGGGGAACCAAATGAGTCCTTAGGACATGATTGCCTCCGAAATATAGAAGAGCAAACGAAATTGAGACCTGATCTAGAGGAGGTGGAATTACCCATCGGTGAACAGATATATGTGGATGGTTCCTCGAGAGTAGTCGAGGGAAAGCAAAAATCAGGATACGCGTTAGTAAACGAGAAAACATTTGAGATAGTGGAATCTGGACCTTTGAGCCCTAGCTGGTCTGCCCAAGCTTGCGAGCTATATGCCATATTGCAGGCCCTAAAACTGTTGAAAAATAAAAGCGGTACAATATATACAGATTCAAAATATGCTTATGCCCATTCCCCTCCCCTTACTCTGTTTCACTATTACAGAAGAAGACAAGATGACACAAATGGGGGTTCAAAACAAAAAAAAACAAAAAACAAAAAAAAACGATAAAGGGAAATGGGTACTGCCTGATGGACGGGAAGTGTTACCAAAATCAGTAGCTATGAGGGTGCTACGGAGATTTCATGAACAGACGCACTGGGGTACTCAGGCGTTGGTGGATCAATTTTACAGTATCACAGATTTCTAGGTTGGAAGAGACCTCAAGATCATCGAGTCCAACCTCCGACCTAACACTAAGTACTCCACTAAACCATATCGCTAAGCTCTACATCTAAACGTCTTTTAAAGACCTCCAGGGATGGTGACTCCACCACCTCCCTGGGCAGCCCATTCCAATGCTTAATAACCCTTTCGGTAAAGAAGTACTTCCTAACATCCAACCTAAACCTCCCCTGGCGCAACTTTCGCCCATTCCCCCTCGTCCTGTCACCAGGCACGTAGGAGAACAGACCAACCCCCACCTCTTTACAGCCTCCTTTAAGGTAACTGTAGAGAGCGATAAGGTCTCCCCTGAGCCTCCTCTTCTCCAGGCTGAACAAGCCCAGCTCCCTCAGCTGCTCCTCATAAGACTTGTTCTCCAGACCCCTCACCAGCTTGGTCGCCCTTCTCTGGACTCGCTCGAGCACGTCCATGTCCTTCCTGTAGCGAGGGGCCCAAAACTGAACACAGTACTCGAGGTGCGGCCTCACCAGAGCCGAGTACAGGGGCACAATCACTTCCCTAGACCTGCTGGCCACACTGCTTCTTATGCAGGCCAGGATGCTGTTGGCCTTCTTGGCCACCTGGGCACACTGCTGGCTCATATTCAGCCGACTATCAACCAATACTCCCAGGTCCCTCTCGGCCAGGCAGCTTTCCAGCCACTCATCTCCCAGCCTGTAGCTCTGCTTGGGGTTGTTGCGCCCCAGGTGCAGGACCCGGCACTTGGCCTTGTTGAACTTCATATAGTTGACCTCAGCCCATCGGTCCAGCCTATCCAGATCCTCCTGCAGAGCCTTCCTGCCCTCGAGCAGATCGACACACGCACTTAGCTTGGTGTCATCTGCAAACTTACTGAGGGTGCACTGGACGCCCTCATCCAGATCATCGATAAAGATATTAAAGAGGACCGGCCCCAGTACCGAGCCCTGGGGGACACCACTAGTGACCGGCCTCCAACCAGATTTGACTCCATTCACCACAACTCTCTGGGCCCGGCTATCCAGCCAGTTTCTAACCCAGCGAAGCGTACGCCAGTCCAAGCCTCGAGCAGCCAGTTTCTTGAGGAGAATGTTGTGGGGAACTGTGTCAAAAGCCTTACTGAGGTCAAGGTAAACCACATCCACAGCCTTTCCCTCATCCACCAAGCGCATCACTTGGTCATAGAAGGAGATCAGGTTCGTCAAGCAGGACCTGCCTTTCATAAACCCATGCTGACTGGGCCTGATCGCCTGCTTGCCCTGCAAGTGCCGCGTGATGACCCTCAAGATAATCTGCTCCATGAGCTTTCCTGGCACTGAGGTCAAACATTTGCCACATATTATATGTGTATAGGGATTTATAATATAGCAAAGAGGATCGTAAATGATTGCATAACTTGTCGGAGGGTAAATGCTCAACACATGAGAAAAAGGGTCCCGGGAGGAGGACGAGAATTGGCACATCGACCTTTTGCAAAGATTCAATTAGATTTTACTGAACTTCCAAAAACGGGGCGATATAGATACTTGTTAGTTATTGTAGACCACCTCACAAACTTTGTTGAAGCATTCCCTACGGCAAGGGCCACAGCTCAAACCGTGGTAAAGATATTATTAGAAAGCATCATACCCAGATACGGGGTAATAGAAGCAATTGACTCTGATCGAGGCCCACACTTTGTGTCAAAGGTATCCCGAGACACGATGAAGGCTCTGGGAATTAAATGGGAATATCACACTCCCTGGCATCCTCAGAGTTCGGGAAAGGTAGAACGAATGAATGGTGAAATTAAAAAGCAACTAACAAAGCTTATGATAGAGACTAAAACCTCCTGGGTGAAATGTTTACCGCTTGCACTATTGAATATCCGGACATAGCCCCGAGCCGATGTTGGAATCTCACCTTTTGAAAGGCTGTATGGTATGCCTTATGATTTAGAGATGCCATCTGATCACCCCCAGGTACAGGATATCCAATTAAAACCTTATTTAATACAGCTTATGAACCGACGGAGGGAGTTGCAAGCGAAAGGCTTGGTGGCTAGATATAGCAATCCATAGGATACAACCTGGAGATAGGGTTCTAATTAAGACATGGAAAGAAACGTCTTTAACACCGCGGTGGGGAGGCCCCTATGTTGTTTTACTTATCACAGAGACGGCTATCCGGACGGCTGAGAAGGGGTGAACGCATGCCAGTCGCGTGAAAGGACCGATCCAGAAAAGCAAATGGGAAGCGGTCGCAGGCCCTGATGACTTAAAGCTCACGTTGAAACGAACTCGATAAGTATGGTCTAACTGTCTATGTATCGTAAAAAAAAAAAAAAAAAAAAAAAAAAGGAGGAGAGGGGACCCTGTTTGATCAGAAAAAGGTCGCGGTTACCTGAGAAACTCCCCTGAAGAACACTGCTGCTGCCGAGAAGAACCTGCACCTTGTAGTTCGCTGCAACCGAACTGACAAGCGAGGCAGAGAGTGAAATGGTGGGGACTTACGTGGCCAGGTAAAGAACTCTGGAAAATGGGCCCTAGCCATTTTTTTTTTTTGCGATACATAGTAATGGGTACGATTGTTTACACTGTTCCTGGGTCTGCGCACCCTCACAAACCTTTTAAATGGAGCCTGATTAGATGGGAAGATCACCATGTTGTTCAGCAGATAACTACTGCTGGGGGACTGATAGGGGAGGCATCATCTATATAAAGAAGGAAGAGACTAAGAGTCCCCAACGGGTGGGACCAAATCAGAAACTGTCGGGGAGTGTTTTGAGGATTCAGCCTACACAAGCTTTTAGAATGCTAACTGCTAATAGCCCTAAACCACTGGAGGTTGCTAATAGATCAGTAAACCCGGAGTACGGGATTAGAAATGAAGGGGTGACCGGGAATAACGTATGGAGAATCACGAATGCTAGTTATCAGTTGTTGAATCAACCAAATCCAGACGTGCCTAGACCTTGCTGGTTATGTCTTGATATAAGGCCCTCATATTACGACGCCATTGGGGATCTGGGAGAAACCACCCGTTCAAACGAAACCGATCCCCCACAATGCCATTGGGGAAGGGATGTAGGAATAACGTTAACGGAAGTAACTGGGAATGGCAGGTGCGTAGGCACGGTCCCTGGTGAGAAGTTCCATCTATGCAATATTACAGAAAATGTTACACAATTAGACAAAGAAAAATGGTTAATACCAGCAGATAACACCAGATGGGTATGTTCGTCTCTGGGGGTAACTCCATGCTTATCTTTGAAATTGTTCAACTCGTCTCATGATTTTTGTGTACAGGTAGTAATTATACCTAGGATTCTTTACCATTCTGAGGAGTATATGTACATCCAACATGCTATGGCAAAAAAACACTTAAGGAAGAGAGAGCCTATTACGACTGTCACTTTAGCCACTCTGATGATTCTGGGGGCTGCAGGAGCCGGAACTGGAATGGCCTCTCTGGTAAAACAAAGCCAAGAATTTACCTCTCTACGCATTGCTGTAGATGAGGATTTGGCCCGTATCGAGCAATCTATATCAGCTTTAGAGAAATCTGTACGACAAAATCGTAGGGGATTAGATCTGATTTTTCTACAACAAGGAGGATTGTGTGCAGCCCTACGAGAGGAGTGTTGCGTATATGCAGATCATACTGGAGTAGTAAGGGATACAATGACTAAATTGAGAGAAGGGCTAGAAAAACGAAAAATAGAAAATGAAGCCCACCAGAATTGGTATGAATCCTGGTTTAATTACTCACTTTGGCTCACTACACTGCTATCAACTATAGCAGGACCTTTGTTGCTGCTCATATTAACACTAACTTTTGTACCATGTATATTCAATCAAATAATCGCGATTGTAAAAAACCGATTAGAGGCAGCTCACCTTATGCTTGTGCGTGCGAAATATGAATCTCTTGAACAGGAGGAGAATGATGCAGAAACTTTAATATTGAGCAAACAAGTGCTTCAAAAATTCATCAATGAACAAAATATGTTAGAAAAAGAAAAAGGAGGGATTGTGATAAATTAGCGGGTGTTTGTTCATTGTCTTTAAAAGGAATTCAGAGAATCTGCTGAGAAGATAAGGTTTTGCAATTTACGACCTTGTTAAGGGGGAAGACTAAGCAAGTAGATAGTGGGGAGGGGGTGTTGGATAAACATCCTTGGTAAAACAAAGACTCTGTGAAATACTGTTTCCCGCTTCACTACCCTCCCCCTTGAACACGAGCACAACGCATGATCATTGAAAGAAAAACAACGACCCCCAACAACGAACTGCGCAGCTTCAGAAGGTCCAACAAGTCCTGACAAGCCGAAACTTGGATGCTATAAAACGGCGACACTGAAAAGGGAAAGTTGCGTGCTGTGGTGGAGCGGAGACTCCCCAGCCGCCCAGCGCTGTTTTGCTTGTGCCTGCTTACTTAATTAATAAAATATTTCTGATAGACCAAGAAATTTGTATGGTCTCACTTATAACAATGATGCCTTCACTGTTTAGGAAAAGCCAATTAGTACAGAATAGTGGAGCAAAATGAGAGTCTCCACTGCGTATGCTACTTTCCACCCAGGGAGAGAATAAAAGAGAAGCAATATGTGATAGTGCAGTCATGTTGCTTAATACGCTACTGGAAGGATCCCAGGTATTGTTGTGAGCAGACTAGTTGAAAAGCTCTGAGGAGCAGAACAGGATGGTTTGCTTCAAAAATGTGGAAAGAGGACAAAAGAAAACAGTTTATTTTTTGTTTGTGAGTGTTTTTTTGTTTTGGTAAATTAATCTCATTAAATATTTTGCATAAATGAAACTCCAAAATACTTATTCACATGACCAAGCAAATACAATAAATGAATGTGTGTTGTTTGTTTTTTTAAAAATATGTGGACTCATCCAGTACAAAATTAGCTCTAATTTTCTTCTAGACATAATTTGGTTCCAATTAGCATTTTCTCTCATAATTAACAGCCTACAGTGGTTGTAGTTGTGTGGGTGAGTACGGGTGGTTTGTGAGGGAAATGAAACTAAATTCTAAACAAAAAATGCTATAAACTAAAGGCCAAACCTGGAGGCCAACCTACCTGTGAAAGAAAAGTACATTTCTGTGTGGCATAATGACTACACGGAGACCAAGGTTCTTTAAGGATCAATAACTTTAACTCCCTATTGAGGGCAGGCTCCCTTCTTATACCATTAGCTCTACAGCAGTCCTTTTCCACTAACTATTCATTGGTCAACAACTTTGCCCGGCAACAGCAAACATTTTGCAACTTCCATGTCTTAACTGTTGGAGAACAAGCAGTTTGAGACAGCAAGGTGTCTCCTGAATCACCCTTCTTTGTTTCTTCTAACTTGTTTACATTCCTGATGGCCTCATCGTTAAGAGTCAGACCCCCATGGCGATACTCCCACATTTCTGCATTTTATCTACTGATCATCTCATGACACCTGAATCTGTCTTTAGCCGAAGCCACTCACATTTTGAGTGTTTTCAGCCTGTTTTGCAGGTGTAATATAGGGAGCTGGTGTTTTTAGAGCATATTCTGCGGAACATAAATATAAATAAATAAAGGAGATGTCATTGCCTTATGATACAAAACTTTGTGCTGAGGAAGAATCCACCCTTGTCCAGAGACATTTTACCTACTTTCCAGCTACAATATTTTTCTCCCTCTTTAGTCCCATCTGTCCTAGCAAACACTGACACATTTACTATGTACACAGAGCATGCATACCTTGAATTTTCAAACACCATATTTGCAAAACTGTAGGGGAGAGACTGTGTAATTCCTCCTTGATGTCACCTCTTATCCTTTTCCACAGCCACATCAGCAGTGATTGCCCATATTCAGTGGCAAAACTCCCATTCCCATTACTGTGAGAAACACTCTGTAGCCAATAACTTAGGCTCAGGCAAGGATCTCAGTGAAGTAGTAATTTATTCGCGATTGCAATGGCGGGCGCCCCACAAGCAGGAGAGCGCGCCTACTAGTTCCAAAAACACAGTTTATATACTTTTTGATGACAGGACCCTCCCCTGTTTCCCCACTGGAGTGGGTAATCCAGGTTCACAATCTATCTGATGCTTCACAGACAATGCCTGGCCTTCAGTTGCTGGCCTGTTAAATGTCAAATTTCTTTTGACTTTTTTACTGTTTGAAGTGGTAATGTTTCATCACTTATCTGATTTGACTTGACACCGTGATTTTCACCTAATTGCTCTAAGGAGTCCGGCTGTCTGCATTTTACAAGGTTTTCTGTTAAGCTTTCTTATCACTGTAAGCATATTTCAATACCACATTCCTTCCTTCTATACAATGTAACACTGCAAAAACAACATTTCCATTCCCACAATTCCCCCCTTTTCTCTTTTTATAATTTGTTGATTTTTGCAAAATTTTTCTCTAAGGTGTAATTTGGTAGATGTCTTCCTCTTCTTCACTTTCTTTGCTTTCCATTTCCTCTAATATCATCATCTTATCTGAGTAGGGTGGTGGATCCATGGTCATTTGTTTCGAAAGTGCAGTTTCAATTAACCGTTGGACAAGTCCCCTTACACAGGGGATAATGCAACAACCAATGGCTGTCAAAACTCCTGCTACTACAATCAAGGATGTAAATATGGACACTACCATCCCTTTCCATTTACCAAACCAAGATTCCAACCATCCTGTGATGGAAGTGTCTGCTCCTGAGTTTTCTGCCAATTCATTGGCAAGGGTGGTAAGCCCTTGCAATGCTCTAGTTACTGTGCCATCCGGGGCAGTATTGTTAGGGATAAAAGTACAACAACGGTTGCCCAGCATCACGCACACACCACCTTTCTCCGCAAGAATCATATCTAATGCTATTCTGTTTTCCCAAGCCATTTTGCTGGTGGCATCTAGTTGTTCAGCGATTCCTCTTATCGCATCTCTTGTATAGTTTATGAATCTCTGCTGATTATAATAGATATAATTAATCCAATCCACATTTTTATTAATTGTTACCCACCAGAACAGTGACTCAAACCCTGCAGCGATTTGATTCCTGGCTTCCTGTTCATCAGGAACTCCTCTAGGCACCCCAATAGAATCTATGTATACTCTATCATCAAATGATATTCCTAAGCCTCTTTTACTTCTTCTGGGTATTTGTGATGTTTCGCTTTCAAATGCCAGGGTGAAGGGTATAGCTAATTGAACAAGTGCACAAGTGCCTCCCCAGTTAGATGGTAGGGTGGACCGCAAGATCTTCCCTCCACAGTACCACCAGAGATCTGCCCTGGGGATCTCAAGTCTTGAATAGTTTCCCATCAAGTCCTCAGTAGCATTCAAGGTCCTCGTGCACAAGGCAAATTCTCCCAGATGCCGGGTAGCACTCACACCCTGCCGTGAGAGGCAAGCTGTATGGTTACCTATAGCTGTGGAGAATACAGGGGGAGCCCTGACATTGCTATCATGCAAGGAAGGGAATAGTAAAGAGAGAGACTTACAGGCCTCATTTCCCCAGGCAGTCTTTTCTTGGTACAATGCAATCATACATCGCATCCCTCGGGAGTCCTCGGTCCACCCCAATGGGCAGGGCACTATCTGGGCTATCGGTCGTCCCGAGGCACAAGCATAGCAATTGCTATGGTTGAGACTCTGGACAGTATATTTAACCCATTCTATCCAGGCATTCACATCCCCATACCCTGTTTCAATCTCAAATGTTTGCCTAAGATCTTTTATTTCTTTAACTGTGACAACTGCTGCATTTTGAAGAGGTTCTCCTGTTTTCTCTCCTGTTTTCCCTTTGAGTTTCTCTCTTTCTCTGATGGCAAGAGAGTATCGTTCCCTTACAGCTATTCTCAATCTGGCTGTTGGGTCTCGCCCAGTTACATCTGCTCCAAGACCAAAAGTACGGTTTGTAAGGTAATCAGCCTGACTAATTGTTATAGTTATTGGATTACATTGTAGATGCTGACAATTGGGCTGAACAGTTCCTTTAAATATGTTAATTTGTTTCTTTAACCTCATAAAATAAAGACTTGAGGCGGGTGTATGTGACCACCCTTTATGATTGGTCGTCCACCATACATCAGTCCATGCTGGGCAAGGGGGTCCTTCAAACATACTGCTAGTCTTAGGTTCAGGACAGAGATATTTGTGCTCTTTGCTCAATTGTCGTTGAGCATTTAAATCTCCACAAGTTAACACTTCACAAGCATCAAACGTGATGGATTGTGGTTCATAACTCTCTGTCACATTTACCCATATTTTGACTGGATACACTGTCTTTGCTATCATCTGGTCAAATCTTTTCCAAGTTTCCAATTGACCAAGGCCTTCTCTGAGGCCTACAATTATCAGAAACAAAATTAATAATTGATTTTTCCCTATCATTATCTTTAAACCTTAGGTTTCCAAATAATTATCAATACAAAGAATAAGATGTACACTGCTACTATAACGAACCCCTCTTGGGAGCACTTCAATTTGCTATAGATTTGTCCTTACAAGTCACATTCATTAGTTACCTGTGAAAATAAAAGGTTAGTTTACAATTGTAAGCTTTTATCCTGTTCAGTTTATTACAAAGTTTTTTTCTTTTTGATTTTAACTTTCAGCAGGTCTTCTGTAGGAACAACTTCCCAGGTGCTAGGGTCGATGGATGCCTTCACTCGAGTATAGTGAGTCCAACCTTTTTCTGCAGTTCTCACGGCTGTTTCAGTGGTTAGTACTACTTGGAATGGTCCTTCCCATTCAGGCTGGAGTTTTGATTCTCTCCAGGTGCGTATCAGGACCCAATCTCCTGCATGGAATGAATGTACTGGGAATTCCAAAGGTGGAGTTTGAGCCAACAGTCCACGAACCCTGAGAGATGCTAGGGAAGAAGATAATCCAAGTATATAATTTTTGAGAAAAATATCTTTAGTTTCAAAAATAGGTATTTCACCATTTCTCCCCAGGTACGGTAGTCCGAACAACATCTCATATGGTGAAACTCCTACATCTTTTCTAGAAGCAGTTCGAATTCTAAGGAGTGCTAAAGGTAAACATTTTGTCCAGGGAAGCTTAGTCTCTAAAACCAGTTTTGACAGATGCTTCTTTAATGTCTGATTCATTCGCTCCACTTTCCCTGACGAGGGAGGATGCCATGGAGTATGAAACTCCCCTTTTATTCCCAAGGTTCTCATTAATCCTTTTAAAATAGATGAAGTAAAATGACTTCCTTGATCAGAGTCTATATTTTCAATAACCCCATATCTAGGGATTATTTGTTCCAGGATTACCTTTATCACCACACTAGCTGTTGCTGATGCTGAAGGAAAAGCTTCTACCCATCCTGACAAATGGTCAATTAATACCAGCAAGTACTTAAATCTACCTACTTTAGGTAATTCAGTAAAATCTACTTGGATGCTCTGGAAAGGTCGAAGCCCTGGCTCCCGTCCACCCAGAGGTTGTTTCCGTAGAGCCTTGTTATTCACTCGTTGGCATGTTATGCAGCTATTACACACCTGTTTAGCTACAGTATACATACCTACACATATATATTTTCTTAATACCGCATCACACATTGCCTGTACTCCCCAATGACTTCCTTGATGTAGAAGAGCTAAAATTTCCCTCATTATTTGTTTATTTACCATTTCTCTCCCATCAGGAAGAATCCACCGTCCTTCAGACTCCTTCGCTCCTAATTCCCTAAAGATTTCTATCTCCTTTTCACTGAATATTTGCTTTTCAGGCGGGGGTTTTATTTCAGGTACAAGAAGCAGCTTTGCTTCCACTTCCAATTGCAAAGCTGATTCTTTAGCCTTTTCATCTGCAATTCTGTTTCCCCATTCAACTAGTGAGTTTCCTTTTTGATGTCCTTTCACATGCACCACAGCAATCTCTTCTGGTAGTAACATATTTTCCAAAATCTGTCTAATTAATTCTTCATGGACCAATTCCTTTCCCTTGCTGTTTACTAAGCCCCTTTCTTCCCAAATTTTTCCAAATGTATGTACCACCCCATATGCATACCGTGAGTCAGTATATATAGTTCCCTGTTTCCCTTTTAATAGCTTTAATGCTTGACTTAATGCATATAATTCACAAGTCTGGGCTGACCAATTACTAGGCAGTTTTCCCATTTCTTCGACGTTCCCATCTGTTCCTTCAATGATGGCATAACCATTACATCTCCTTCCTTGCACCACCCTAGAAGATCCATCTATAAACAATATTTCCCCTTCCTCTAAGGGCAGCTCTTGTAAATCTAATCTTATCTTTGTCTGGTAATTTATTAGATCTAAGCAGTTATGTTCCATATCTATTGGATCTTCAATTCCCTTTGACAAGAAGGAGGCAGGATTCAAAACAGGTTCTGTAGTTATAGTTAAATCATCCTTTTCAATTAGTATAGCTTCATATTTTAGTATTCTGGAGTCTGTCAGCCACCTTCCTGCCTTCTGAGTGAGAATAGTCTTCACTTGGTGAGGGGTAACAACAATCAGTTGTCCTCCAAAGGTCAATTTCCTGCTCTCTTCTACTAATAAGGCAGTTGCTGCTACTGCCTGAAAGCATTCTGGCCATCCCCGGGACACAGGGTCTAATAATTTAGACAAATATGCTACAGGTTTCTTCTTATCTCCCCATTCTTGGGTTAACACACCCAAAGCAGCACCCTCACTTACAGTTATAAAAAGATAAAATGATTTCTTTAAGGCAGGAAGAGCTAAGACTGGTGCTGTAATAAGATCTTTTTTTAATTTTTCCATTACTTCTTTTTCCTCTTCAGTCCAGTTCAGTATATTGGGTTCTTCCTCCAATAATTTGAGATATAATTTCTTTGTCTTCTGTGCATATGACTCTATCCACAGTCTGCAATATCCAATTAAACCCAAAAATTTTCTCAACTCCTTTTTTGTTTTAGGGAGAGGAAGTTGCACAATTCCCTGAATCCTTTCAGGGGTTATCCTCCTTTTGCCCTCAGAGACTAAATGTCCCAAATACCTAACCTCTTTTTCTACATACTGTAATTTATCTTTAGATACCCTTAGCCCATGTTCTCCTAAAAAAATCAGGAGTTTGTTTGTGGCTTCTCTTACCTCTGATTTTTCTACCCCAGATATCAATAAATCATCTACATACTGTAACAACATCACCCCTTTGGGAATCTGAAATATTTCTAAAATCTTTTCCAATTCTTGCCCAAACAAATTGGGAGATTCAGTGAATCCCTGAGGCAAAACAGTCCATCTATATTGCTGTTTACGGCCTGTTTCTGGGTCTTCCCATTCAAATGCAAAAATATCCCGACTTTCAGGATCCAGTGGGCATGCCCAAAAGGCATCCTTTAAATCTATAACACTGAACCATTTGTGCTCATAAGGGATTTTACCCATCAGGGTATAAGGGTTAGGAACCACAGGGTGGCGCTTTCGTGTTATCTCATTAACTTTTCTCAGGTCTTGTACTAATCGGTACGAACCATCTGGCTTTCGCACTGGTAAAATCGGAGTGTTATATGGTGACATACAAGGCTCCAAAAGACCATCTTTAACTAGAGTTTGCACTATAGGTTTCAGGCCCATTTTTCCTTCACAAGAGATAGGATACTGTCGTTGTCTAACTATCTCCCTCCCTTCTTGAACAGTTATCTTTAAGGGAGTTATATTAAGCCCTCCTCGATTTCCTTCCCTTACCCATACCATGGGATTTATTTCTTTCTCATCATTTTCTGTTAATAATTTCATTGAGACTGTTATTCCTTTTTTGCAGGTCTTCAATTGTAATCCTAATTTGACTATTAAATCTCTCCCCAATAAATTGGTCCCCGCTTCAGGTACATATAACAATTGCCCAGTGACAATTTTAGTTCCCCAATATAATTCAGTAGTTTCAAAAAGTGGCACTACCATACCAAATCCTTCTACCCCTGTTACTCGTAGAGTATTATTAGTTAAATTGAGTCCTGATATTTTATAAGCTAAAGAGGATCTGGCTGCTCCTGTATCTACTAAAAATACAACCTCTTTTTTATTAGGTCCCACTTCTAAATTTATCAAGGGCTCTTGGTGGGACCACTGTTCAAAGAACCCCTGACCCCCCTATTCAGAGTTTATGATGGCAAACAATCTTTCTTCCCTTTTCCATTCAGGACATTCTCGTTTAACATGTCCTGTTTGCCCGCATTTATAACATCCTTCCTGTACCTGCCGTGGCTGAGAAGGAGGTGGCCACTTTGATTTCACATTCATGTTCCCTTTTTCTTCTTGATTCCATCCCAATCCTTGTCTTTCCCGAAACTTCTTTTCCCGTCGGTCCCCCATTCTCTGCCCCACCACTTGATTCACTGTGGAGATCATCATTTTCGTCTTTTGTTTCTGCTTTTCATCTTCCCTCCTGACATACACTTTCTGCGCTTCCCTCAAAAGTTTTTCTAACGGCTCTTCGTTCCACCCCTCCAGTTTCTGAAGTTTCCTTTGTATGTCCGGCCACGCTTTCATCACAAAATTAATCTTCAAAAGCCCCTGCGCTATAGGGTCGTCAGGATTCATTCCTGAATACTTTCGCATCCTGTCCCTGAGCCTTTCCAAGAAATCACTTGGAGTTTCATCTTTACCCTGCTGAACCTCAAATGCTTTAATAAAATTCTGAGACTTAGGTACTGCTTCTCTAATTCCTCTAATTACCATTTCTCTCAAGTCTCTCATGTTAACCCTATCCTGCACATTATTGTTGTTCCAATTAGGGTCCACATTTGGAAATTTTTGTTCTGCTGGAATTACTCCATCTCCTGGAGGATGATCCTTTTCCCATTCCCGCATTGCTGCTCTTCTAATCATTCCTCGTTCTTCCCCTGAGAATAGCAGATTCAGAATTGCCATCATTTCTCCCCAGCAATATAGATTGGGTCCCAAAAACTGATCTAACTGTTCTGCTAATCCAATGGGGTCCTCAATGAGAGATTTCATTTCCTTTTTAAAATTTCGCACTTCTCCGCTAGAAAGGGGAGCATTCACATACCCTACCTGTCCAGGTCCCAGCGGCACTTCACAGAGAGGATACATAGCAGCTTCAGTAGTGTTAGTATTATTAGTACCAGGGAGTGGAAAATTCTCAAGGTCTTTTTTACATTGTTCCAATTCTTTTACCAGTTTGGGGTACCTCCTGTTCCCAGAGCTAATGTTATCTATAGTTCCTGTCTCTTCTTTCGGAGGAACTGCTACAGCAGCCGCTGCTGCTGCAGCAACTTGGGGGTTATAAGGAGGAGGTAAGTTATCCAGAAGGTCCCATTTATCACTTGTCTCTTCCTTTTTCTTTCCCTCTTTATTCTGATTTTTGCTCAAAACCAAATTTATTCCTTGTATCCAACAAGCTGCATACTCCGATTCTTCTTCCGAAAATGGAAATTTGTTATTAACATAAAAATTTAAGGCCTGACATACCCAATCTTTGTCAGACCCGTATTTTGGCCAAAATACTGCAGTTCCTTTAATTGGTTCTTTCGTCCAGACTGATACACAATATTTAACCATTTTCTTCCTATCTTTTTCCTTAGTTTTGGGGTTATTCTTCCAATTTCTCAACATCCTTCCTAAAGGACCGTCGGGAGGCACTCCCCCAGGGATATCTCCCTGTCCCCTGGAACTCATATTTCCCATTTTTCCTATCCTGGAAAATGGGGGTGTACTGCCAAGCACTTCCCCGTGCAAGGGCTACCGCACACCTATGAGTTTACCAGATTCCCTGGTGTACTTCTGAGCACTACCCCGTGCAAGGATTACCGCACACCAAATTTCCCTGGTGTACTTCCGAGCACTACCCCGTGCAAGGATTACCGCACACCAAATTTCTTGAGACTCTTCCTTTCTCTCCCTTATCTCACGCTTCGTCCGTCTCCGGCCGCGCCCCTCGCGGAGTTACGGAACCGCGGATCAGGACTCCACACTCGCTTCGTACAAAAGTACGTCTCAATCACACATCACACAGAGTCTCACCCGACCCCCAAGGCAATACTTAAGATTTCTTACCTTGGTCTGTGCACAGAGTTACCGGATCAATTCTTAAAACCCTGAGTGCCTACCTTCTTCCTTTTCCCCAATACTTCACGGATCCTGCCCCTTTAATCAGTCTCGGGCCCTCTGTCAGCTCTCCGCAGAGCCGCCACCATCGATGCACAGGACCGCTGAAATCAGCGGGGCATGCCTTCCTGCTGCTGCGGCGTGGGGCTCCCCAGTAGGTGACTGGATCCAGGACGAGCCCCCAAATTGTGAGAAACACTCTGTAGCCAATAACTTAGGCTCAGGCAAGGATCTCAGTGAAGTAGTAATTTATTCGCGATTGCAATGGCGGGCGCCCCACAAGCAGGAGAGCGTGCCTACTAGTTCCAAAAACACAGTTTATATACTTTTTGATGACAGGACCCTCCCCTGTTTCCCCACTGGAGTGGGTAATCCAGGTTCACAATCTATCTGATGCTTCACAGACAATGCCTGGCCTTCAGTTGCTGGCCTGTTAAATGTCAAATTTCTTTTGACTTTTTTACTGTTTGAAGTGGTAATGTTTCATCACTTATCTGATTTGACTTGACACCGTGATTTTCACCTAATTGCTCTAAGGAGTCCGGCTGTCTGCATTTTACAAGGTTTTCTGTTAAGCTTTCTTATCACTGTAAGCATATTTCAATACCACATTCCTTCCTTCTATACAATGTAACACTGCAAAAACAACATTTCCATTCCCACATTACTTGGTCAGGATCTATAGCATTCTCCCTTAAGGGACTCATAAGGGAAATATACTGTTGGACCAGTCCCAGTCTTGCAAAGTCTCTGCAAAACAGATCAGCTCCCTAACCAGGGAGCTCAACTTCAAAGCTGTGCCATTTCTGCATCACTACTTAGACAGCAGGGACAGACTTGCAGTGACTGCTAGTGATGAAAGAACAAAGGACTCCTATGCAGGTGAGGAAAATGATGTCAAAATGGAAAGGAAAGAAAATTGAAAAAAATCTCATCATGTGGGTTCCTGTTGAGATTTGGAAAAGTATATGAGATTTGGAAAGGAATATACATTAAGTGCATCTTCTGGGCATTTCTGTGCAAAAAAAAAAAGCTGTCAAATGGCTCTGTGAGATTTGTCACTGAGAACTATGGGGAAGACATGGAGCACTGGGAGCCCTGGAAGTTAGCTCAGCATCAGCAGTACAACCAGTTCCGTGAGATGCTGAGGCTGGGTAAACAATTAGCAAATAAATATTATTCTGAACAGCTGTGTCGGTTCTGGGACTGATCAGCTCACTCAAATATTGAGCTCTGCAGATCAGATCTAGCAGTGATGACAAGCCTGGATGATGCTGTGCCACCATCCCCACTGCTCAGTGTGGCTGTGACATTTGGCTACGAGCCTGGGAATGGGGGAAATAAAGTGAAGCGGGTTGGCTTTAAGTTTTTGAACGTGAATTTGTGGCTTTTTTTTTTTTTTTGCTAGGTGTAAAAAAGGAGCCGTCAGCGGAAAGAAGGGGGAGCCAGCACGACCGAGCAGAGTGCAGGGCCAGCTTGGAGCGATGCAGCAGATGCTCAGTGCCATCTAGTGGGAAGAAACATCGTGAGCACCAGGGAAACGAGGGTAGCTTTGTGAAAAGTACCTAATCACACCGGTTATTTCATGGACTTTTGCTTCTGGCGACTTCTACCCATCTGCAGGGAGCAGAGCCTTGCTCCTGGATGCATAAATACCTACTCATAACATGCACATCAGCTCAGGAAAGTTTAACAAAGACGTTTTGTTTGTTTGTTTGTTGTTGTGATATGGCTTAATCTTAGTGATATGGTTTAATGGAGGACTTGTTAGTGTTAGGTCAGAGGTTGGACTAGGTGATCTTGGAGGTCTCTTCCAACCTAGATGATTCTGTGATTCTGTGATTCTGTTAGGTTTTTTTCTTCTTCTTCCCTCCACAGAGAGCATCTACTTCCTCATATCTTGCAGCTCCAGCTCTAATGTATATGGTTCTGCAACAGTGAGCATTGCTCAGTGGCAAGAATTTCTACCTGTTATGCCAATCTAGTTTTCTGGTAACTAAGTTTGAAAAAAAAAAAGAATAAAAGAGAATGAAATTGTTCTTGTGGCTAAAGGTAGTTACAACAGACTTGTTCAGGAGACAATAATGTTACTTGGTGTCTGACTAATTAACAAATCAAGGCCTCTTCTCACTCAAGGTTTCCCTCTAATGAACCTAGGAACTGTTGTTTATTCACACATTAAACACCGAAGAATCAGTGTCCAACCTTTGTATCACTTTAACTGATGACATTAAAGCTGGAAGAAACGAGGAAAACTGTTTAGCTGATATGGTTGTTAAAAGATCTGTGGGAAACTGAACACATCTGCTCAGTATTTGGCTGGCCATCAGATCACCCTGTAGTTAGGGTGATCATCTTTTCTGATTAGTTGCTAAAACTATTATAAGAGGTCACAGGTTTACTGAAGCAAAAACAAAGAGGCAGAGTTAACATAACTTGTTTCTAAAACCAAAAGTGATTTTTTATTTTTCATTTTTTTCACCACATGTATGTTAATCTGGAAAAAACAGAACAAGTATCATCTCCAGAAATGTCACTTTAGGGTAAACTACAAGAAAATACCTCTTAAAACATTCTTCTTGCATCATGTTGTATGAATCCTATGTCCTGTTTTTTCAAGAGATTCATTATAATGTTGTTCAATAAGATTTAGTTTAACTTATATTCACCAAACTTACATGAGTCATTCTGGGAGTGTGGCCATGGGGGTCGACAAGCCCCATGGTTGGTGATAACATCAGCTGGACTCTTATCGATGAGACCATCAGGAATGTAAAGAGTTTAGAGGGAACAAAGAAGGGTGATTCAGGAGACTCCTTGCCACCTCTGGTTGCTTGTTCTCCAGCCATTAAGACATGGAAGTTGCTGGGTGTTTGCTGTTGCCGGGCAAAGTTGTTGACCAATGAATAGTTAGTGGAAAAGTTCTGCTGTGGGGCGAATGATATAAGAAAGGAGCCTGTCCTCAATATAGGGAGGCAACAGGGATAATGAAGTTGTGTCCTCAATATGAGAGATGAAGTTAGGCCCTCAGTAAGAGAGAGATGAAGTTATGTCACCAATAAAGAAGTAGCAGTTACTGATCCTAAAAGAACCCCGGTGTCCGTGTGGTCATTATGCCACAAATGGCGCCCGAACAGGGACCTGAAGAAAACAAAGAGGGACATGAAGAACAGGAACAGGGACAGGCTAACAGAACAGGGATAAAACCAAAAAAGGAATGAACAGGGACAGCCTAGCAGAACAGGGACCAGGACAGGAACAGGGACATTGATCGCCTCATGAAGAAAGGTTCGGCCAAACTGAGCAAACCGCTCAAAGAAGCTCATACTGAAAGTCACTGGAAATAGGCGCACCGGAGCTGGAAAGAAGCTCGTATAGAAAGTTGCTGGAAATAGGCACACTGGAGCTGGAAGGAAGCTCAAGCTGAGAGAAGTGGACCTGCGCACACAACTGCCCCTCACTGGCCGAAGGTAAGCAGTTGCGCGCTATGGGGAATCACATGGCCTTAGTATCAAAGAATGTCCTGGTAACCTTCCAGTTTATTCCCTTTATTACGAATCAGACAGTTTATGATCCTGAAACATGGGACCAAATTGAGGTCAAGGTGTGGGACTCTGCTACTAAAAATGACAAGGTTGCAGTGGGATTGCTCGGCACCTGACGAGCAGTCTCTGAGGCCTTAAAGAGCCATGTGGGACCACAATCGGAAACGTGGGGTTTGCCAGACAGTGAGGGAGCTGCGGGCTCATTTACTGATCCACCTGCTACGCCATCAGCCCCTCTGCCTCTACAGCAAACACAGGCTTTTGCTGTTGCGCCCCCTGATGACCTGAACTATCCTTTTGATCCAGGCCCTATAGGCCCTGAAAAGGAGCCGGATCTGTTTCCCTTTGATCCGGGAGGAATAGGATACATAGGGCCCGAAGGCCGAGTTGCTTAACAACTTAAAGCAAGACATATTGTTCCCACGATTAGCCCTGGAACTCTCCGGGGTTTGTAATCAAGAAAAGGAATGGAAAATGGAGAATGTTTTCTGAGAAAACTTAATGAAGTCATGGAAGATATGGGAGCACTTCAACCAGGATTACCATCTCCAACTATGCTCCCCCAGTCATGGACATTAATAGCAATAGACTTAAAGGATTGTTTGTTAAACATTTCCCAGAATTCGTAAAACTTTGCTATGTTTATGTTTCAATTGATACCTTTTCTGCCTGTATTTTTGCATCTGTTCATGCAGGAGAAAAGGCAAAGGATGTGTGTAAACATCTTCTGTCAGCTTTTGCGAAATTAGGAGTTCCAAAAATGATTAAAATAGATAATGGGCCTGGATGTGGGGCCCATGCAACCCACTTTTTTTTTAACAGTGGGGTATCCAACATCTGATAGGTATACCTCATTCTCCTTATGAGTCAAACAATTATTGAACAGGCCCATGGTACCCTAAAAGCTGTGCTTCTAAAACAAAAAAGGGGGAATAGGGGTGTGACCCCCAGGAAAAGATAGGTAAAGTATGCTATGTTCTTAAATTTTTAAATCAATGGACAGAGGAAGGTCCTTGCATCTGTCCATGCAGGAGAAAAGGCAACAGACAGATCTGGGAGACAGACAGTGTCCGTGTGGTCTTTACGCCACAAGTCATGGTTATATAGGATTACAATTTCATTTTGCATTTTGGTAAAAGCTGAAGACATCTCTAGGAAAAAGCTATAGCAGTTGCTCTTTATCAGATATTTTACCTTTATTTTCCTTTTTAAATCAATAATAAGGTTACTATAACTATTCCTATGAGAAAAGTGTATCTACATTCCTATATGCAATTAATTTCTACTCATCAAGCTTGTTCCCAGTAGCATGAATGACCTAAAAGGAACAGTCCTGCTTCCTGCTCAGACCCCTCTAGCTCACTGTTCACCTGACTTTGTTGGGACCCCATTTCTGAACCAATTCAGCTCACTAATATCGCAGAAAACAAATTCAACAAAAGATAGCAGATAGGCTGCTAATTAGGGGTAACCTGTAACATTGACCGAGACACTGAAAAAGCCACACAGAGATGCATATATATATATATGTTATAAGTGAGACCATACAAATTTCTTGGTCTATCAGAAATATTTTATTAATTAAGTAAGCAGGCACAAGCAAAACAGCGCTGGGCGGCTGGGGAGTCTCCGCTCCACCACAGCACGCAACTTTCCCTTTTCAGTGTCGCCGTTTTATAGCATCCAAGTTTCGGCTTGTCAGGACTTGTTGAACCTTCTGAAGCTGCGCAGTTCGTTGTTGGGGGTCGTTGTTTTTCTTTCGATGATCATGCGTTGTGCTCGTGTTCAAGGGGGAGGGTAGTGAAGCGGGAAACAGTATTTCACAGAGTCTTTGTTTTACCAAGGATGTTTATCCAACACCCCCTCCCCACTATCTACTTGCTTAGTCTTCCCCCTTAACAAGGTCGTAAATTGCAAAACCTTATCTTCTCAGCAGATTCTCTGAATTCCTTTTAAAGACAATGAACAAACACCCGCTAATTTATCACAATCCCTCCTTTTTCTTTTTCTAACATATTTTGTTCATTGATGAATTTTTGAAGCACTTGTTTGCTCAATATTAAAGTTTCTGCATCATTCTCCTCCTGTTCAAGAGATTCATATTTCGCACGCACAAGCATAAGGTGAGCTGCCTCTAATCGGTTTTTTACAATCGCGATTATTTGATTGAATATACATGGTACAAAAGTTAGTGTTAATATGAGCAGCAACAAAGGTCCTGCTATAGTTGATAGCAGTGTAGTGAGCCAAAGTGAGTAATTAAACCAGGATTCATACCAATTCTGGTGGGCTTCATTTTCTATTTTTCGTTTTTCTAGCCCTTCTCTCAATTTAGTCATTGTATCCCTTACTACTCCAGTATGATCTGCATATACGCAACACTCCTCTCGTAGGGCTGCACACAATCCTCCTTGTTGTAGAAAAATCAGATCTAATCCCCTACGATTTTGTCGTACAGATTTCTCTAAAGCTGATATAGATTGCTCGATACGGGCCAAATCCTCATCTACAGCAATGCGTAGAGAGGTAAATTCTTGGCTTTGTTTTACCAGAGAGGCCATTCCAGTTCCGGCTCCTGCAGCCCCCAGAATCATCAGAGTGGCTAAAGTAACAGTCGTAATAGGCTCTCTCTTCCTTAAGTGTTTTTTTTGCCATAGCATGTTGGATGTACATATACTCCTCAGAATGGTAAAGAATCCTCTAGGTATAATTACTACCTGTACACAAAAATCATGAGACGAGTTGAACAATTTCAAAGATAAGCATGGAGTTACCCCCAGAGACGAACATACCCATCTGGTGTTATCTGCTGGTATTAACCATTTTTCTTTGTCTAATTGTGTAACATTTTCTGTAATATTGCATAGATGGAACTTCTCACCAGGGACCGTGCCTACGCACCTGCCATTCCCAGTTACTTCCGTTAACGTTATTCCTACATCCCTTCCCCAATGGCATTGTGGGGGATCGGTTTCGTTTGAACGGGTGGTTTCTCCCAGATCCCCAATGGCGTCGTAATATGAGGGCCTTATATCAAGACATAACCAGCAAGGTCTAGGCACGTCTGGATTTGGTTGATTCAACAACTGATAACTAGCATTCGTGATTCTCCATACGTTATTCCCGGTCACCCCTTCATTTCTAATCCCGTACTCCGGGTTTACTGATCTATTAGCAACCTCCAGTGGTTTAGGGCTATTAGCAGTTAGCATTCTAAAAGCTTGTGTAGGCTGAATCCTCAAAACACTCCCCGACAGTTTCTGATTTGGTCCCACCCGTTGGGGACTCTTAGTCTCTTCCTTCTTTATATAGATGATGCCTCCCCTATCAGTCCCCCAGCAGTAGTTATCTGCTGAACAACATGGTGATCTTCCCATCTAATCAGGCTCCATTTAAAAGGTTTGTGAGGGTGCGCAGACCCAGGAACAGTGTAAACAATCGTACCCATTACTATGTATCGCAAAAAAAAAAAATGGCTAGGGCCCATTTTCCAGAGTTCTTTACCTGGCCACGTAAGTCCCCACCATTTCACTCTCTGCCTCGCTTGTCAGTTCGGTTGCAGCGAACTACAAGGTGCAGGTTCTTCTCGGCAGCAGCAGTGTTCTTCAGGGGAGTTTCTCAGGTAACCGCGACCTTTTTCTGATCAAACAGGGTCCCCTCTCCTCCTTTTTTTTTTTTTTTTTTTTTTTTTTACGATACATAGACAGTTAGACCATACTTATCGAGTTCGTTTCAACGTGAGCTTTAAGTCATCAGGGCCTGCGACCGCTTCCCATTTGCTTTTCTGGATCGGTCCTTTCACGCGACTGGCATGCGTTCACCCCTTCTCAGCCGTCCAGATAGCCGTCTCTGTGATAAGTAAAACAACATAGGGGCCTCCCCACCGCGGTGTTAAAGACGTTTCTTTCCATGTCTTAATTAGAACCCTATCTCCAGGTTGTATCCTATGGATTGCTATATCTAGCCACCAAGCCTTTCGCTTGCAACTCCCTCCGTCGGTTCATAAGCTGTATTAAATAAGGTTTTAATTGGATATCCTGTACCTGGGGGTGATCAGATGGCATCTCTAAATCATAAGGCATACCATACAGCCTTTCAAAAGGTGAGATTCCAACATCGGCTCGGGGCTATGTCCGGATATTCAATAGTGCAAGCGGTAAACATTTCACCCAGGAGGTTTTAGTCTCTATCATAAGCTTTGTTAGTTGCTTTTTAATTTCACCATTCATTCGTTCTACCTTTCCCGAACTCTGAGGATGCCAGGGAGTGTGATATTCCCATTTAATTCCCAGAGCCTTCATCGTGTCTCGGGATACCTTTGACACAAAGTGTGGGCCTCGATCAGAGTCAATTGCTTCTATTACCCCGTATCTGGGTATGATGCTTTCTAATAATATCTTTACCACGGTTTGAGCTGTGGCCCTTGCCGTAGGGAATGCTTCAACAAAGTTTGTGAGGTGGTCTACAATAACTAACAAGTATCTATATCACCCCGTTTTTGGAAGTTCAGTAAAATCTAATTGAATCTTTGCAAAAGGTCGATGTGCCAATTCTCGTCCTCCTCCCGGGACCCTTTTTCTCATGTGTTGAGCATTTACCCTCCGACAAGTTATGCAATCATTTACGATCCTCTTTGCTATATTATAAATCCCTATACACATATAATATGTGGCAAATGTTTGACCTCAGTGCCAGGAAAGCTCATGGAGCAGATTATCTTGAGGGTCATCACGCGGCACTTGCAGGGCAAGCAGGCGATCAGGCCCAGTCAGCATGGGTTTATGAAAGGCAGGTCCTGCTTGACGAACCTGATCTCCTTCTATGACCAAGTGATGCGCTTGGTGGATGAGGGAAAGGCTGTGGATGTGGTTTACCTTGACCTCAGTAAGGCTTTTGACACAGTTCCCCACAACATTCTCCTCAAGAAACTGGCTGCTCGAGGCTTGGACTGGCGTACGCTTCGCTGGGTTAGAAACTGGCTGGATAGCCGGGCCCAGAGAGTTGTGGTGAATGGAGTCAAATCTGGTTGGAGGCCGGTCACTAGTGGTGTCCCCCAGGGCTCGGTACTGGGGCCGGTCCTCTTTAATATCTTTATCGATGATCTGGATGAGGGCGTCCAGTGCACCCTCAGTAAGTTTGCAGATGACACCAAGCTAAGTGCGTGTGTCGATCTGCTCGAGGGCAGGAAGGCTCTGCAGGAGGATCTGGATAGGCTGGACCGATGGGCTGAGGTCAACTATATGAAGTTCAACAAGGCCAAGTGCCGGGTCCTGCACCTGGGGCGCAACAACCCCAAGCAGAGCTACAGGCTGGGAGATGAGTGGCTGGAAAGCTGCCTGGCCGAGAGGGACCTGGGAGTATTGGTTGATAGTCGGCTGAATATGAGCCAGCAGTGTGCCCAGGTGGCCAAGAAGGCCAACAGCATCCTGGCCTGCATAAGAAGCAGTGTGGCCAGCAGGTCTAGGGAAGTGATTGTGCCCCTGTACTCGGCTCTGGTGAGGCCGCACCTCGAGTACTGTGTTCAGTTTTGGGCCCCTCGCTACAGGAAGGACATGGACGTGCTCGAGCGAGTCCAGAGAAGGGCGACCAAGCTGGTGAGGGGTCTGGAGAACAAGTCTTATGAGGAGCAGCTGAGGGAGCTGGGCTTGTTCAGCCTGGAGAAGAGGAGGCTCAGGGGAGACCTTATCGCTCTCTACAGTTACCTTAAAGGAGGCTGTAAAGAGGTGGGGGTTGGTCTGTTCTCCTACGTGCCTGGTGACAGGACGAGGGGGAATGGGCGAAAGTTGCGCCAGGGGAGGTTTAGGTTGGATGTTAGGAAGTACTTCTTTACCGAAAGGGTTATTAAGCATTGGAATGGGCTGCCCAGGGAGGTGGTGGAGTCACCATCCCTGGAGGTCTTTAAAAGATGTTTAGATGTAGAGCTTAGCGATATGGTTTAGTGGAGTACTTAGTGTTAGGTCGGAGGTTGGACTCGATGATCTTGAGGTCTCTTCCAACCTAGAAATCTGTGATACTGTAAAATTGATCCACCAACGCCTGAGTACCCCAGTGCGTCTGTTCATGAAATCTCCGTAGCACCCTCATAGCTACTGATTTTGGTAACACTTCCCGTCCATCAGGCAGTACCCATTTCCCTTTATCGTTTTTTTTTGTTTGTTTTTTGTTTTTTTTTTGTTTTGAACCCCCATTTGTGTCATCTTGTCTTCTTCTGTAATAGTGAAACAGAGTAAGGGGAGGGGAATGGGTCCATTCGACCACAGGGAGTTAGTCGGCCCGCACTTGTAGCAGTTTTTATAAGGCGGGCTTTCTTCCTCAGAACAATTGCATTCAATCCCATCAACTCCCCATTCACTCCAGCAATCATAACATCGAAATTCCTTTAAGTCTTTCCCACAGTATTAAGTATTATATTAAGCATTATTATATATTATTATATTATTATTATATTAATTACTATATCTTAAGTATAAGTATTAAGTATTTCCCACAGTCTGGGCAATCTTCCCTCGTTCTTATAATTCTTATACTCATTAATGCTGCCCTTTTTGTCTCCTGATCTCCTAGATTATTACCCCTAACCTGAGGGGTGAGGCCTTTTTGATGCCCTTTTATATGTACTACGGCAATTTCTTTGGGCTCTCCGATAGCTTGTAAAACCTGGGTAATCAATTCCTGATGTATTAAACCCTTTCCTTGTGAATTGATGAGCCCCCTTTCTTCCCATATTTTACCAAATGTATGTACTACCCCATAAGCATATTTTGAATCTGTATATATTGTACCGCTTTTATTTTTCAACAATTTTAGGGCCCGCAATATGGCATATAGCTCGCAAGGTTGGGCGGACCAGCTAGGGCTCAAAGGTCCAGATTCCACTATCTCAAATGTTTTCCCGTTTACTAACGCGTATCCTGATTTTTGCTTTCCCTCGACTACTTTCGAGGAACCATCCACATATATCTGTTCACCGATGGGTAATTCCACCTCCTCTAGATCAGGTCTCAATTTCGTTTGCTCTTCTATATTTCGGAGGCAATCATGTCCTAAGGACTCATTTGGTTCCCCATAAAGATATTGAGCAGTGTTCTCTGTAGGGAGGTTGTTCCTAAGGTTAATTTTGGAGAGGAAATCAAAATTCCTTCATATTTTAATAATCTGGCGTCAGTGATCCATTTCTCTGCCTTCTGTTGCAGTACCCCGCATATATTGTGTAGAGATATTACTTTGATTTCCCCCCCAAAAGTGATCTTCTGTGCTTCTTCCGCTAACAAGGCAGCAGCTACCACTACCTGCAAACAGTTTGGCCAACCCCGGCTAACCGGATCCAATAATTTAGACAAATAGGCCACAGGTTTGTTTTTTTTTTACTCCCTGCCCATTCTTGGGCCAGCACTCCGTATGCCGTGCCTGCTGCGCTGTTCACAAAAAAACAAAACAAAACAAAACAGCCTCCTTAAATCTGGTAAGCTTAACACTGGGGGGGGCGTACTAGTTCCTCCTTTAACTTGTTCAGTCGTTCCTCATCTTCTTTTGTCCATTTGAGTAATCCATCCTTATTCAGCTTGTTATATAAAAATTTAACCTTTCCACTATAATCTTCTATCCATTGTCTACAGTATCCGGTCAACCCTAACAGTTGCCGTACCTGCCTTTTAGTTCGCGGGGACGCTAAAGCCAATATTCCACTGATTCTGCCTGGGTCTAACTTCTTAGTCCCCTTACTTAACTGGTGACCCAGGTACTTTATCTCTTGCTCCACAATTTGTAATTTTGCCCCTCCTTTTTCTTTTAAAGGGTACAGAGGGTACAGATTAACTCGATTCTCTGAGCCAATCCAAAGGCTCGCATATTCGCTCTCCTCTAAACAAAAAGGTTCCTTTGCATTTACATAAATGTTTAAGGCTTGGCAAACCCAGTCTTCAAACGACCCAAATATGGGCCAATAATTTGCCTACCTCCCCAAACTTCAACACAATAATGAATCATTTTTACTTTATCCTTTCCCCGCCTAAAAGGGGAATCACTCCAATTCTTAATCATTAACCCCAGTGGGCTATCTGGGGGAATAGGGGGCAACCTAGCACTAGGCATTACCCCACCCATGGGACCAGAAGGCTTACTCTTCTTCTGTCCCATCTTCCGGAGTGCCTTCACACACACACAGAGCTGTTTCCCCCTGGTCGTGGCCCAGTCCCTCGCGGGATGTGGGAACCGCACTACTGAGGGGTCCGCACTCACTTCGTCCGCAACTGGACGTCTCACACAGACACACTCCGGGATCACCAACCCCAACCGAACGGATCACCGGCCTATACTTACCCACCCCGTGGGTCTTCGTTCGGTCTTCGTGCACAAAGATTGCTTGGGGTTACCGGTTTTATTTGCTTGTGCCTAATTTTGGGTTCGTCGGTGAAGGGCTCGAGCGGGATTTCCCGTTCCCGGGAAATCGGCGGGGCGCCTCCCCTAGAGGGATTCCCAGTCAATCCGCCTTCCTCCGAGTCACAGCACCAAATTTGTTATAAGTGAGACCATACAAATTTCTTGGTCTATCAGAAATATTTTATTAATTAAGTAAGCAGGCACAAGCAAAACAGCGCTGGGCGGCTGGGGAGTCTCCGCTCCACCACAGCACGCAACTTTCCCTTTTCAGTGTCGCCGTTTTATAGCATCCAAGTTTCGGCTTGTCAGGACTTGTTGGACCTTCTGAAGCTGCGCAGTTCGTTGTTGGGGGTCGTTGTTTTTCTTTCGATGATCATGCGTTGTGCTCGTGTTCAAGGGGGAGGGTAGTGAAGCGGGAAACAGTATTTCACAGAGTCTTTGTTTTACCAAGGATGTTTATCCAACACCCCCTCCCCACTATCTACTTGCTTAGTCTTCCCCCTTAACAAGGTCGTAAATTGCAAAACCTTATCTTCTCAGCAGATTCTCTGAATTCCTTTTAAAGACAATGAACAAACACCCGCTAATTTATCACATATATATATATATTTCTTTCCATTAGTGTTTCAAAAAAGCCGAACCTCCTCAACAGGCTTGGTGTAAAAGTTCTGACAGCACTTACTGAGCTTCTGTAACTAACCTATAGGGTGTATTTTCTCTATCCTAGTAATCTAAAGGGTTCGCTTATTCCTCAGAACGTATGGCTCTCAACTCTAACTGCAGGACGTGGAGCTGGAAGTCAGCCAAATGCAATTAAAAAATACAGTCAGCTGCCACAGCAAATGGATCTATGTGGGGTCTCAGGTACTTAAAGGTATATAATAATTGTACATAACAAAAGATACTTCTAAAACCAGTAGTTTTTCTTATTAATAATAATAATGATAATAATAACAATAAAAGGATTGCTCTAGTTGTCTGCGGTCAAATAGTTTAAATGCCCAAATGTGGGTGTTGTTTCTCAAGAGCTGACCCAGTCTGACTGAGGTACCTACCCTGGACCCAGCTGCCAGGTCTAAATTTGACAGTTCCTTCTGACTAACATAAAACTCTCTTTGTTCATGTGCTCCTGCATTGGGAATTTTACTGCTGTGCATCTCACCTCTATATTCAGGGATTTAAGGGATCCAGGTCTATCTCAGCAACAGGGATGAGGCATTAGTGCATGAATCTTCTCCAGAACAGTGAGAACCCCAAGGTATGAAGAGAGAAATCTGGGTGCTAGTGTTTCTGCCACTTGTGTTTATTTTTTATTTGAGGACTGTTTAATCAACAACTGAATACGTAAGCCGGGGATTTATTTTGTTGGTCAGTCAGTGAAATTCAGGGTTTTACTCCCTCTTGCTCACTCTCTGACCATAAGGTATATTTTCACTTAAATAGAAGATGATGGAGATTTTCACCAATCTATGAAAATGTTTTACTGGTTAGTAGGCAAGACATAATCTTAAGAAGGGAAATCTCCTTCACTGGAGTTTAAAAAAAATGCTTTTTGTTATACCCATCATCCACTCCCTAGTGAGCATACTTTGATGATGATTATAGGCCATGTGGAGGATGTGTTTGGCTGCTCCACTTGCCTTGGCCACTGCAGCAGCATCCCTTTGTGCATGCAGTAGTAAAGCCTAAGGAACTTGTGTAGGTTGTGAGGTGAAAACAAAAAGTGTCTAAAGACACCCGTGGGGAGGTGGGAAGGAGGAAAGAGTCAAAGAACTGTGAGTAATCCAAAGTGTGGAATGTCAGCTCAGCCTCTGGAAAAGCCTGTGAATGTTATTACAAAGCTGGCTGTAAGTCACATTATAATAATGAAGGCAAGATCATTAAAAGGCTCAAGGTCTACAAAGTACATGAAAATGACAACAGGTTTCCAAAATACAGACCAATACATCAGTTTTTAGAAATCTCCCCCTCAGCATCCTGGAGGTGGGATGGATTCAAAAAGATTTTTTAATGTAATATATAAGAACACTGTCTGAGACCGAAATGGTGAACATGGATGAAAAATTTAAAAGTCTCCGAGTGTAGGACATTCAGAAATTTTACAGACTTCTAAAACTTTTGGAAGGCTTGTTCTGAGGTCATGCAAGGTCAAGTAGGGTCATTCAGATCATGAAAGCTGTTCTATCTGCACTTTAGAAAGACTTCCATTATTTCAATAGGAAAAAAATCGTATTAAGCAGCAATTAAGTGTTGCAGTAGCTATGTCAGGTCCTCTAAGAGGTAGAAAACACACACACACGTACACACACAAAATCTCCAAACTCTAAAAGTCAAGTAACATATCATGCAGATGAAGTAGATAAATCAAGTCAAATCAAGCGGCAGAGATTAACATCAGTATATAGTTGCTTTGTAAAGGCAAGTGGTTTTGGAAGTGTTTGGGAGGTTGCTGCTGCTGATAGCTTTTAGGGACCTTTAGAAAAATATTTTAATTATGTGAGTATTTTGAAAATGTTACTGTGGATGAGGAATTTTATAAGAAGTCTCTGCTGAGTCTAGCTTTTCAGCAGATTTTTTTGTTTGTCTGATTTTCAAAATAGATTTCAACAGTTTGGATGCTGAGTGCTGCCGAATACAGCTCCACAGACATCACAATAAATTCCTGTATATCCGCTGTATCCTTTGAAGTTTAGTTGTGGTTGGAGGAACTGAATGAATGTCTGGTCCAAGCTGGGTGTATAATTTTCAGTGTAATGATGTAATGTGTGGGAATTATAATCATTCATCATGGTCCTGGATATGTTCTAATAAAGCATTATAGTGTCTCTCTTCACAAATCTGTAGCTGTCTGGGATCCTATTAACATTTACGGAACAGAAAATCTTGACTAGTCTATGCTGAAGTGCAAAGAGAAGGATTTACTCCAGTTCACACTGAAGACAATTGCAAGGACTACCACTAAGGCAGGTGCTTACATCTCTGATCTTATAAATAAAGGAAGGTGAACATGAAAGTCAAAGACAGCCAATGTGGCAAAAGACATCGCAAAAGATGCTGTGATTAAAAGGGGAAGGAAAAATCCTTCCGTGCATGTATCAGCTCTGTCTGCAGGTCACTGAATCTCTCATTCATGTCTGCAGGTGTTTCCCTCAGAACTCCAACACCCGCAGACTTTTCTAAGGGCCTCTGCCCTAATCAGAGCAGGAGGAAAAAAATCTGAGATGAATACTGTCACTTATTCGACACTTGAGAGAGGAAAACTAAAGCCAATTAATTTAAGAGAAGTATAGAATAGAGCACGTGTGAAAGCTGCCATCTGTCCACAGAATAGGAAGACAAAAGTTTTATTGCTGAAAACAGGCACTTTTTGGTTTTATCCAAAATATTATTATCAAAAAATAAAAGCATAATATGCATATTTTATTTGATAAGAATGTTTCAGAAATAAACATCTGTTCTGATGATTTATTTCCATCAAAAAGACTTTTTTAATAAAAAAGAACATTAATTTTGCTTTGACATGCTTATTTCAGTGAAATATTCTAATTATCTGTTCAAATTATGCTTCCTTGGAAACTGTATTTGCATTTTCTTAGTGTTTTTAATTAATTTCCATAAAGTTTGAAAATGAAATTTAAAAAAAAAAATAGTCCTAGATGAAATTAAACATTTTATTCAGACCAAAACATGAAATGAATGAATGAATGAATGAATGAATTCAGGTCACCTAGTGACTTAAAGCTTTCTAACAAAAAAAATAATGAATTATTCAAAATTCCACTCTTCCCTTAGTATCATCCCTCATTGAGTTTGTAACTTACTGTGGCTCATTTTAATGCACCGGCTTTCTCTTTTAGAAAAAAAAGAAAATCACAATTCACTTTCAAATTTGACTGAGATGCATAATAAATCCCAAAGATTTAAGTGCAAAGACCTCATGTATAAAAAATCTGACTTCTCATGTAATTTGGGCTGTATAGTTTCACCTAGTGATTCCTACAATAAAGAGAATATTTTTTCTACCTGTAGACATATAGCTGTGTGCTCATTAGCTTTACAGTACATGTCACTCAGACATCCTTATTCACATAACAGGAGAGCCAATGAACCTCTAGATCACAGTAAAATTTTGCATACAGCAGATTAAGATGATGGGTTGAATCTTGTGAAAAAAAAAAAAAAAGAGTACAAAACTCTGCTAAATCCTGCTCCAGAAAAAATCACGCTGAAAGGCTTGCTTTTAGCTGCTAACAGTGTAGTGCTTGGGAAAAGACAGACACAAATTTGATTGGTGGTAGATGATGGCTTTCATATGTCTAAGATACACAGTATGATGAGAAACAGAGTTGTTGAGTTATTAGCTAACTGGCAAAACGAAGAAGAGACATTTCTAACATTTGTGCACTTTATTATGTATGGATCTCAACACAATATAGCAGAATCCTTTCAGGACAATGATAAAAGAGGACACTTAGGAGAAAAAAAAAACTCTCAAGAAGCATCTTTGAAAGACAGAGAAGGAATAAACCCCCACATATAAAAATCTCATTTTATTTTATTTTTCATCACTGGGTAGTAAGGTTTAAAAGAGACGAGTGTTATGAAGATTTGTTGTTGTTTTTGTATTTGTTTTCTAAAGCATCAGAGATCCTGAGGGAATCTATTGACTTTAATTATCTAAAGCTTTCCATAGCTTCATAAGATAAAATGCCAGACAAGAGTTGCTCAACCTATCCATAAAAAAGTGGAAGTTCCACATCCAAACTTTCAGACTGTTTGCAGTTTCATCCCCCTTTTTAATAAAAATAGAGAGCAAAAATGTCATTGAGGGTTTGTCAAAACAAACATCTGGTTCTGTCCTGCCTCCCACACAACTTTCCAGGCATAGATCTTTTCATCTGGCAAGTTAAAAAAAAAAAAAAAAAAAATCAGGCATTTGCTAGGAACATTAAATCCCTCTCTAGCTGTTCCACACTTATCAGGGCTTTTGATACAGTGAGTTCTCATAAAAATAAATTCATCCTGTATGCTTCAAAATCCCCATGATAGAACATGATATAGAAAGCTTCTGTAACAGCTCCTGCCTTCAATTATAATTCTACCTTTGGTGCCTGAATTCAAAGAAGGACTTCTTTTTCACTTCAGCAAACTCTGGAGCATGCTCCTGGAAGAGCACTTTTTCTGGATATCTATCTCCTGAATGTGAAGGAGATAAAATTGAAATATATTGGCAGCAGCTTTAAACTTTCAGAAATGATCTCTCACAAACACAGAGTAGCTTAGGAGCTCTCAGTGGTGAAAGATCACAGAACCACAGAATCACAGACTGGTTGAGGTTGGAAGAGATCTCTGGAGGTCATCTGGTCCAACCTCCCTGCTCAAGCAGGGCCACCTACAGCAGGTTGTCCAGGATGACTAAGGGAGGGAAAGAAAGAAGGAATGTTCTTCAGAAAGTGATAGAGAAGTAGTAACTTATGCTGACAGACCCAAGCAGGGACTTGCACAAGAACACAGGTGAGTTCTCTGTCCTCTGAGTCAAGTTTCTGGTAGGGAAACTGGAATGCATTTGTCTCTGATAAAAGCTGTGATGCACCAATAATCTCCAAGTACATATAAATTGAGATCTCCACGTCTTGACTCTATTTTTACAGTAGGTTTGTGACAACGGATAAGTAAGGAGGTTGGGATCCTAAGGAAAATTCACAGTGCAGGGAAAATGAGAAACTCAGAAGCATTGCCTATGTCTATTTCAATGTTCAGGTACTTGGACATCCCAGACCATAGTTAAGAAATTGGTACAAGTGAAAGATTCAAATCTGATTTCAGAGGAGGGATGAATAAAAGCTGCTTTTCCACTGTCACAACCTCAGAGAAAGTGGGAAGGACTGCTGCAGTCCACAAGCCAGTCTGGCCTTGATTCTTGGTTCAGTATCCATCTGTCTGAAGGAGCTGTCCTATTCTTCACTCTGCTAAAATGTTGAAATTATGTCACGTTAAGAAGGCCACCTTATCACCTTATCAAAATGGCAATAACTCTTACACTGGCAGAAGGTGCACAAGGAAAAGACTACTGCAATCTATTGTTGTGTTGAGAGGAAAAAGAAAAAAAAAAGAAAGAAAAAGAAATGAATTCTTGGATATGAAGTTTGCCTTTGATTTAGAGGTTGGACAAATGTTTGAGCAAGGGTTTGGGGATTTTTTTTGCAAAAAACAGAATCATGTGTTCGCTCTTTCCATTTATGGTACACCAGTAGCACCAGTCTCTCTTTGTAATTCATGGCCTCTCATTTTTTCTCATAATGTGTCTTCAATAGTAACATGCACAGAGGTCAGGCTGAAATCTTCATCCTCCTTATCTTTTGATTACCTACATTCCCTTGCCTTCTTTAAACCATTGCTCAGATATGATAAATAACAGCTCTCCATGCCTATAAACTTTTGACTCTAAGAAGACTCCATCTGTGTCTGTTAAGCAACACTGCTTCTCTGGTTGTAAGGTCTGCTAACAATTTGGACCAGGAATGTAAGCTGATAGACAAGGGAGGTTATATTTTGTCTGTAAAGCTTTCATACATAGGGTAAAACATACTGAGAACACAGAACTTTGGGGAATAAAAAGAATCCAAGATAAAAAACAAATGTTTTTAGAGCTGCTATCTCCTGAGTGCTAGCTATCAGCTGTATTCACTACTTGTGGATTCAAAAGATGGATTAATGTTTGGACCACTTTGCCACTGGGCATTTACAGACCATTTATTCTGAACTGTCTAAGAGCTCCAGTTGAAAACACTGAAATCTTTGGAAATAACAGTTATCACAGTACACACAGCTTTGGTCTTCTCCCACTGCATTTTATCCTGGGACTGAACCCTGGCCTCCAGGAATCTTCTCAAAGATCAGAATACAGCAATCATTTTATGGCAAGTCCTCTGAGGTTATGAACATGGGAGATGCCAGTTAATTTCAAATGTATTCATTCATGCAATGTCAGTATAAATCCTAAAGCATCCATCAGTGGAAAAGTCATTTTTGTCAAGATCAAAAGTTATCTTTGCAACAAAATTCCCCAGGGCATTCTTATGAAAGAAAAAGACAGATTTGAGTCACTGTTTCGAATCAGAGGGAACTGAACCAGTTTGGTTAGTCCTGATATGTTTCTGTTCTCTCTGATGAAGATAAAAACAAATTTTGCTAACCAGCAAATAATTTCACAAAACAGTACTTTTTTTTTTTCTTCTTTTTTTTTTTTTTTTCTAGCAGACCTGCTAAATAGTTTTATTTCACATTGGACAGCTGGCAGTCATCAGTGGCAGTTAGATCAAAATTAGAGCAGATGTAATCTCGGAATCCTACAAAAAGGATTCTCTTCTCTAAAAGAGAAAATTAGCATCACCAGACAACAGCCAATTGCCTCTATCTAATAATCACATAAAAAATCAGTAAGAAAAAATGATTTGAAATTCAGAGATCACTGGTCTCTGATTTTTCCAAGAAACATTGGAAATTCACCAAAGCTTCATTTTTGTTTGTTTGTTTGTTTGTTTCCTAAGTCACAGACTATTTGCCTGTCTGATGACAAAAAAATTGTGCTGTATTTCAGAATGATTTTATGTTTCTGAAGCTGGACAAAAAATAATTTTGATATTTTAATAGGATGGATTGGATTTCATAGAATGGTTTGGATATGAAAGGTCAAACTCCTCTGCCATGGGCAGGGACACCTCCCACCACACCTGGTTGCTCAAAGGCCCATCCAGCCAGGCCTTGAAAACTCCCAGGGATGGAGTAACACAGCTTCTCTAGGCAACCTCTGGGCAAGCCTCATCACCCTCATAGTAAAGGATTTATTCCTTATATCTAATCTAAATCTCCACTCTGTTAGTTTAAAGCCATTCCCCCTGGTCCTATCACTACATCCCCTGACAAAGAGTCCCTCCCCATCTTTCCTGTAGCCCCCTTTAGGTACTGGAAGCCTTCTCTTCTCCAGGCTGAACAACCCCAACTCCTTCAGCCTGTCTTTATAGGAGAGGTGCTCCAGCCCTTTGATCATCTTTGTGGCCCTCTTCTGGACTTGTTCTAATAGGTCCATGTCCTTCTTGCGCTGGGAGCCCCAAAGCTGAATGCGGGACTCGAGATAGAGTCTCATGAGGGCAGAGTAGAGGCGGGGGAATCACTTCCCTTGACTTGTTGGCCATGCTGCTTTTGGTGCAGCCCACGATATGGTTGGCTTTCTGGACTGCAAGCGCACATTACTGGCTCATGTTGAGTTTCTCATCAACCAACACCCCTAGGTCCTTTTCCTCAGGATTACTCTCAATCCGTTCTCCACCCAGCCTGTATTTGTGCTTGGGATAGCACCAGCCCAGATGCAGGACCTTGCACTTAGCCTTGCTGAGCCTCATGAGGTTTGAACAGGCCCACCTCTCAAGCCTGTCCAGGTCCCTCTGGATGGCATCCCTTCCCTCCAACATGTCAACTGCACCACACAACTTGGAGTCATCGGCAGACTTGCTGAGGGTACACTCGATCCCACTCTCTATGTACAGGAAAAGGTCTAGCCCTGAAATACCACAGATAAAGAAACAAGAGGATTTTGAAAGTGGTATGTTTATATCTATGAGAGTAAATGGCCAAAATACAGTAAAAGTATTTATGGTTGAAGAGCCTAGGCAATACACGAGATCATAAGAAGTAAAGACCCATAAATAACTAAATTATATTGCTGTACATGTAGCTTCATGATAGATGAAGAAAGCATTTGACTTTTGCCCAATGCCCCACAAATCTTATGTGTCCTTGGTGTTAGCAATGGTGACCAATGAAGATAAACTGGGAGAGGATAGAAAAAGGTCAATATTTGTATGTTATATTTAGGTTGAAATCAAACATGAGAATCGATGTCCTAGAAATAAAGAGAGTTTGAATGAGAAAAATAGATTTTGGGAGGAAGTTATTGTCATAATGGTCATGAAAGTCTTGGCAGGAGATATCACCTACAAGGTGATAAAAGTGAAAGGGTGCAAAAGTGAAAAGGAGAGACATTTCCATAGAGATTTAGGGGAAATTTATTGAGAATGAGAGGAGGAATAACAAGGGAAAGACATTTTAGAGACTGCACAGACAAGGAAGGCATCGCAATATAGCAAGGGATGGCAAAAATCAGAGAGAATATAACTGCCAACATCAAAAGCAGCCCTGAAACAGATAAAGATAGAATGATGAGTCTGAGGTCTGACCTGAGCTCCTGGAAAGAGTGCATGTATGGTCTCTGTAACCATAAATAGCATCGCACTGGAAAGTCTGGAGTTTTGTTCAAGGTTCAAACACTAGTGGTGCTCTGCAATACATTACTGTGTATGACAAGATTGCTTCCTAAAGAAATCGACGTTACAGTTATAAGGCAAACTGATGCTGAACCAAACTCAGACATTTCTGATGCAAACAGCTGGATTATCAAGTAGTATTTAGTTTGATTCATCAGATCATGTTAACTATTTTCAGGCTGTTTAATGTGCAGTGAAATGTTTTGGGTTTTTTTGATCAACGGTCACCAAAATATGAAAAATATACAGAATACTTTGATATAGTAATGACTAGAAACTTACACATAAGGTATGTTTGTTTTAAGAAATTAAATTTGCTTGCCTGAAACTCTGAGGCAGCAGACAGGAATGCTGTATAACAGCTGTACAACAGCTTACAGTAGGATTGCTGTACAGCTGTGGTGTTTTCAAGAAATAAGGGGTACAAGGCTTTTAGAAATGGATAATAGTTTTTTATTAGAACAGCTGATGCATTTAGGGGAAAGAAAAATGTGGGAGTATCGCCATGGGGGTCGACAAGCCCCATGGTTGGTAATAATATCGGACTCTTAACGATGAGGCCATAAGGAATGTAAACAAGTTAGAAGAAACAAAGAAGGGTGATTCAGAAAATGCCTTGCTGTCTCAGACTGCTTGTTCTCCAGCCGTTAAGACATGGAAGATGCTGGGTGTTTGCTGTTGCTGGGCAAAGTTGTTGACCAATGAATAGTTAGTGGAAAAGTACCACTGGTAGAGCGAATGGTATAAGAAGCGAGCCTGTCTGCAATAAAGGGAGTTATTGTCATCAATAAAGAAGTAGAAGTTATGGATCCTTAAAGAACCCTGGTGTCCGTGTGGTCATTATGCCACAGAAAAACATCTTTTAATTGTACAAAACATTATTTATGCGTGGGGAATCTGTATGATAGTTTGCTTATTTTGTTTTAATAGCTAAATAAAGAATGTTAAAATCTTTAAGAGTATACATTAAAGACATTTATCAGGTTATGAGAAAAATCTGAAACATGACAGATGTTCAGGATTTCTACTCTTTCCTCAGGAAACCCAAACCAAATATTTGTATTATGAGGTTTTCCCAAGTGCTATCTACACTTTTGCCAGCAGGTGGGAGTAGACTCAAAGAAATTATGGACTACTGGTGTTAGCACAGCTTCCAGAACGCTGAGACATACTTCGCAGAATTGCAAAAGATAATAAAATATCTTCAGGATGTGAAGGAGTTATTTCCTTACCAAACTTTTAATAGCTTGTGTATAAATAAAAAAAGGAACATACTGTGAACTATTTATTTATTTACTTACTTTATATATGTGTGTGTTGTTTTTAGTACCACCTAAGGACCTTACTGAATTTTGGGCCATGTAGGAAAAAGCAGACCTTGTTTCTAAGAGCAATCAAATCTAAACAAGCATGAAGAAGAAGGAAGGAAAAGGCAAAGTGTTTTAGCCTTTTGATAAGTGAAGATAGGTCTCAGACAGAGGGAACATTATTAAAACACATTAGCAAAACAATACCCTATACGTATCTTTGACATGGTCAGATTTTATTTTTTTTAATCTAAGCCTCCAGAACCATGTCCCTCATTCCCTAATCATCTTATAGACCAGTGGCAAGGAGGAAGAAAAAAGTCTACATCTCCAACTGAAAACTGACTTCCTCTAGCAATGACCAGAAAGGAAGTGACCTTGAGTTAAAAGCTTCTAAACATAGCAAAGTAAACCATTTATATTATTTTCAGGTTAATACACTTGATGGTACATATCTTTAACTGTAATGATTACTGTCTAGACTAAATGAAAGTTTGGGGAAATATATGGTTATAAATAGCTTCTGTTATGAGAAGAGTGGTTGTATGTTCTGATGCACCATTAAAGATAAGCAGATGTTTTGGCTAGGCACAGAGTTGAACCCCGTAGCATTCAATATATTTGCATAGATTCACCTTTTCTACTTCTTAACCTTTGGGTTGACTGTCTAGTCCCATTTCAACATAGCTGTCCTAAAATTGGAAACACCCTTCTATAGTGCCTGTATTTCTCCATTAAGCTACAGAGACAGGGCAGTCAGATGCATTCCTAATTTAGGCATCTCAGGTAACTGGTAAGATGGCCTTGTGCTACAGAGGTTTAGTCTTAGCTGTGAACTGGTAAAGAATATATCAGAACATATCTTAGTAATGATTTGAAATGTTTTCTTTTAGAAGCTGGAAAACTCAAAGTTCACATGTAGTTAATATTGTCTAAAACTGGAATTTCTAAACATGACCTAAAAGTACCCTCCCAGGGTTAATAATAAATATTTCTGATTTAATCCAATCAACAATTTCTCATGAAAATATTCCCATCAGAAATTATTCAAATACCTGTTATGTCTACACGAAAGGATTTATGCTAGTAGCAGATTACAGTAGTCCTTCAGAAAAATGCACTGATGTTGACCAGTTTCCAAAGATAAACAATTAAATAAGTCATCCATCTGGACCACTGTGAAGTTTCATAGTATGAAGTTGGTTACCGCTTTAAAGAAGTGGCTTTCCTTCAGTAAAGCTCTTGTGAGGCTAATGGCCACAAGCAGTGAGCAGAATTCCAGCTTTATCTCCTTTCATGAGGTGATATTGCTCTAATAAAATGTAAAATGCAGGAAAGTGGGCCAAGATGTGGAAGGGTAATGTCACTAACGTGGACAACTGCATTTTTTCAGTCCTGTCTTTTAGCAGGAATACCAGCTATCTGTGCTTCGTTCTCAATATGGATACTCTGACTCTTAACTTTTGTTCACAAAGTTAAACACTGGAATCATTAATATGAAAATCAGTTTTTATTAAAAATTAGCTGAAATCATATTTCTATTTTATTAGTATGTAAATTTATGTCAGAAAAAAATCTTTCTTCTAGTTAACAATTTCTGTTCTGTGTGCCCCTAATATAAAACTTCCAAATCCCATTAACAGAACCAGCTGTTGCAATATACAATGTTAAAGTGCAATGGAAAACTGCTGATACGGTTAGTTTGGGGTATAAATGTGGTAACAAACACAGTGCAAAATCAAATACCAATCAAATGCCATTACCTTGACTAATACAGAAAATACCTTGGCAGATTAAATAGTATAGGAATATCCCCCTTGTTCTGTGGGTTGAAGCAATCTGACAGTTTGTTGGATCCCACTTAGGCACTAAGGTTGATCAGACTTCTGCAGAAATCCACAGCTCAAGTGTGGCCTTTAGATTCACAGAGGTGAATATATCAGTCTTTTAAGTATGTTTTGTTTTGTTTTTTATCCTGAGTATTTTATGCAGAGTCTTTGGTATGACACTTTGTTCCACAGCTTGATTCATAATCCAAGATTTATGTAGTGATCAGGGGGATTTAACCTGTTTTGAAAAGCTGAAGGCCATGAGCCAAGCTAGTTAATCTGTTTATACAAATATATATTAAGCATACGCATATCTCTTTGGAGTGCTTCCCATACTGTTCCCTGGGTACGAGGAAGACAAACAATTCTGGTAATATTACTGAGTGATGACATAAACATAAATTGGGGTGGGAATGAGCTCATGCAGCATGACAGCAAAATGTAGCTCTTAACACTCAGATACCTAAATGTGATTTTGATACCAAAGATCGTACTGTAGTCAATGGAGAGAGCCCATACAATGCTCAGAGTCTCAAGAGCTACTTGGTTGACCAGAAATATTTGTCTGCCCTCAGGTGGGCTGAATGGGTCTCAAAGAATCACTGCATGTATTGACCAGATTTATGTTGACTGTGATGGGGGTCTAGATACCAACATTTAGGTAAGCAATCTGGAGCTGAATTCCACCATTGGTGGAATTCAAAACAGTCCTGGTTTTCTATATGCTTATATTTTGTCAAAGGCACAGTTGTCTTTTTAAATATCAGTGTAAGAAAAGTTTTCTATGACAACAGAAAAAAGGATTCGAGAGCTGGCTGACGTCATCGCGGGACCTCTTTCAATTATTTTTCAACGGTCTTGGGAATCTGGAGAGGTCCCAGTAGACTGGAAGCTGGCAAATGTTGTACCAATTTTCAAGAAGGGCAAGAAAGAAGACCCTAGCAATTACAGCCCTGTCAGTCTTACATCAGTGCCTGGTCAAATTATGGAGAAGATTATCCTGGGAGTTATTGAAGCACACCTAGGGGACAACGCAGTCATTGGTCCTAGCCAAAATGGATTCACGAGGGGTAGGTCCTGCCTAACAAATGTGATTTCCTTTTAGGATAAGATCACCCATCTAGTCGATCAAGGGAAACCAGCTGACGTGATATTTTTGGACTTCCGTAAAACTTTTGACGCAGTTTCCCATAGGATCCTACTGGACAAAATGTCCAGCATGCAGCTAAATATAAACAAGATACGATGGGTGAGCAGTTGGCTGACGGGCAGGGCTCAAAGAGTTGTGGTAAATGGGGCCACATCTGGCTGGCATACGGTCACCAGTGGGGTCCCTGAAGGCTCCATTTTAGGGCCAGTCCTCTTCAATGTTTTTATAAATGATTTGGATGTAGGACTAGAAGGTGTTTTGAGCAAATTTGCCGACGACACCAAACTTGGAGGAGTTGTAGACTTGGCTGAGGGTGGAAAGGCCTTGCAGAGAGACCTGGACAGATTGGAGAGCTTGGCAATCACCAACCACATGAAGTTTAACAAAAGCAAGTGCCGGGTCCTGCACCTGGGACGGGGCAACCCTGGCTATATGCACAGACTGGGTGACGAGACGCTGGAGAGCAGCCCCGCAGAGAGGGATCTGGGGGTTGTGGTTGACAGCAAGTTGAATACGAGCCAGCAGTGTGCCCTTGCAGCCAGGAGGGCCAACCGTATCCTGGGATGCATCAAGCACGGCATTGCTAGTCGGTCGAGGGGGGTGATTGTCCCGCTCTACTCTGCGCTGGTGCGGCCTCACCTCGAGTACTGTGTGCAGTTCTGGGCACCACAGTACAAAAAGGGCATAAATCTGTTGGAGAGTGTCCAGAGGAGGGCGACGAAGATGGTGAAGGGCCTAGAGGGGAAGATGTATGAGGAGCGGCTGAGGTCACTTGGCCTATTCAGCCTGGAAAAGAGGAGGCTGAGGGGGGACCTCATCGCAGTCTACAGCTTCCTCACGAAGTGGAGTGGAGGGGCAGGCACCAATCTATTCCCTTTAGTGGCCAGTGATAGGACCTGCGGGAATGGTGTCAAGCTGAGGCAGGGGAGGTTTAGGCTAGACATCAGGAAGAGGTTCTTCACCGAGAGGGTTGTCGCACATTGGAACAGGCTCCCCAGAGAAGTAGTCACTGCACAGAGCCTGTTGGAGTTTAAGAAGCATTTGGACTGTGCACTTAGTCACATGGTCTGAATTTCTGGGTAGACCTGTGTGGTGCCAGGAGTTGGACTCGATGATCCTTATGGGTCCTTTCTAACTCGGGATATTCTATGATTCTATGAAACACAAGCACAACCTCGGCCCCAAGTTATTAGAGAGCAGTGCCCTTCCCATTGATTGGTGCTTAAATTTTTTACTATGACTTGTGCCCTTTCTTTAATGGAGTTTAAGGTATTATGATTTAAATGTTTGTGAATTGGAGGACCTTCCTCTGTCCATTGATTTAAAAAATTAAGTACACAGCATGCTTTACCTATCTTTTCCTGGGGGGGGGTCATACCCGTACTCCCCTTTTGTTTTTGAAGCTTAGCTTTTAGGGTACCATGGGCCCATTCAATAATTGCTTGACCCGTGGGAGAATGGGTTATACCCGTCAGATGCTAAATACCCCACTGTTGAAAAAAAGTGGGTTGCGTGGGCCCCATATCCTGGCCCATTATCTGTTTTAATCATTTTGGGGATTCTTAATGTTGCAAAAGCTGACAGAAAACGTTTGCACACATCCTTTTCCTTTTCTCCTGCATGGACAGATGCAAAAATACAGGCAGAAAAGGTATCAATTGAAACATAAACATAGCAAAGTTTTACAAATTCTGGGAAATGTTTAACAAACAATCCTTTAAGTCTATTACTATTAATGTCCATGACTGGGAGAGCATAGTTGGAGATGGTAATCCTGGTTGAAGTGCTCCCATATCTTCCATGACTTCATTAAGTTTTCTCAGATCATATAACAGTCTCCATTTTCCAATCCTTTTCTTGATTACAAACACCATCGAGTTAGTCATGGGAACAATATGTCTTGCTTTAAGTTGTTAAGCAACTCGGCCTTTGGGCCCTGCGTATCCTATTCCTCCCGGATCAAAGGGAAACAGATCCGGCTCCTTTTCAGGGCCTATAGGGCCTGGATCAAAAGGAACGTTCAGGTCACCAGGGGGCGCAACAGCAAAAGCCTGCATTTGCTGTAGAGGCAGAGGGGCTGATGGCGTAGCAGGTGGATCAGTAAATGAGCCCGCAGCTCCCTCACTGTCTGGCAAACCCCACGTTTCCGATTGTGGTCCCACATGGCTCTTTAAGGCCTCACAGACTGCTCGCCAGGTGCCGAGCAATCCCGCCGCAACCCTGTTGTTTTTAGTAGCAGAGTCCCACACCTTGACCTCAATTTGGTCCCATGCTTCAGGATCATAAACTGTCTGATTTGTAATAAAGGGAATAAACTGGAAGGTTACCAGGACATTCTTTGGTTCTAAGGCCATGTGATTCCCCATAGCGCGCAACTGCTTACCTTTGGCCAGTGAGGGACAGCTGTGTGCACGGTTCCACTTCTCTCAGCTTGAGCTTCCTTTCAGCAACTTTCAGTATGAGCTTCCTTTCAGCGACTTTCAGTGTGAGTTTCTCTGAGCGGTTTGCTGAGTTCGGCCGAATCTATCTTCATGAGGCGATCAATGTCCCTGTTCCTGTCCTGGTCCCTGTTCTGCTAGGCTGTCCCTGTTCATTCCTTTTTTTTAATCCTTGTTCTGTTAGCTTGTTCTTGGTCTTCAGGTTGTCCCTGTTCGGGTGCCACTTGTGGTGTAAGGACCACACGGGCACCACCGTACTTTTAGGATCAGTAACTGCTACTACTTTATTGATGACATAACTTTCGCCTATCCGTTACTGAGGACATCACTTCAACTCCAACTCCCCTTACTGAGGACAGACTTCCTCCTTATACAATTCGCTCTACAGCAGTATTTTTCCACTAACTCTTCATTGGTGAACAACTTTGCCCGGCAACAGCAAACACCCAGCATCTTCCATGTCTTAACGACTGGAGAACAAGCAGTCTGAGACAGCAAGGCTTCTCCTGAATCACCCTTCTTTGTTCCTTCTAAATTCTTTACATTCCTTATAGCCTCATCCTTAAGAATCTGATGTTATCACCCACCACATGGCTTGTCGACCCCCATGGCAACACTCCCACAACGTGTGAAAAGATTTAGGTTGTTGTCCAGGTGAGCACCTTGTCACCTGGCTGCTCCGGTGCTGGGACACCGGAGACAATAGTCTGGAATTAGAGGGCAGGGAAGCCAGGCGGCTGGGATCCCTTGCTAGAGACGCAGGCATTGACAAAGCAATTGGAGATGGAGCACAAGGCTTCAGCCTCTGGAGGCGTCTCCTGTCAGCTGTGAATGAAAGGTATCCCTTCCAGGAAGAACTTGTATGTCTACCAGGCAAGTGGACCACTGTGGAGAAGGGAATTCAGTACCTGAGGGAATTAGCCGTATGGGAGGTGATTTATAGGGACCTAGACAAGGAACAAATATCCACAGATCCAGATGAAGTCAAGTGTACACGACCCATGTGGCAGAAGTTTGTACGGAGTGCACCATCATCATGTGCCAGCTCATTGGCAGTAATGGCCTGGAAAGAGGATGAGGAACCCACAGTGGATGAAGTGGCTGAACAACTCCAGCAGTACGAAGAAAGTCTCTCCTCTTCCCTACAGGCCTGTGTCTCAGCTGTGGAGAAACTCTCTGAAGAGGTCCACCAACTTAAAGAGAATTTATCTTCTTCCCCATCTGTACAAACCAGTGTCTCAGCTATCAGGAGTAAACATCCTTCTGTAGAAGGCAGAAGATATAGTGGGTACACACCCCGCGCCACCCTGTGGTTTTACCTACGTGACCATGGAGAGGACATGAGGAAATGGGATGGAAAATCTACCTCGACCGTATAAGCACGGGTACGTGAGTTGCAAGGAAAAACAACTGGAAAAAAGGGCTTCTCTGAAAAGTTTGCTGCTCCAACTTCCAGCAGGCAGTCCTTTAAACACAGAAATGAAGATTCTGACCAGGACTAGAGGGACCCTGCCTCCAGCCAGGGAGAGGAAAAGGACAATCGAGTTTATTGGACTGTGTGGATTCGACATCAGACGCACAGAAGTATAAGGCTTTAGTAGACACCGGTGCACAATGTACTCTAATGCCATCAAGCTACAAAGGGCCAGAGCCCATCGGTATTTATGGGGTGACGGGGGGATCCCAGCAGTTAACTGTATTGGAGGCTGAAGTGAGTCTAACTGGGAATGAGTGGCAAAAGCACTGTATTGTGACTGGCCCGGATGCTCCGTGCATCCTTGGCATACACTATCTTAGAAGAGGATATTTCAAGGACCCAAAAGGGTTCCGCTGGGCTTTTGGCATAGCTGCCTTAGAGACAGAGGACATTAAACAGTTGTCTACCTTGCCTGGTCTCTCGGAGGACCCTTCTGTTGTGGGGTTGCTGAGGGTTGAAGAACAGCAGGTGCCAATTGCTACCACAACTGTGCACCGGCGGCAATAATGCACCAACTGAGACTCCCTAATTCCCATCCATAAGCTAATTCGTCAACTGGAGAACCAAGGAGTGATCAGCAAGACTCATTCACCTTTTAATAGTCCCATATGGCCAGTGCGAAAGTCTAATGGTGAGTGGAGACTAACAGTGGACTATCGTGGCCTGAATGAAGTCACGCCACCGCTGAGTGCTGCAGTGCCAGACATGCTAGAACCCCAGTATGAACTGGAATCAAAGGCAGCCAAGTGGTATGCCACAATTGATATCGCTAATGCATTTTTCTCCATCCCTCTAGCAGCAGAGTGCAGGCCACAGTTTGCTTTCACTTGGAGGGGCACCCAATACACCTGGAATTGACTGCCCCAGGGGTGGAAACACAGCCCTACCATTTGCCATGGACTGATCCAGTCTGCGCTGGAGCAGGGGGAAGCTCCTGAACACCTGCAGTACATCGATGACATCATTGTGTGGGGTGACACTGCAGAGGAAGTTTTTGAGAAAGGGAAGAAAATAGTCCAAATCCTTCTGAAGGATGGTTTTACAAAAGCCATAAAACAGAATAATGTTAAAGGACCTGCACGAGAGATCCAGTTTTTAGGAATAAAATGGCAAGATGGACGTCGTCAAATCCCAATGGATGTGATCAACAAAATAACAGCTATGTCTCCACCAACTAGCAAAAAAGAAACAAACTTTCCTAGGTGTCATGGGGTTTTGGAGAATGCACATTCCAAATTACAGTCTGATTGTAAACCCGCTCTACCAAGTAACCCGTAAGAAGAATGATTTCGAATGGGGCCCCGAGCAACGACAAGCCTTTGGACAGATTAAACATGAGATAGTTCATGCAGTAGCCCTTGTACCAGTCCGAACAAGACCAGATGTAAAGAATGTGTTCTATACTGCAGCCAGGGAGAATGGTCCCACCTGGAGCCTCTGGCAGAAAGAACCTGGGGAAACTTGAGGTCAACCCCTAGGGTTTTGGAGGTGGGGATGGCTCATGTGAGAAGCTGAAAAGTCCTTGGCTTAGTGTAAGCACTGCTCTGCAACAACTAAACATCAGTGTGATATCAACATTATTCTCATCCTAAATCCCAAACACAGCACCATACCAGCTACTAGGAGGAAAATTAACTCTATCCTAGCCGAAACCAGGACACCCACATTTTCAGATGTATGGCCTGTCACTCATATATATTTCACTTGAGATGGAGGCCTGCTGAATTTCAAAATATCTTTAGAAATCTATCTGATAATGGTTACTTTTCAATGTGGCAAAGTAGTTAAACTGCTATTACCTTCATAACCCTTGTAGAAGGTTCATGCCATATAGAAGCGTTAGATCAGAATTAGAACACATCCCCTCAACTCTCCATCCAACCTGGCGCCACTATTTTTTAAATTTTTTATTATTTTTTTTCTGGTTATTGGGTAAAGGCAACTTCACCAGTTGAGATGACTGCATACTTCCCCTTCTTAATCTGCTAGGGTGGTATTGTCTCTGCCAGAGCAGCACAGAGGACGGCTGGAAGTGGTGACATTTTAAACTGGCACCACAAAATTTTCTGAGGTTAACTGTCAGGGCCCTATGCTTCAGCACATGTTCACCGGGACCTGGCTATGGACCTCCGTCAGGTTTGGGAGACAGGTCTGGAACCAGAAGCCAGATAGCTGAACACACCAGAGTTACCAAACCCACTGAGGAAGAACTGACCTTAACTAAGAAACTGGTGTGAAAACTATGTGTTTTGAAAGCTCAGTGTACACAGCTGCTCTAAACTCTCCTGCTTGTCCAAGATTTCCCAGGTCTCTTTGTAAGACTCATCATGAACCCACACAATGAAGGGAAGCCCTAAAAGAACAAAACATGGCAGTATTTTAACATCACAGCTGTACTGATAGGGAGTGAAAAAGGGTCAAGAAGTGAATCACAGTCATTTTCCCCCCTGGAAAATTCTGGGGCAATTTAGCCTTGCAAGTACACTTCCATACCTTACACACCCCTGGAAAAAACACCTAGAGAATAAATGCTTTCCTGTGAAAAGGGACAGATCTTCCATGGTGACAAGTAGTTGAGACCCTAGTTTTGTTCTCCAGCTGCATAAACATTTTTAACTATTATTAAAAGTTTTTCTTTTTCTTCTCATTCTGCCTGTTTGCTTGCAGTTTACTTTCCTCTGTGCCCTTGTATTCCCTTGAGGTTCCCACATGCTATGAATCACTGTCCCTCATCAAATGAATGTTTTATTACCTTACTCCTTAGTCTTTTCTTTTGACAACTTTTTTTTTTTCTTTTTCTTTTTTCCTTTCTATAAATGACTCTATCCTAACTGGGCTCTTTCCAATAGAAGTCAACAGTTGGTGCCACAAGCACTAAGAAGAGCTATTAAAGCTTTTCAACTGTTTAGAATTTTCCCTTTCATGCTTTCTGTTTTTTGGATATATGAGGTTTTAGATATATGAGGTTATTTATTATTTACAGTATGATTTATTTTATTATCTTTCATTACACAGACTGTGATGCTGGGAAACCCCAGCGTCTTCCTGGAGCTCCTATCCTTTTACCATGCATTATAAATTAGGTAATGAATTACTAAAGTAACAGTCTGTATTTTTCCAAACAAGTTAGACACTGGCCACTCTGCTAATACTAATACTCTTAATGTTTTCTTTAAAGACCAAAATGCTGAAAGGGCCAGAAGAGCTTTCCAATAACTCTGAAGCATTCAAACTGTGCAAAGAGTGACCTCCAGGTCTTCACTAATCTCAGCGTGGCTCCTGCCTAGTCAGACAAAAGGCAAAACCTTTTTGGCTCATCTGCCTTCAGAAACCACAAGATTCCCATTTTAATGGTTATGTTTTATTTATAGAGCAGCTGCCTACAGGGTATATGGGACAGTTGGTATAAGAATCTTGTCTTTTTTTTTTTTTCCTTCTTTCACTTCTGTAAGCTTTTGATCTCTCTTTGCCTTTCCCAAAATATTTTCCCTGTGGCCTCTTCCTCTCCATCACTTGTCCTCTCCAGCATCTCCACAGAACTTTTCCTAATTTGGAGGAAGGAACTTGAGGTTGGACTAGGTGATCTTGGAGGTCTCTTCCAACCTAGATGATTCTGTGATTCTGTCATTTTCAAAATGTCCTTCCTGACATTTAACACAGCAATGGTTATGATAAATGTTGGTACAGAGGAGGATAGATTTCTCTTCCCAAAGTATCTGCCTGATTGTTCTGAAAGAACAAACTCAGGACTCCAACTCCCAGTGCTTGAAATGCTCTTTGTAATACACTGTGCCTCTTGGAGAAATGTAAACTGTGGTGTAGACACAAGCTCTGGACTCATCTCACATCACTTCCAGCCCCAAAGTGAAGCATGTGGATGCCATAGGCTTCTTCTCTTATCAATAAAAGAGATGGATGCCTGCATAGGTAGGTTCATTCAATCCTGAAGTTTGATTCATTTCCTGGAAATACCTCTTCAGTCTGTTAGCAGTAGCAAGAGTCCAGGATGGCCAAATACCTCCTTTAGATTTCTTCTGTAATAGGAATGAATGTTTCCCAGGGAGCATTTCTGAACACTGAGAATTGACCGAAATAATTCTCTCAGCCAACTGGGGAGAAATTTTCTTCCCAGTGCAATGTCCAGGAAACAAACAGCTTTTCTTTTGCATCCTCCTGCCAAAGCAGGTTCCTTAGAGCAGGCTGCCCAGGTAGGCGTCCAGACGAACATACAGTTAAAAAGGTACAGTTGACCTGCACCCTAACAAGGACATATCAAGTTGAATAAATGCTGTAATATGTGATTTATGACCTAATCTCTTCAAGTATTTTTCTTTTCCCACTTATATCTACATTAAATGATTCCAGTGTTAGTGAATCTAATATACAACGTATATTGCACTGAGTTTGAGGGGGCAGGTATGAGATCTAATTACTCAACTCGCCTGATGGAGGATAACGTTGGAGTTGTCAGATTAATGTCAACTGTAAAAAGATACAAGCAATTACCATTTTTTATGGCTTATTTTCTTCTGCTCTTCCTGCTTTGTAGTGCTTGAAACTTGTAGATCTTCATTGTTATTATTAATAGTAACAATTTAGTTATTTTCTATTTGGGGAAATATGTAGGTGTTTTTTCAACTTCCCTTAACAATTTTCAATGACAGAGCTGAACAGTTTTTGCCTTGGCTTTTTAGTTGGATATACACAGCATTTGCAGTATATATATATATATATTTAATATTGTCTGAATGATGAAAGTGGGTGTAGGTACTTATCAAACTCACAGTCTGATTGTACATGCACACTGTAATGCATAAAGAGGTGCTAATATTTGTCTCAGTGAATTTTGATCTTCAGCAGAACAAGAGTCATGATAGTTGTGAGCAACAACTGCCTCCAAAATAATTCTTCAGCCTAAACATCTTATTGTTGGGACTGTCCAAGGGAAAAATCATCGAGATCCCATTCCATACCAATGGCTTTGCAAACCTGTTACCTGCTTCTGTGCTTCCACGAGTTATTTCTTGCTATGTGAAATCCACAAAATGCTTGGGAATCCCTTGAAATCATTATCAGTCCAGGTCCTATAATTTGATCCTAAGTTCTCAGTGGTAAATAATATTGATAGGATTTCCTGCTGAATTGTCCTAAAATTCAAATACAGTAAGAACTCTGTCAACTAGAAGTTTTAAGTAAATTGACCACCAAAGTTTTTGTTTGCAACCTGAAGGTTCTCTTTTAATCTTTCTTCTTTTTCTTTTCCTTAAAGAAGTCAAAAAATATTCAAAACTATGGAGAGTACTATGTAAGGAAAATAAACACCCTATTTATCTCAGAAAACAATTATTTCATGTATAAAGAGAGTTTTGATAGAAAATTTTTCTGTCAGCAGAAGTACAATGAGGAACTGGGTATTCTTTACAACCCGTGCATATTTTTTCCAATGTCTATTTCATATCTAAACTTACACCATTAATTTGTCATTTCCTACAGGTAATCTATGTTAAATCACCTGTTGCTCTTTTCACTGGTATAACTGCTTTAATACTCAGTGAAGGAACCCATATGTTGTGCAGTCTCCTGCTTTGGATCTCTCTCTATTCTTATCTTAGTGAGTCTTATACCCAGCTCCCTGTTCGGCAAGATGATATTAATTTAAGCTTTGGGAGAGTATGAGCTAGATTTGGGAGTTGTAGGTTTGATTGCTGAGATGCCCATCTTGACTGACAAGTTTAAAATGCTAAAAATCAACAGAAGACTTGTTTTCAAATGTTTATGTAATTTCAGAACAATAAAAAAAAATAATCTTGCCATCTGCTTCATACATTTTGAAAAATGATTTTTAGAAGAGCAAGTAAAGGAAAAAATATCAAGGAAAGAGATGGAAAAAATATAATCCTTGAGGAGTGAAATTCATATTCTGATACCTGCAAACTAAATCTAACATGGAATAGTTGGTCCTTAGTTTTATATTCCATGAGCTTTAAGCACAATATTAATCAAGTACTTATCACAGATACTTCAGGAGTTCCAGAGTTCCAGGTTACATGCTGTCCTGGTTCCAGTTAGGACAGAGTTAATTTTTCCTCATAGTAGCTGGTAGGGTGCTATGTTTTGGATTAGGATGAGAAGAGCGCTGATAACATGCTGATGTTTTAATTGTTGCAGAGCAGTGTTTACACCAGGCCAAGGACTTTTCGGCTTCTCGCTCTGTCCTGCCAGCGAGCAGGCTGGGGGTGCAGCAGGAGCTGGGAGGGGACAGACCCAGGACAGCTGGCCCAAACTGGCCAAAGGGGTATTCCATACCATCTGACGTCATGCTAAACAATATATAGGGGTGGCTAGCCGGGGTGGGGGGCGGGCATCGGTCAGCGGGTGGTGAGCAATTGCGTTGTGCATCACTCGTTTTCTTACACATTATTATTATTAATACTATTATCACTATTATCACTATTATTATTATTATTATTATTATTATTATTATCCTGTCGTAATAAACTGTCTCTATCTGAAGCCACAGGCTTCATTTTCCTGATTCTCTCCACCATCCCAGAGAGGGAGGGGGGAGGGTGAGCGAACGGCTCTGTGTTGTTTAGCTGCCAGCCGGGTTAAACCACAACACATGCAATATAACTACACAAAAGTTTTGATAAGATTATGAGGTTGGGATTTATAATCAGTTTAATGGACTCATGACTTACCTTTGTTTATTTCTATCAAAGTGGTTAAGTTTAAACCCTATTAGGAGTGTAAATACTTATTTGCTATTAATATAGATAGTTTCTTATTGTTTAAAAAGTATGAAGAAATAAAACTATACAGCATTTTTCATTTTGAAAAAAAGGTACAACATCAGTTCATTCAGGAAAAAAAAAGATGAGGATCTGATTCTGATAAGAAGACTACTATTGCTTAAGGAAATTATAAGAATTATATTTATTATAAGAGTTACAGAATTTTTAAATTAAACAATATTAAGTATTACAAAAAGATTAATGTTATCCATTTGAACAACAAAATAAAAAAATAACATCTGACTGGAAAAGGGGAGACGGGAAGGAAACAAATATAGGCTGTTAATGGGTTTTACTCTCAATTATGTAAATGTTTTGGTAAAAAGAAAAAAACATGATTTATTTCCAGAAGACATTTTCGACATATAATTGTTTTTAAGTGGTTCTCAAAACAAATTGTTTCTCCAACCTTTTCAAGTGTTCAGTTGAAAAGAATATTGAAAAATACCAGTGTATTTGGGCAAATTGAAAAAAAAAATCCTTCAAGATCTTATATTCTTTGAAATAAAAAATGGACAACGGTCAAAGAAGGGATAGCAATTAAATATGTGACATGAAATAATATTATAATTTAAAATCTTTAATTTTGACAACCCAGAAGGAGGAAAACCACATGTTCCTTGTAATATAATAGTTCAACCTTTGTCCTTAGATTGTTAAAATCAACATTGTTTTTGCAAATCCATGTTCCTTTTCTGCATGGGGCTTCATCTGACACTTTCCCTCTCCGTTTTCTTTATAAGGCATGTAAATAGGTTCTTAACTAGAATATTTAATTACCTGTAAGCCATAAAAGATTTACTGGGGGGTCTTTTTATGAATTAAATTCTGCTTCCATCAGCAGATTTCACTAGTTTTCTGTTGGAAGCCAAATCTGCCTACAGAAGCTTTATAACTCACAGCAAAACTGTTTTTCAACATGGTTCTGATGGAAGATTTGCAACAAGATGTATTACCGAATGTGGGTCATATGGCTGAGACCATACTGAAGAGCAGTATGAAGAAAGTGATATGCCTTCTAATTCTATTGTCTCTGAAAATGAATACAAATGATTTACTGAAGCATTTCATCTACTAAATGTATACATTTGTGAAAGATTTAAGTACTACTGGAGGAAAAAAAAAGCACTTTTGCTCCTGAAATATCTAACATGGAATAAGAAAAAAATATAAAAATACTTGAAGAGCATACAGCAAGTTTGGTAAGATTTACTTTAGGAAAAGTCAAATGGAGTACTTTAAACTATATTTAAAAGAAAAATATATACTTCTATAGTTTCTTACATTTGATATGTTAATGGAAACTAAGATCTAAGTCAAATTTACTGCTACTTACACTAGAAGTGGTGCTGAGTATTAACAAATACCAGAGAGGCTGCAGCTTCTTAAGCTCCCTTCAGCACAAACTTGTCCTGTAAGCAGTAGAAAGTGTTATAATTTATAATCTGTATGATTTTGCCCTGAAAAGGATCAGGTGTTCCCATTAGCAGTTCTGGTCTCTGTTGAGAGTCTGTCACTAGGACAGTGGTAGGAAGAAGGTTCCTATGACACAACTTGGTGTCCCTGACGTTGAGCACCGCCAGTTTCTGTCATTGTAGAATTAAAAACACCTTCACCATTCACATGGGTGCAGGTCTGAGGAGCTGCAGCTTCCCACCACTCTTAAATGATATCCAGTCAAGAAACATATCTTCCCTCTATTTCTGGAGTAAAGCTCTCATCATCTGCCATTCTGCCTGCATAGCATAAGCATAGGTGAATAAGGTGCTATTCTGGCCCTAATTCATGCTGTGGTTTATATATACCAAATGTTATTCTCCCTGCTCACCACAGATTGATGCAAGGCACATTAAGAAGTTAGCAAAAACTTGATTCTGTTGTAGGTTAAGTGCACAAGATCTTCTCCAAACTACAGAGATAAAAAAATCAGAAAGGCACTTAGGAAAAATTATGTAAGTCAATTACTGACTATGTTCAACTTGCCTGCATAATTACACATATGATAGCCTGAAGAGGTCAGATTTGCTTTTCAGAATTATGATAGTTTGCCTCTAATCAAATTATGTTCAGAAATATCCTTTCTAATTTGATTTTCAATGACCAATCCAAGGATAGAGACAGAAATTCCTGCTGTCATAAACTAGCTTGAGCAGTTCATAAAGTTTTTGTCTATTTTGTTCATTAACTCTATAAAGCTCTCTGTTTCTGTTCCCAGAGCTGAGCTCTGGTGACAAAATGTGCAAATATTCTTAGTCTGCTTCAGTGCAATGTCAGCTGGACTATTTTAAATCACCAGCCTCTCTGATTTAATGATCTATTAAGCCGACTGACCACACTGAAATCGATTAGAAGCAATCATTAGATCTGTTACTGTGACTCAGCTAGGAAGATGGTAATGAACTAATGGTGGTCAACAGCAGTCTTAAATCCCAACAGTAGTTTTTGCAGAGATCATGAATTTATGCCCTAATTTCCTGATGTTGAATACATTCTTAGTATGTCTCATGATATGTTTATCTCTGCCTTTACCATTTAGTATTTGTTTATTATAAATATCACATCAGTTAATATTTGTGTTTTTATACATGATGGTTAATAAAGACTCATAGTTTGGCCAAAATAACAACCTCCCACTTCCAGATTACTGGGATATGTTCCCTGTCTGCATAGTTTACAGAAAATAAACAGCTTAAAAATATTAGTACGGAAGGGCAAGACTCTTATAAATTCCTCACTATGAGCCAAAATTCAACTTCATCGCCGTAAAACTTGCAATATATCCATTATCTTCAGATTAAAGCTAAAAGCTTTTGATATGACAAGCAGGCAATTCATCCTGTTTATCATCTGACAGCTAATTCCCTTCTCCTCATGCTGCAATAGTGGAGTACAAGTGTTCATTTTGTCACACTAGCTTTGCCCTGCCTGAATTTCTTTCCTTAATGCCTGTTTGTATTAATCTCCAGATTGTCTTCAAAGTGAGAAGGTAGATTATATCCCTGACAAAATTTTAGCACTTTTAAATAATTGATATAATCTAACTGGAGCTCAGAGAGGATTCTTAACCATTCAATCAATCTATTTTAAACAGTGAGCACAGACTGGGGGAAGTGGAAGAAACAGAGATGGAACGTAATGGCTGCTAACAAAAAAAGAGTGTGCCTAGAATATCCTTTCTTGATTTTAATTTTATAAATTTTCATTTGCCTCTAACTGCCTTTCTGGGTGAATGTACCAGTAGTCTGAGTGTTATATTTACCAGTTACTGTATTCCTTACTTCTTTGGATCTTTGCGAAGGAAACCTCCCAGTTGTTTCCACTCAACTTGGAGCATGTGAGACAACTATCAGTACCTGGGAATTAAAATGATACTTAACATCAGAAGTTTTCAACTTCAAAATATTATTATAGAGCCAACAATTCGGAGGATGAAACTTTTCAGAAATCTTTTAAAATAAATAGGCAGTCCTACTCTTTTCTAACATTAACAGACAAGACAGAACCTATACTAGTGACCATTTGAGTGAAGTACATACCCTTCATACCAAGACTTTCTGCAAGGAATTGCAAAAACAAAGACAAAATCCATGAATCAGTTACCATGCACTAATGCGGCCTTTCATGATGGAGGAGTGGAGTAAGGCAGACGTGGCCATTATCTCTGATACTTAGAGTTACTCAGCCTGAGGCTTTGCTCTGCTGGGATAAGCTGCTCTGGCTGTAGGCATCCCTGAGCTGGCCTTAACAGAGCTCCAGCAATCCCAGGAAGCAGTCTGTGTCTCTCACAAAATCCTTTGCATCATTTTCATCTTCAGCGATATCTTCCCTCTGTTCCACCCCACCCCCATCCTACTTATAAGAAAAGACAGTCACTTTCTGAAGCTTTTATTTTTAATGCCCTGTTTTTTTATCTGAGTGTAACAGTGGAGGATGATTGAAGAGCTGAGACCCAAAGACTCTTCAATTTTCAAATTGGTTTAATTTGATGAAGAAGGAATGCTACGTTTTTTAAATTATATGATAAAGAGGAGCTGGTAGCTTGTCAGCGTGAATCTGAAAGCAAATTATTTCCACAAAAAAGGACGATGTATTTAACCAGACAAGTAATTATGTTGTGGTACTACTATCTCCCCTGCTTCAGATTAGAAAAAGAATTCAATTATCCCTCCATTAGATCAAAAAATAATTTTAGTGATACATTCAAATTGAATTCATTTATTCCTAAGCATGTTCTGGATTAACCTTCATGCATTTTGCTGATTAGAATCTTCAGTCAATACTTTTACTTAAAAATCTACATTAACTTGCTACAATCTTTATGTTAACATATTGTTATTGATTTTTCTAATGCATTATATTATAAATCATATTTAATTTTCCAGATCAGATGAGTAAGCTCCTCATTCAGTTTAATAAAATCATTTTTTTCTGTGAATTTGTTTGTTTTGTTTTGCTGTTGTTTGTTTGTTTTTGTCTTCCTAGCCTGCTTTCCTCGTAACAAATATATTTTCATGACCTTTTTTGAAATATTGCAAAAGTATAAGTTCAGAGGTAAAGGAAAACAATCTTCTAAATAAAAAAGCAGATCATATTTTTGATTTATAAATCTTTTGTTTGTTTGACTTTTACATTTTAGAATTTAACTAACATTTCACATGATTCCCTGTCCCTTTCCTTCTCTTCCACAACATAATAGAGCAGGCTAGAGTCACATGGAAAGATAAAAGTGTTGCAAAGGACAAATAAGAGCAGGGCCTTGGCCAGCCTTTGTTATCTGCTTGAAGCTTTGCCCTTCTCAAAACTACATTTGGGCTACTGGCATTTTAAACCTGATCTAATTAAGGGACCTAGTGTCTGCTTTGTTTCTGGAAGACTTCAGATTTCAACTAGATGTTTTCACTAAATACAAATTACACTTTAGTCAAAGGTTATAGTTCAATATAGGGGTAACTTTCAGACCAGCCTAGATGAGCTAATGGCTTTTTCTGGCCTTAAGCACTATGAATTATGAATAGTAACTAGCAAGACTCCTGGGCTAAAATGACTTCATCCCTAAGAAGCAGCTGCTTACAGAGTGGTCCAACGTTAGAAAGCTGCAAGGCTCAACTTTAGGTTTTGTGACCCCATCCCTACCAATCTCCTCTCTTTCTGAACTTCATTAATCTACCAGCTCTACCTCCCAGATCTGCAGGGATACACCTATGGCAGCTGGTCCAATCTCCACATCAACAGTGATTGTATTTGTGATTGTACAGGCTCTTTGTAGGCTTAAGAGGTTGGTTGTGAGAGACTTATGTAAAAAAATGGCAAAAAGCCATTTCGATGCCTTCTTAGCATCAAAGTTAGTTATGTCTGAAATCTTTGGACATTCCTGAATGACATTCACTTCAGTGTTTTTAATTTTTTGTAGATCAGTTATTTGAATATTGAATAGGCTATGAGATGAGAGATTTTCAGATAGGATTGTTGCCTAATAAATTGACCCAGAAAAAATGATGTATGTTTCACAAGAGATTTGCTTCCAAGAGGAAATTTAAAGACTCATGCACACACTCTACCCCTGAACATGAGTGTATAAATGTACATACATACACACAAAATATACAGACACACTAAGTAAACTTAATTTTCTGTAAAATCAGCTTAGGTGACTTGCCTGAAATAAAAGTTTGATTTTAGATTCTTTTAACTTGTTTAGATTAACATTATTCATGGCTTTTCCTAGCCATTGATTTAAGAAACAAAAGACCTACATTTAGCCCTCTTAGGTTTGTATTAGAAATAGCTTCTTTTAGTATTAGCTATCAATTTGCAACTAATGTCATATTTACAGTTTGCCTAGTTCTTAATCTATTTAACTTTATTGCTATTGTATAATGGTTACACAATCACAGTTGTTGTATAATGTATTAAATGAAGTTCCATGGAATTTCTTCAGTGTATGTAGTTAACTTTTCTGTTTTAACTTTCTGGCTTAACTGTTTAACTTTTATTCTGAAGGAATTAAATCAGTCCTGATAATTGTTTTCCACAAATTCATGGTGTCTGGCATTTTAACACCTGCAATTTCCCTGATATTCCAAATGGTTTTTAAAACGCTGCATCAACAGGCCAATGAGTTTAGCCAGCTCTTTAAGAATATCTAAGGACAAGTTTTCTGACTTTTTTTTTTGTTATTAATGTATATACGCATATATATTTCATAGATAGTATTAAATTCCCATCTCATTAATAAATGAATTTTATGTCTTTTATCATCATTATGTAATAAAAGTGATTATCTTTAATAAAAGGATAGAGGTATTAAACATTTCAGAAATAATTAATAATTTTACTTTCTGTATTTTGCAAAGGTTATAGATGCAGCTATGGCCCAAATATAGTTTAAATTCTTAAGTTACCTTACCAGCATGCACTATAAATTTTCCCAGTGATGTTTTAAACTACCTAATCCATTCTCTGAACTTCAAAAATCAATACATCTTGGAAGCTATGTCTGTTTTCCTTTTTGTTCCTTTGTTGCCATTTATTTTCATATATTTGTATTTATTGCTTTCCTCACTGGAGAACTTAGAAATGTGATATGTTCTTAGCAAAGTTATTGTTATCTGTGAATGTTTAATTTTGACTTTTTTTTTACCAATAAAAATTCTGAACCCTCTTTGTTAATAAATATTAAATATATTTTTTCATTAAATTACATTCCTCATTTATTATATTCTTAATTTTTCTCTGATTTGTACAAGTGGCCTATATGAAAACAAAATATTATTGGCTACTAGGCAGCACTCTGCCCCTGTTTAAAGTGTTCATAAAACAACAAACTTAAAGTTCATTTTTATCTGAAATAGAAAAGCAGTGATGTATTTTCAACGATCCCTTTAAAAATTCTAGTGTAAGATTTTGGAGGGCATTGCTTTACTGATAACTGAAACCCACAGCTTTTATCTCTTATGCTGAATAACCTTCAACTTAATTTTACCTGTGTTTTCTACAGAATCTTTTCTCATTTTCCAATTCCACTCTATGGCCCGAAACAGATCTTTACTGAAAGCCTTTTTTAGGTTCAGTCAAATCACTGATCTATGTGAAGTTACTACCCTGGATCACTAAATCAGTAAGTTGGAACCAAGCAATGGATTTATTTGAGGTGTCACTCCCACACCATCTACCAGCTTTGTCCCTTCTCAGGCTCCTACAGCCTGAGTCCAATGTCCCACTCAGGGAAACTGTACCAAGATGTCAAAAAAGCTAATCTTATAAATATAGTCGCTTCAATATTCTTTCTACTCCAGAGCTTTGATATCTTTGCACTTACTTGCATTTGCTAGTATTCTGCTGTTCTGAATTTCATTTTGCTAGTAGTCTTTCATATTCTTGCTTTAACATCCTTCTTATATCTTCACAGAGATAGAAGAATTTGCTTGTGTGGAGACAAGTCATGGTTGAAGCTCATCCCATTTGCACTGTAATAGTTGTCAAGTTCAAAATTTTCCCTATCACTTGACATAGATGTGATGGTTATGTCTTACCCAGTCCTTATACACAGGATTAAGTGATCCCTAGAATAGCTAGCTGGATTTTCCTAATCTCTTTCAAAGTCCTTTAAGACTACTGTACTGTATGGTTACTAACAAATAACGTTATTGATCATGGTGCGTATCATTATCATTGGATTTACTAATTTCCATTAAAAGAATACATTATTCAGATACCTACTGTATTTTTACTGCACAAAAATCTCCTTCAGACTGGGTCCCGGGAAGCTGCAACAAGAAAAATGAGTAATATTAAAAAGGACTTTGCATCCCAGGGAAGGATGTTGAAGGGATCGGGGGTGCAGGTAGCGTTCTCCTCTGTCCTCCCGATGGGTGACTGGGACCCAGAAAGAAGGAGGAGAATGGGACAGGTGAATGACTGGCTGAGGGGGTGGTATCTGGACCAAGGCTTTGGGTATTTTGATCTTGGGCAGGCCTTTGAGAAGCTGGGTATGTGGGCTGCTGACGGACTCTTGTGGCATAATGACCACGTGGACACCAGGGTTCTTTTAGGATCAGTAACTGCTACTTCTTTATTGATGACATAACTCCAACTCAACTTATTGAGGACAGGCTCCCTTCTTATACCGTTCACTCTACAGCAGTACTTTTCCACTAACTATTCATTGGTCAACAACTTTGCCCGGCAACAGCAAACACCCAGCAACTTCCATGTCTTAACGGCTGGAGAACAAGCAGTCTGAGACAGCAAGGCGTCTCCTGAATCACCCTTCTTTGTTCCTTCTAAACACATTACATTCCTGATGGCCTCATTGTTAAGAGTCTGATGTTATCACCAACCATGGTGATTCGTGGAAGAACTCTACAACTCAAAAGCAAAGGAGTTATAAAGTAGGTATGGGGTTTATTTCGGTGCCGGGTGCATGCAGGATAGCTCCCAAAGGCATATGCAACAATTCGCTCACTCGAGTTCTCTTTTATCCCCTAAAATATTACATATGCATTAAGTTTCAGAACACATTATGCGTATTCATTTCCTAGCTCCACCTAGCCCCACTTCATATGCTAATTATCAGTCCTTCTGCGCTTGCGTAGTACTCTCTGGTGGTTGTCCGGGTGGTCGTCGGGATGAAGTAAGACGTCTTCATCAGAGATGAACTTTTCACCTTGTCTCCTTGTGCATGTTCTCTGAGCCCTTGGTCACAGTCCGAACCATAAGGTTGGTTTGATCCGATTCTCGGGGTCCCAGGGGCTCCTGTTATCTCAAGGCCTAAGTGCAGCACAAGCACAGTACATTGCAAACGTACCACATATTAAGCAATGAGTGTTGCCTACATATTCATTCTTAATCAATCGCCCTCTAATTTCTAACCCCATGTCTCAGTCCCCCCTTTTCTAGAAAGTCTAGTAAATTCTTTTACTTAATACAAAAATTCTTCTTCCCAGTCTCTACGTTATGTATCCCTCAATGCCTTGCCATGTACTTTCAACAAGGAAGCTAATATCGCCATTCATTGTAACATTTTCCAATTCCAAACAAGTATTACAAAAAACAGTACTAAACTTATACCAACTAATATCACTAAAACAATAATTGGGTGACACAATGTATTCAAAATCCCAGTTGCAGTTGGCGACCATCCAAAGAGTGCATCCCACCAGTTGTGAATTGCTTCTTGTTTTACTCTTTGCAAAACTCTGCTTATTTCCTTCCTATCATGATGGACAGTGATTAGAGTCTTCTCACCATTTTCCTGAATGCCTTTTAAAATTTTTAATCAGGTCTTGTTTTTTAACTAATTGCCTCACTAACATGAGGTTCATCCCAATAGGTGTAGGTAATAACTTGTGATACACTGTGTTGTTAGACTTGATCAACTGGTGGGATACCACTGGTGCCAAATATAGAAAATCACACCCGACAATTCTAACAAAGTTACAAATACAAAAGTTAGAACAATTTTTGCTTGGGAGAGTTATAGTTTCCTTATCTACTTCTACAAAAGCACAAGCAGTTCTTAAACACACACAGCCTTGACCAATATATATAAGCAGTCTTTTGACTAGTATTTGGATGAATTTCAAAGTGGCAAACACCTTGCTCAGTGTCAAGACATACGTCCTGAGCATCAATCAATTTTGTTGCTTTCACAGATAAATCCTTGTTGTTCCCAGGTAACACATGATTCCAGATTTACAGTCTGCCATTTCCCACTCCCCATCCGTGCCCATGTTCTATGCTCCAAAGGATAGAGCACTGTTTCCTCATGGTTTAATCCTAGTGCAATGATGGGGTGGATAACATAAACTGTGGCATTACGTATAGTAAGCACAAAGGCAGTAGCCATGTTAACAATAGGATCATAGGTAAAATTTACCAGAGTCCACCAAGATTGGAACTTCCTCTCAAAATCATTGGCATTGTCCCAAACAGCCTTTCAGACCAGGAAAACGCCTTCACTTCCTTCCCTAATGATCAAGGCAGCTGTTGCCTGCATCCATAACTGTGCTTGTATACAACTTAAAGCTAAAGATACATTATCTTGAACCATACTAAGTGCATCTATTATTAGTTTGTGGTCTTGGTCTTCAGCCTTTTCCCATCTCGGTAATACCTTGGCAACTTGCCATTGGCTAGTTCCCAGTGCCAATAAGGATGATTGTAGGGGCTGTTTCAGTTTTGTCAAATCACTTTTTGCTGTGGCCAGCTTATTCATTGATATTTCCGAATCAATTCCATTTAAAACTCCTAATCCTGTTCCTAGCATTAAAGTCTCTTCACGTCCTGCCCCTGAGGTGTGCTTGCTTTTGTGACCAATATTGTCCAGCCTTCAAATGATGTCTTTAGGAAAGGAGAGCAGGCTGGTTGAACTTCCGAGATGTTAATTTGTATTAGCAATTCAACACGCTTGAGAGACCATTCTGGATTAAATAACAGTTGTTGTTGGCCTGTGTTCCTTACTACATATGGGCCTGTTTCATAAATTTTGGGTTCAAGTTTGGTTTGGGGTTGGGCATAGGTTGTAGGGGGTCCCACTGTTGTAGGAAGTACAGCATATATTTTAAAATTTAATACGAGGCCCTCACCCTCCTTGATTTTGAGCTTTTGGCCATTATTAGTCCAGAAACAGCTAATTACTACGGTTTGTGTTAATATAAAATTATACCAACAATATAATTTACCTGGGCAGATACAACCTTCTCGTTGGCCACTTTTGGAAATCAGTTTTACTAAAATCCCCGTTACTTTCTCGTGGGTCTTTCCATTAATCATTTGGCACCCTATTTTAATTTCGTCCCCTACGGTTCTTTGGTGTGTCCACTCTTTCCCGAATTTTTGCCATTCTGATAATGTATGTAAATGGTCACCATTTGTTCGCCACTTAACCACAACTGCTAACTTTCCATTAATGCTCTTATCCTCCGTTGTTATGGCTTCGGACCAAGGCCACTCACCTTTCTCTATTATAATAGAGGCACTTTCCAATTCTTGAATCACAATTACGACTATAAGCCACACAAAAAAAAATTCTTTTAACTAAATTTCTGCAAAATACTCCCGACTGTAATGTCCTCATTTTGCTCGAGTGAGCTTTCCAGGGGGCTTCTGGAGCTTTCTTCACTCAGGAATGGTGAATCCTTCTCTGCAAGAGACTTGACATATACATAATCTCCAGGCTGCATGTCATGCACCGGTCCATCCAGCTCTCTACTCTGAGTTCCAGCCACGTTTTTCTATTTCTCTAAGTTGCTTACTCAAAGCCACCAGAGTCAACGTCTCTTCCCCAACCTGGGTAGACATTCCCTTCTGGACCCTGTATGGTCTTCCGTTAAGCATTTCAAAAGGACTTAATTTTTCTTTAGTTCGGGGCTTAGTCTGAATCCGCAGCAATGCTAGCGGGAGAGCTTGGGGCCAGGGCAAGTTAGCTTCTTGCCCTAACCTTAAAATTTGTTGTTTGATCAAATGGTTCATTTTCTCCACTTGACCACTCGATTGGGGGTGGTATGGAGTGTGGAGTTCCCAATCTATGCCCAAATGCCGACTAATTTGCTGTATTATTTTTGAGATAAAGTGTGGCCCCCTGTCTGAGGACATGGTGGCTAGAACTCCGAAGCGTGGTATTATTTCTTGTAACAATATCTTGGTTACCTCTCGGGCTTTGGCAGTCCTAGTGGGGAAAGCCTCTGGCCATCCTGAAAAGATATCTGTTAACACCAGTAAATATCGATACCCCCCTTTTCTTGGAAGTTCAGAAAAGTCAATCTGCCACTGTTGCCCAGGTCCATGGCCTTTTCCAATTTGACCCAGTTTTGGTTTGGGGGTATTTTTGGAGTTAGTCTGGAGACAAAGATCACATTGTCGAGTTACTTGAGTGATGGTAGCATATAAGTTCCTGGCAGTAATTTTTCCAATTAGATAGGTATACAAGGCGTCTATTCCCCAATGTGTTTTCCAGTGTTCTTCCCTTATCAGTGACCACAATAAATTGGAGGGGATGACTAGCTTCCCCTTCCCTTCTTTGGTAATAGCCCATCCCTCTTGGTTATATTTTCCCTTTTGACTTGATTAATTTTCTATCCTTTTTGTTATATACAGGCTTACCTTCAAGGGGAATCTGACCGTCTGGAATCAGGGCTCCCTCAGTTGCTACCTCACCTTTTGCTGCTTCTTTTGCCTCTCTGTCCGCTAGATCGTTTCCTTCCTCCAATTCTGAGCTCACCTTTTGGTGTGCTTTAATGTGCATGATTGCTACCTTTTCAGGCAGCTGAACTGCTTCCAATAACCGCATTATTTCTTTTGCAAGTTTGATGTTTTTCCCTTGCGAGTTCAACAGTCCTCTTTCTTTCCAGATGGCTCCATGTGCATGTACAACCCCAAATGCATATCTTGAGTCCGTATAGCTGTTTATTTTATTTCCTTTTGCTGTTTCTAAGGCACGTGTCAGAGCAATTATCTCGGTCTTTTGTGCAGAGGTATCTGTTGGCAAAGGTCCAGATTCTATTACGTCTTTGCAAGTGGTAACTGCGTACCCAGCATGTCGTTTTCCGCTTGTTGTGGAATTACAATTAAAACATCAGCATGTTATCAGCACTCTTCTCATCCTAATCCAAAACGTAGCACCCTACCAGCTACTAGGAGGAAAATTAACTCTGTCCTAACTGAAACCAGGACACCGCTGATGACGTAGCTGCTCCCATCAGTGAACCAGATTTCCACATCATCATCAAAAGGAGTGTCCTTCAGATCTGGACTGCTGGAGTAGGAGATGGTCTCCAGGCAGTCGTGGTGTACTGGCTCCCCTTGGTTTCTGCTGAGGAAAGAAGCTGGGTTGACAATGTTAGTTACCACTATTCCTACATCATCTTGCTCTACCATGATAGCTTGGTATTTCAGGAACCTTTGTGGGGAAAGCCAGCCTTTCACTTCCAGCACTGTGGACACTGTGAGACACTAGCAGTTATTTTCTGGCCCAAGGTGAACTTGCGTGCTTCCTGGATATTTAGCACCACTGCTGCAATGGCTCTGAGGCATCCTGGCCATCCCTTGGCGGCGGCATCCAGCTGCTTAGAAAAATAAGCAATTGCCCTTCAATATGGGCCCAGGTCCTGTGCTAGTATTCACAGGGCAATCCCCTGATTCTCATGGGAGAAGAGGAAGAATGGTTTATTCACATCTGGAAGTCCCAGAGCTGGAGCTGACATGAGAGCCTTCTTTAGTTGGTCAAAGGCTCGCGTGGCCTCCTTTGTCCATTGGAGGTCCCTGTTCCCATTTGCAATGAGTGCAGACAGTGTTTTTACAAGCAATCCGTAATCATAGATCCACAATCTGCACCACCCCGTCTTTCCCAAAAAGGTTCGCAGTTCCTTTATTGTCTCAGGTTTCGGGGTTTGACATATCGCTTCTTTACGATCTTGCCCCAAGGTCCGTTGTCCGGCACTAACCTCATAACCCAGGTAGATTACCTTCTGCTTTACCACCTGAGCCTTCTTCTTTGATACCCTGTACCCCTGGAGTCCCAGAAAGTTTAAGAGGCTTACCGTCCAGGCCACACATGCTTCTTCTGTCTGGGTGTCTATTAGGAGGTCATCTACATACTGCAACAGCCTTCCTTCTCCTGATGGGGCTTCCCAGGTCTCCAAGTCCTTTGCAAGTTGTTCTCCGAACAAGATGGGTGAGTTCTTAAAGCCCTGAGGCAACCTTGTCCATGTGAGCTGTGTTTTGCGCCCACTCTTAGGGCTTTCCCACTCAAATGCAAAGATTTTCTGGCTGGCTTCATGGAGAGGGAGGCAAAAGAAGGCATCCTTCAGGTCTAAAATGGTAAAACAAGTTAGCTCTGGTGTTTAGCATGTTAATAAATTATATGGGTTTGCCACCACAGGGTAAAGATCCTCAGTTATCTTGTTAACAGCTCATAGATCCTGTACGACCCGATATGATCCATCAGGTTTTCAAACGGGTAAAATGGAAGTGTTGAAGTCAGACTGGCACTCTTTTAGCAACCCTAATTGTAAGAAATTTTCAATTATCGGGCTAATTCCTTCTCTATCTTCCTTTTTCAAGGGGTACTGTTTAATTCTGACTGGCTGTTTTCCTTCCTTAAGTTTAGTTTGTATTGGAGGTGCATTTTTCGCCTTCCCTGGTACATTAGAAGCCCATACTCTGGGAAATACTTAAGATTTCTTCACTAATTTCCTTTTTAGTTTCAGTAGTCGTCATCATCAAACTCAACACTTCCATATACCTTTGGTCATTTACCTCCAGAATAATCTCCCCATTTTTAAATAAAATGGTTGCTTGTAATTTTTCCAATAAATCTCTCCCTAGGAGTGACTCTAGGGAGTTAGGCATGTATAGGAATTTGTGAATGCCCCACTGTTTTCTGTATTTATATTTCAACGGTTTGCAGAAATATGCTGTTTCAGATTGGCCAGTTGCCCCCTTCACTACAATGTAATCATTCCCTACTGGTACTAATACTTTATTTAAAACTGAATAAGTTGCCCCCGTATCCACCATCAGTTCCACCTCTTTCCCTTCCTTCCCCAGCTTCATTTTTATAACCAGCGGATCTGCTCGGGTAGATTCCCCTGGTTTTCCTCAGTCGTCTTTTGCACGTGCGACCACCACCTCCCTTCCCTGGTTCCCTTTTCCATTTCTTTTCCATTCCGAGCATTCATTTTTCCAATGCCCAAATTTCTTACATAGGGCATGTTGATCCTTACCTAGCTGAGGCTGTTCCTGTCTAGGCCTCCTTTTTCCTTCTTCCCTAATAACTGCTGTCAGCCTCTTCTGCCCTTGCCTATATCCCTCCTCCCTATTACTGAATACTCTCCAAGCCTCAGCCAGTAACACTTCCAAATTCCTTCTCTCTGTGTGACGTAATTTCTGAAGCTTACGTCTAATGTCCCCCGTAGACTGGCCTAAAAACAGGGAGACTAGCTGCTGTATTCCTACCTCTGACCCAGGGTCCAGCGGGGTATTACGATGCATCACATCCCTCAGTCGATCCAGGAATTCAGATGGGGACTCGGAGGGACCTGGTTTAACTGCATATAATGCAGACCAATTTATGGCCTTGGGAATGGCTTTCTCCATTCCCTTTGAGACCCATTCCTGATATGCCTGTAATTTTTCCATTTCCGCAGTTCTATTTGGGTTCCATTTCGGATCCTGGAGAGGAAAATATTCCTTAACATCCCCTCCAGTGATCTTATAATGGTCCTCAGCCAATTCCCCTGCATTTTTCAAAATTAGGTGCTTCTCTGTTTCAGTCATATATTCCAATAATAGTTGTATGTCCTTCCAGTCGGGGTTATGCTGTTTCACAATGAATTGAAAATGTTTAGCTACACTTACTGGATCATTCCGGTAATCCTTTGCAACCCTCTTCCATTTTCCCAAATCAGTGGTAGAAAAAGGTATTTTGATCAACATTGTCCAACCATTAGGCCCTACTGCCTCTCGGAGAGGCGCCTGCAGTGCCGTGGAGGTGGATTTCTTTCTAGTACAAGAGGACACAGGACTATCGAGGGGGGTGGGCACTCCATCTGAGTCTGCATCCTATTCCTGGGGTCGAGGAGGAGGCTTAAACAGATCTATTGGATCCTGCTCTGAGGGTTGATGAACTTTTTCTACTTTAGTACACCTCTGCCCAATACTACATGCTGACCAACAGCGTCTCAATCTACCCCTACATTCCCTATTATTTCCTTGTTCAAGCACAAGTACCATAGGGTCCTATGGTGGTATCATTCCACAGTCCCTTTGCCATTTCGGATGATTCCAGAGAGTGAAAAACATATCTGCATATGATACTTCATCCCATTTTACTTCCCTTCTTAAGAACAGCATCAATTGTAAAAGGGTATTATAGTCTATTGTCCCATTGAGGGGCCACTTAGCCCCATCCTCTTACTTATATAGTGGCCACCACTGATTACAATATTTGTTAAGGGTCTTTTTACTTTCTGTACCTCCAGTCCCAACAATGTCTTTCCAATGAGCAAGTACACAGCCTAAGGGACTCTTTTTCAAAATACCTCCTTGAGTATTTCCCATTTTACAACTCCTTCTATTAATCTTTTATTTCGGCTTTTGTTACCCTTTTGTTAAGTTAAGTAAACACGCAAATTGTTTCCTACAAATCCCTATGGTTCTTTCTCCCTCACAAAAATATTCATTCAATCTGTCACGCGCTTTGTTCGTGTCCAGCCGGTCACCCCGTGGAGAATACAGAACCGCGCGGATCGGAACTCCGCACTCGCTTCGCAGCAATGCTGCGTCTCACTCACAGCACAATCACACAAAGAGGCCTCTAGCACTTCTCATTCATACTACAAGAATAACAATAACCAACCAAACAAGTATTGTTTCTGACCATGTTCTTCGTGGAGTGACTCACTCCACAATGATACTTTGTCTCAAACACAGACACTCACACAAATGCTTTCAACACAAAATATCTGGACATTTAAAAATAAGACATGCAGTTATTACTACTCCAGTTAGTATGCCTCCAGCAGCTGCAGAAGTTACCCAGGTAACCTTGTCACAATTGTGAGAGGCCCGTTTACCCTTCTCCTGCTTCTTATACAGTCATCAGCAGGTCCGTCCTGGCTCCCAAAATTGGGATGAAGCGGTAACCTCGGATTTGCTCGATCTGCTCCCAAGATGGCTAGCGGCCGCTCTATCGGTCATCAAATCCCCCTTGACCACTCCATCAGTCAGCCTGTAGGGTACCCTCCTCCCCTCTGGGTCTATGCTGTAGGCCAGACGTCTCTGCGCGATTTATCAGCTGCCCAATATGGGGCCCCTTCTTTAAATGAAACACATACAGTTTCTCCACAGTCCAGCAGGTCGTTGTCTGCCCCTGCAGTGAGCGGCCGAGGAGTGGAGTTCCTCCAGGGAATTGTGCCTGGTGCACGCTAGGATGTTTGCGGAACAGCCACTCCTGTGGGCAGGCAGAGAGCCTCCTGCCTGGCTTGCCAAAATGATTCGCGGAAGAACTCAACAACTCAAAAACAAAGGAGTTATAAAGTAGGTATGGGGTTTATTTTGGCGCTGGGCGCATGCGGGATAGCTCCCAAAGGCACATGCAACAATTCGCTCACTCGAGTTCTCTTTTATCCCCTAAAATATTACATATGCATTAAGTTTCGAAACATATCTATGCATCGATGGCGCCGAAAATAAACAACATACCTACTTTATAACTCATTTGCTTTTGAGTTGTAGAGTTCTTCCGCGAATCAATGGGGCTCGTCAACCCCCATGGCCACACTCCCACATCTCACCCTTCTTTATTAACAAGGAAAGCGCGATTAACACAAATTAAGAAAGCACGATTAACACAAACTAAAACACAGAGAAAAACTATCAGGCATACTAATCCTATCTTTAACAAACTTTGTAACCACATCCCTGGGAGAGGCAGGCACTGAGTGCTGCCCAGCCGGAGGGCTCTGGCTGCACCTCCAGCTCCTGGAGTCCTTGTTTGTGGGTCCTGCATGCCAGCAGGACCCTCCCATACATTGTTTTTCGTTTGAGCTGGAGTCCAAACCATGGAGGAGGGTGCTGTGATCATGTTAAGGCAGATGATGAGACGGCGGGACGGACCCTTCGTGCTGACACCCACCTAGGACCGGTTCCTGTTGAAACACAAGCATAACCTCGGCCCAAGTTATTAGAGAGTAGGGCCCTTCCCATTGATTGGTGCTTAAAATTTTTACTATGACTTGTGCCCTTTCTTTAACTGAGTTTAAGGTATTATGATTAAAATGTTTGTGAACTGGAGGACCTTCCTCTGTCCATCGATTTAAAAAATTAAGAACACAGCATGCTTTAGCTATCCTTTCCTGGGGGGGTCATACCTGTACTCCCCCTTTTTTGTTTTTGAAGAAGAAGATGTTTACACACCCTTTTCCTTTTCTCCTGCATGGACAGATGCAAAAATACAGGCAGAAAAGGTATCAATTGAAACATAAACATAGCAAAGTTTTACAAATTCTGGGAAATGTTTAACAAACAATCCTTTAAGTCTATTACTATTAATGTCCATGACTGGGGGAGCATAGTTGGAGATGGCAATCCTGGTCGAAGTGCTCCCATATCTTCCATGACTTCATTAAGTTTTCGCAGATCATATAACAGTCTCCATTTTCCAATCCTTTTCTTGATTACAAACACCATCGAGTTAGTCATGGGAACAATATGTCTCGCTTTAAGTTGTTAAGCAACTCGGCCTTTGGTCCCTATGTATCCTATTCCTCCCGGATCAAAGGGAAACAGATCCGGCTCCTTTTCAGGGCCTATAGGGCCTGGATCAAAAGGATAGTTCAGGTCACCAGGGGGCGCAACAGCAAAAGCCTGCGATGGCAGTACCCGCAGGGGGGGCTGATGGTGTAGCAGGCGGATCAGTGGACAAGCCCACAGTTCCCTCACTATCTGGCTGTTGTGGTTTAACCCGGCTGGCAGCTAAACACCACACAGCCATTCGCTCACCCTCCCCCCTCCCTCTCTGGGATGGGGGAGAGAAACGGGAAAGTGAAGCCGGTGAGTTGAGATAAAGACAGTTTATTAAGACGGGAATATAATAATAACAATAATAATAATAATAGTGATAATGATAATAGTATTAATAATAATAATGTGTAAGAAAACAAGTGATGCACAACACAATTGCTCACCACCCGCTGACCGATGCCCAGCCTATCCCCGAGCAGCCGGCCCCCCACCCCGGCCAGCCACCCCTATATATTGTTTAGCATGACGTCAGATGGGATGGAATACCCCTTTGGCCAGTTTGGGTCAGCTGTCCTGGGTCTGTCCCCTCCCAGCTCCTGCTGCACCCCTAGCCTGCTCGCTGGCAGGACAGAGCGAGAAGCCGAAAAGTCCTTGGCCTGGTGTAAACACTGCTCTGCAACAATTAAAACATCAGCATGTTATCAGCGCTCTTCTCATCCTAATCCAAAACATAGCACCCTACCAGCTACTATGAGGGAAAATTAACTCTGTCCTAACTGGAACCAGGACACTGGCAAACCCCACATTTCTGATTGTGGTCCCACATGGCTCTTTAAGGCCTCACAGACTGCTTGCCAGGTGCCGAGCAATCCAACCGCAACCTTGTCATTTTTAGTAGCAGAGTCCCACACCTTGACCTCAATTTGGTCCCATGTTTCAGGATCATAAACTGTCTGATTCGTAATAAAGGGAATAAACTGAAAGGTTACCAGGACATTCTTTGGTTCTAAGGACATGTGATTCCGTATGTACTTCCTTTCAGCGACTTTGAGTATGAGCTTCCTTCCAGCTTGGGTGCACTTTCTTTAAGTGACTTTCAGTATGAGCTTCTCTGAGCGGTTTGCTGAGTTTGGCCAAACCTATCTTCATGAGGCAATCAGTGTCCCTGTTCCTGTCCTGGTCCCTGTTCTGCTAGGCTGTCCCTGTTCATTTCTTTTTTGTTTTTGTCCCTGTTCTGTTAGCCTATCCCTGTTCCCTTCAAGTCCCTGTTCGAGCACCATTTGCGGTGTAATGACCACATGGACACCAGGGTTCTTTTAGGATCAGTAACCGCTACTACTTTATTGATGACATAACTTAAACTCTTTTATTGAGGACAGGCTCCCTTCTTATACCGTTCACTCTACAGCAGTACTTTTCCACTAACTATTCATTGGTCAACAACTTTGCCCGGCAACAGCAAACACCCAGCAACTTCCATGTCTTAATGGCTGGAGAACAAGCAGTCTGAGACAGTAAGGTGTCTGTCTCCTGAATCACCCTTCTTTGTTCCTTCTAAATTCTTTACATTCCTGATGGCCTCATCGTTAAGAGTCCCATGTTATCACCAGCCATGGGGCTTGTCGACACTCCCACAGACTCAGCAAATGGGGCACAAGCATATTGGGGAGCAAGCTCTCTGGACTGATTACCAGGGCTTTAAACTAGGTCTGACGGGAGAAGGGAGGGGAGTTAGATGTGACAGAGGAGGGCTAGGGGATGTTGTCACTGCTGTCACTGTTGAAGATAGTAGGGAAAAACCTCTGAGTTGTCCCACAGGACTGTCTGAGGGCTCCTCACAGAAGGTAATGATCCCGATACCCTGTCCGGAATCTTCTTCTTGCGTCCCTCCAGGGGTAACTGCACCTGCTGCTTCCCTAAAGTGCCTGTATACCAATGTGCAGCACATGGGAAATAGAATGAGCTCGAGATCTGTGTACAGTCGGGGGGCCGCCATCTCATTGCGATCACAGAGACATGGTGGGACAGCTCGCATGACTGGAACGCTGTCATGGAGGGCTATGTCCTCTTTTGAAAAGACAGGCTGGGGAAGCGAGGGGGAGGAGTTGCCCTTTATGTGAGAGACCAATTAGAGTGTACCCAGCTCCACCTGGGGGAGGGTGAAGGACAAGTGGAGAGCTTGTGGGTGAGAATTAAGGGGTGGGCTGGTATGGGGGACACTGTTGTGGGGGTGTACTACAGGTCACCAGATCAGGAGGAGGAGGTCGATGAGGCCTTCTACAAGCAGCTGGTAGTAGTCTCAAGATCCTGGGCCCTTATTCTCATGGGTGACTTCAATTATCCAGACATCTGTTATGTAAGCATCTCAGCCAGGCACGCGCAGTCCAAACGGTTCCTACAATGCGTTGAAGACAATTTTCTGACGCAGGTGGTGGAGGAGCCAAAGAGGCGGGGGGTGCTTCTGGACCTTGTCCTTACCAACAGGGATGGGCTTGTTAGGGATGTGAAGGTTGGGGGCAGCTTGGGATGCAGCAACCATGAGATGGTGGAGTTCAAGATGGAACTTGGTGGAAGAAGTAAGGCAAAAAGTAGCATTGCTACCCTGGACTTTTGGAGAGCCAACTTCGACCTCTTCCAGGACCTGCTTGGGGGTATCTCATGGGATAGATTGCTAGAAGGCAAGGGTGCTTGTGAGAGCTGGGCAACATTTAAACAGATCCAAGCTCAGGATCGGTGCATCCCTAAGAGTAGGAAATCGGGGAAGGGGGGCAGGAAACCTGCGTGGATGAGCAAGGAGCTCATCAACAAGATCAAAAGGAAGAGGAAGGTCTATGAAATGTGGAAAAAGGGCCTGTTCTCTTTGGAGGAGTATAGGAATGTTCTCAGGGCCTGCAGGGACGTGACGAGGAAGGCTAAAGCCCACCTAGAGATGAGGCTTGCAAAAGAGATAAAGGATAATAAGAAGGGTTTCTTTAAGTATGTAAACAGTAAAAGGAAGACTAGGGATAATGTGGGTCCCCAGCTGAACGAGGGGGGTGTCCTGGTAACACGGGATGCTGAGAAAGCAGAGATACTGAATGCCTTCTTTGCTTCAGTCTTTGCTTCAAAGACTCCCCCTCCGGGACTCCTGGACCCTGGAGGGCGGAGAAGGAGTCTGGGAAGTGGAGATCTCCCCCCTGGTTGAGGAGGGAGTGGTTCGGGAGCGTCTGACTGGGATCAACGCACACAAATCCATGGGCCCCGACGGGATGCATCCACGTGTGCTGATGGAGCTAGCAGAGGTGATCGCCGAACCGCTCTCTATCATCTTCGAAAGGTCTTGGAGAACAGGAGTGGTGCCTGAAGACTGGAGGATAGCCAATGTCACTCCGGTCTTCAAGAAGGGCAAGAAGGAGGATCCGGGAAACTACAGGCCAGTCAGTCTCATCTCTGTCCCTGGAAAGGTGTTGGAACAGCTTGTTCTGGATGCCATCTCCAAGCAACTGGAAGAGAAGAAGGTTATGAGGAGTAGTCAGCATGGATTCACCAAGGGGAAATTGTACTCAACCAACCTCGTTGCCTTCTATGATGGCATCACCAGCTGGGTAGATGGGGGGAGAGCAGTGGATGTCATCTACCTTGACTTTAGCAAGGCTTTTGATACTGTCTCCACGACTTCCTGCTAGCTAGACCTGTGACTAGCGGCGTTCCCCAGGGGTCGGTGCTGGGTCCGGTCTTGTTCAACATCCTCATCGACGACCTTGATGAGGGAATAGTGTCCACCCTCAGCAAGTACGCCGATGACGCAAAGCTGGGAGGAGTGGCCGACACGCCAGAAGGCTGTGCTGCCATTCAGCGAGACCTGGACAGGCTGGAGAGATGGACAGGAAGAAACCAAATGAGATTTAATAAGAGCAAGTGTAGAGTCCTGCACCTGGGAAGGAACAACTGCACGTATCAGTACAGGCTGGGGGATGACCTGCTGGAGAGGAGCTCTGCAGAGAAGGCCCTGGGGGTCCTGGTGGACAACAGGTTGACCATGAGCCAGCAGTGTGCCCTCATGGCCAAGAGGGCCAATGGGATCCTGGCATGCATTAAAAGGAGTGTGGCCAGCAGGTCAAGGGAGGTGATCCTCCCCCTCTACTCTGGTTCTGGGCTCCCCGGTACAAAAAGACAGGGATCTCCTGGAAAAGAGTCCAGTGGAGGGCCACAAAGATGATACGGGGTCTGGAGCATCTTCCCTATGAGGAAAGGCTGAGAGACCTGGGCCTATTCAGCCTGGAGAAAAGAAGACTGAGAGGTGATCTCATCAATGTGTATAAATACCTGAGTTTTGGGAGACAGAGGGATTTGGCCAACCTCTTTTCAGTGGTTTGTGGGAACAGGACAAGCTGTAATGGCCACAAAATGGATCACAGGAAGTTCCACACCAACATGAGAAAGAACTTCTTCACAGTGAGGGTGACGGAGCACTGGAACAGGCTGCCCAGGGAGGTTGTGGAGTCTCCTTCTCTGGAGATATTCAAGGCCCATCTGGACGCCTACCTGGGCAGCCTGCTCTAAGGAACCTGCTTTGGCAGGGGGGTTGGACCCGATGATCTCTCGAGGTCCCTTCCAACCCCTTCAGTTCTGTGATTCTGTGATTCTGTGAAAAGCGTATAACAACCTTCCTACCTTCTTTACCTTTTCGAGTTCTTTAATTTCTTTTTAACACACAATTTCCATTACAATTCCTTGGAAGATGATCATGCATGAGAAGCCTCTTTGTAGCTTATTGCTTTGTAGTCTCACGGTGTCCCAGCATGGTCCATTGCTTCCTGCTCTGCTGCTCAGAGAGGACAACCAGGTGTTTGATGCAAATTCAGGACTTACAGCCAGATGGAAACTTACCTGCATCTCTTAGATTGTTGGTTCCTGCTAGGTATTGCTGTCTGCTGTTCCTTTACCTGCCTTGGTGCCACTCAGAAGCACCTCTGGGAACGATTTTCTGACGTGGCTTTCCAGTTAGGCTTATTTTACTTAAAACCTTCAAGGCATTGAATCTTGTGTTTCCAGCTCACATAGTTTCTCCTCAGCATGGCCACATGTACCTTATAAATCTCTGGCTTGCCACAAGGAAGAAAACACTGTATATATGCAGTAGAACAGAGATTTTTTTTTCCTTTATTGTTTGTATTGGCTACCAGCTGCAAAGTCCAGTATGAAACAGGAGGTAACATTCTCTTAAACTTCCTGTTTGTGATTCCTATTCATCTACACCATATGCTGGCTTGGAAGTGGATTTATTTGAAACTAAACTTTGGTGCTCATTTCTATTATCTTATTTAATTCGAAACACCATTTGAGTACTTTCATTTGTATATTAACACCTTGAGAATGAATCATGCCAAAACTTTTCTCAAGTGGGTGATTGAAGGATGTGTCCCTCACAGTTTCCTTTCATCCATTTCAATCAGGCTCTGGGCACAGGTGATATTCCCAGCCATAACAAAGTATATCAGACAGGTACATGCCAGTTGGAAAGTCTCCTCTCAAGCTGAAGCTATTAGGGTCTGTCAGACTTAAAGACCAGCAACAGAAGGGTGTGAAGGGAAAAAGTACATATGGAAAGGTAAGCATGGTGTGGGACAGTGTTATAAGGGAGAAGGGAGAAATGTCTTTTTCTGCTGCCAGTATAATACAGCTATTTCATAAGCAAGAGAAAACTTGCATGCTGATAGTCACTTTTAAAGAGTTGCCATTTGGAAGCAACAAGCAGCGTATGTTTCTTGATATGAGCCTGTAGAGAAACATACTGAAAGCTGATTAACTTTAATGTACACACAGACAACAGGGGAGTTGAGATATAGTGTGAGAGCCATACGTGTGGGGAGAAGGCGCTCAGCTGAATATCATTACAAACCTGACAGAGCGCTCTTGCTTTGTTTCCATCTTGCAATTCATGTAACTTCATGACAATTGATGAGATCCTTGGGAAGCAAGGAGGCAGTATAATTTACACCTACTCCAAACAAACTGCTGGACTCTGTATTCTAAGTAAAAAAAAATATTTTTCTCCATGGCTAACTGAAACTTTTCTAAACTATTCCAGACTATTTTGGAAATTTATACCCAAGAGCAAAGATTGGATAAAATCAGACTGATCACTTGTTGGATGGACAGTCTTTCTAAGCTCTGTAAATTATTTCATATAATTATTTCATATTTTACCAATGAAGTCCCTCATTTTTTCGTTAAACTTTAATATGTTATATGCCTTGCTTTCCTGCTATCCCTTTACTGTGTGTTTTTAACTCTAAAATCAAACACTAAACAAAGCTTTTGGAGACAGCAAGCCCTCAGGAAAACAAGAGCAAAGGAAAACGCGTAGGTATAACAGAACATAAAGAAGGCAAAAAGGACCAAAAAAAAAAAAAAAGTAACCATACTTAAAAAATGTAAACAGAAGTCCAAGACATGGTAATTAAAAAATGTCCTGTTATGCAAACCTAACAGTAATTACTGAGCATATGTATTTGAATCTCAGAAGAAGAAAAAATATGTAACAGCTATTGATGCCATATTGAACATTTGACTAATTTAAGATATTGATTTCTATTTCTTTTGGAGATTTTTTTTAAAATGAAAATCTGCAAAACACTTTGTCTGAGGTTAATAGGCGTGGGTTAAAATTTCTTATAATGATTTAGCAAGTCAAATAGTCACTGATCTCTGTGGTAAAGACTTAAAGCATGAGGGCATAAGTGGAAAGTAGATGATCTGAATGAAATGAAGAAATTGGAAAGTCAGTGATTAAAAGAAGGATTATAATAGAAAGCTAAATTAATTAGCTGGATAAAGAACATAAATAAGACAAAGACAGCTTTTTAAGAAAGTAAGAATTCCATGCCTTCAGGTAGCAATGTTTTAATCAATTCAATAATATAATAAGGAGGGGAAAAAAGTGTTGGGTGGGTTTTTGTTGTTGTTGTTTTTGTTTGTTTGTTTGGATGAATGGCATGTCCTTGATAGTAAAATTAACTTAATGAAGGCAACCTTTGTATCTCATGTATCTGCTTGTATAGAGTTTGAACATAGCTTCATCTAATAAAAATTATTTCTTTGGTCTTCTAACACAGTGTTAACATGTGGGGAGTCACTGTGATCTGAAACTTGGGGACATTGATTTTATTTCAAATAATTCCTTACTATGAAATGGTTAAATGCTGGGACCAGTTTTCTTACCTCTGTTTCCAACACAGCCCAAATACTAAGACAGGATTTGTAGGTTTTCCTTCTGCCTGCTACTCAGCACACAATGCATGGGACCATCAAAAGTAGCAGTTCTGGGCAAGTTGGCATCTAACTTACAGGAAGTTGAATCACACTAGAGAAATTCATCTCCCAAGCATCACAAGATGAAATAAGAAGTTGTGATGAAACCTAACAGAAATGCATTCTTGTATTTTAAAAGTCTTTTACAGAGACAGCAGAAAAAGAAATACCACCCTTACTGTCAACTTACATAATGGAGATACCTAAAAGATTGATATTGTTTTGTTGTGCCTGGGGGGACAAAGCTCCAGACTAAGACTCTGACATTTAGGAGCCTACATGTGAATGAAGGAAGACAAACCATAGCCAAGGCATCCCTATAGGCTTGGTAGATATTACACAGGGTCCAAAAAAGGCCCATATATTTTTGGAGTGACAAATGGAAGCAATGTGAGATACCCTGAAAAGTCCTACCTGGTACTATATATCTTGCATTTGAACAATGAATCAGACCCTCAAATAATCATAACTGTTGAGTATAGAGGGATTTGACACCTACCTCACATGCAGACACCTCTATTTAGGCTATTTAGTCTGGAGCAGAATTCTACCCCTCAAACATTTCATATGAATACTTATTAAGAGGTGACCATGTAGGAAACTGAGTTTATTTCTCTGAAACTTTACACAGTGCTAACCTGGCAGCTGGCCCAGCTTCTGTGACATGAATGGTGAAATCACCAGCTGCCATGGATTTGGAAGGGGTAAAACAAATCGAGGCTTCCTCCTGTGTATTCTGCAATTAAATTCTGATCATAGACTAAGGGAAAGAAAAATAAATAAATAAATAAAGCCAGATAAAGATGTTTAGCAAATGCATAAACATAATAACCAATGTTATTTATGTTATGTTACCAATGCATAACCATAATAACCTCTTGTCATCCTTCACTCTCCAGGTCTTATTTGTGCTAATTCTGTTTAGCAAGGCCCTAATATGATTGTACAGACAGTGAAATCAATTAGTCAAATGGAAAAATTCTCTTTAGAATTATTTCAAGTCCTTTATTTTTAACAAAATTCAAGGGGTGATGGAGGAGGGACTTCCTGAGAACTGGTAGAAAAGGTCTGGATTCAGCAGGTACATCAATCGAGTTCTTCTTTCCAACTAATCCTTTAAAATTATGACCCTCAGGTTAGCTGATTCTCTCTTGTCCAGCTGGCACACACTCAGTTGTGAGGAGATATCACAAACAGTGACTTCAAAGTCTTTAGTTATTTTCCTTTAAAAGAGTAGGATATTGCTAAATTATTTCTCAGCAGTTCACGTCCTGCTTACCTATCCCAGCATCTACACACATTAGGCTCCCTATTGCTTTTATTTAGCAAAGACAGTATTACAGCAATTCATGTTGGCAGGCACCATTTCATTTCTGATGTAACTATATCTTTGCTATTGCTTTTGGGTGTCCTGTAATAATAATTGTGCAGTCATCCACAGCTACCTTCTCCATTCATTTAAAAATATGCTGTGTGATCTTTCAGGGAACCACACTGAAAAAGCAATTGCATACGGACATTTATAAATTTTCTGGAGAAAATCTTCTATGGTTTCACTTTTATTTCTCTCTGCCTCTCTATATATAATTTTATTTTATTTTATTTTATTTTATTTTATTTTATTTTATTTTATTTTATTTTATTTTATTTTATTTTATTTATTCATAATGGTTTGGCTAATACAGACACATGGCACTGGGCATACTTGAAGAAAAGAAAATCCACAGGCAATCTTTCCCTCCTGTGGAGAGAGAGAGCCACACTTGACAGATGCTAACTATATCACTTTGAGTTATGCTAGAAGGTGCTCAGATACCGAAGAGATGGGAATAGATATATAAATATAGTAGGTCTTAGATTTCATTATGCACTAACTCTGGATTTGAATAAAACCTAGACTGACTGTCAATGATGCTGTTGTCACTGAGTGGTGTGAAAAGGGGGAAAGTGATAACATTTCCTTCCCACATATAATCTTTACAAGAATTCTTCCAGAGAGATAATTCTGATAGATTTATATGGAATTTGATTTAATTCTACTCTGCCTTTCTCCTGTTTCTAAACTCAGCATCTGAATATTTTCCAGAAATATTAAGCATCATGAATAAGCATCTGTCAGGTGCTTGCTCTCTTCTCTTCCCCAGGACAGAGTCTGAGTGTGCGTATAAGTGGAAGCAGATGGCAGAGTAAGCACATTCTGCAAACATGAATGTGGTGGATTCAGTAATATTGTTTAAATATCAAATTCTCCCTAGCTTTACTTCAAATAGCAACATATACTGGAGGACTGAAAGTTGTGGAAATGTTTTGGGGGAAGCCTGTGTAGGAGGGGAAGTGAAGGTCGATTCAAAGAGCCATGCAGAAGGGTATTATTTTGCAGTGCTGCAATCAAAAGGTATCTTTGGATTAAGTCTCTGGCCTGCAAATAGACAATCAATTCAGTGCTTGTCGCGTTAAGGGGTGTAGCCGATTAACCGTTATGGGTCCGGTTGGATTCAGGGTACTGAACTAAAGGCGGGTAGCTTTTGGGATGGAGGTGTGTTTTGGTATTATAATGATATTATAATGAGCAAAAATACACTAGAGAACAGCATTTGTCAAAACGTGACAGGTCATTGGCTCAGGATAGCAAAAAGTGCGGCTTATTGGTCTCGGTGTGCACAAGAACAATCGAGTCCCCATGTGGTCACAGAGCCTAGCCACGGTGTCTCCACTCCACTCTATGCTCCGCACTGTTCCTTAGAGTCAGCACACCAGGTTCCCCCAGTGTGATAGCATCTAAGGTTGGAAGCCTAGGGAACGCTCAGATAATGCAGCTACGCCCTACCCTGAAAGTCTCTTCGATGCTGTACATTTTCTTTAAAATGTGAATATTAGTTTTATTTTCCTAGTTTAGGCAATTATACCACAGTGCTATTAGAAGGTGTAAACTAAAATTGTGTCATAATTTCTTTGCTTTTGTAGAGCTAGGAGGTAAAATCCGATGGCTGAGGTCTGACAGAGATATGCCCTAAGCAGTGGTGAGTGGGGGAAGGAAGCCTAGATGGGGGAATGCTCAGTCAGGTCTAGGAGACAGAGTGGGACCCTAAGGGAAGAGACCCATGGCTTGCTTTGCAGTGTGCACACATTTCATGTTTCTTTTTACCACATTTTATGGCACTACCTTAGGATCCCAAGTCTAGCAATATGGTGGTCCTTAACACTGAAAAGCAGAAATTAATGAAGAATGGGCAGCTTGTGAAGCCAGCAGGAGAAGCATGAATGGCTATGGGAACACAAAGTGGGTGAGTGACTGAAGCCTGACAGCCTGGCTGCTTGGTGGGACAGGTGACAGAGCCCCGTGGTCTGACAGCTCCAGCTGAGACTTTCTGTAGGAGACAGAAAGCAGCCAGCAGCCCTTAAAGTTGCTTCAGTGTGATAAGAGAACCTTGAACAGTTACTGTAGTTTGTGAAAGCAGTATGTAATTGTATCTTATCCAATTTCCTCCCGTTTTGTTTTCTTTTTTCCCTCCAAGAAAGAATACTTCCTTTACACACTTAATTACTTGCTTGCAAATGGTAAGTGCTGTTTATTGAGCACCCAGGTTGTATAACATGCTCATCATTATCGTCCAAACATGAGCAGTTTCAATGGAGGCTCAAAGCAGTGCTTATTAATGAACCTTAAAAACAATGAAACCCGACCATTCTGGCTGCCAATCAGAGCCTAGCACAAGGTTAAAAATACAACTGTTTGTTCACTTCTGACTGATTTCCAAGACTGCTGGGTGCTGCTTGTGCTCTCACTCAGCAACAGGTATCCCCTATGTAGAGATTTCATGCTCAGTCCACCATGGGCTGCACAAAGCTGGGCTTTCCCTTCATCCCATATTTATTTTTTTTTCCTTTTCCTTTGTGAGTGCTTGCATCACTACACTCCACTTCTAGTGTTGCAAACCTGAGGTGCTAGTTGGTATGCTGTGGGAGAGACATGAAAAATGAGGACAGGATGCCATGTTATTATGAACATATATATGTATATATCTGCTCTGGATTTCTGTTCTTTATGTGTGGTTTTGTTTGGGGGGGGAGGTGGGGAGTGGGAGGGGAAGAGATGGTGAATTGGTTTCGATCACAAAAAATAGTCCAGGACTAGGTGATTTCTATACCTCTTGAGTCATAAATGTTGTTTCTCTGTTTCCTAGTGCTTACAAAAGCCCGATGGAAGCTAATACAGAAGTCTGTGGGGAATATTAATACCCAGGAAACACAGAAATGACAAAAGCTCTAGAAATAGAAAAGGAAGAAAACACACAGAAGCTCAAGTCATAGTTAGTATGAGCATGGAGATACAATTTGCATTTGTTCATGTATAAATGTTTTTGGCAGAACAAAAGTGTTTGTGATTTATATATATATATTTTTTTCCCACTTTGCAAATAATTACTAAACTCATGAGACTACGTAATCACTTTAACATACAATACTAGGAACTTGTATTTATTCCCTTAGATTTTCCTGTATTATTTTCCACAACCTAGTTATCTATGTCTGTTATATCAGAGGGGTCAAATTTTTCAGGGGAAGAAGGATACTCATATTTTTATTCTGCTCCATGAAAAATTAGGCAATAACACCATCCATAAAATTCATCTCTTACACCTGTACCGAAGATAATAGGTGTATCAAGCATTCATAATAGATAGATCATATCCCCAACTCTTTTGGTCTAGGGTTCAAATCTCTTTCCATATGTGCAAAGCCACAACAATGACCACTCCTAGGGAAACATGTCACAGAATCACAGCATCACAGAATCGTCTAGGTTGGAAGAGACCTCCAAGATCACCCAGTCCAACCTCTGACCTAACATTAACAAGTCCTCCACTAAACCATATTACTAAGCTCAACATCTAAACGTCTCTTAAAGACCTCCAGGGATGGTGACTCAACCACTTCCCTGGGCAGCCTATTCCAGTGCCTAACAACCCTTTCAGTAAAGAAGTTCTTCCTAATATCCAACCTAAACCTCCCCTGGCGCAACTTTAGCCCATTCCCCCTCGTCCTGTCACCAGGCACGTGGGAGAATAGACCAACCCCTACCTCGCTACAGCCTCCTTTAAGGTACCTATAGAGAGCGATGAGGTCGCCCCTGAGCCTCCTCTTCTCCAGGCTGAACAGTCCCAGCTCCCTCAGCCGCTCCTCGTATGACTTGTTCTCCAGACCCCTCACCAGCCTCGTCGCCCTTCTCTGGACTCTCTCGAGCACCTCCATGTCCTTCTTGTAGCGAGGGGCCCAAAACTGAACACAGCACTCGAGGTGCAGCCTCACCAGAGCCGAGTACAGGGGGACAATCACCTCCCTAGACCTGCTGGCCACACTGTTTCTGATACAAGCCAGGATGCTGTTGGCCTTCTTGGCCACCTGAGCACACTGCTGGCTCATATTCAGCCGACTATCAACCAGTACTCCCAGGTCCTTCTCTGCCAGGCAGCTTTCCAGCCACTCATCTCCCAGCCTGTAGCTCTGCTTGGGGTTGTTGCGCCCCAGGTGCAGGACCCGGCACTTGGCCTTGCTGAACTTCATACAGTTGGCCTCAGCCCATCGGTCCAGCCTATCCAGATCCTCCTGCAGAGCCTTCCTTCCCTCGAGCAGATCGACACACGCACTTAGCTTGGTGTCATCTGCAAACTTACTGAGGGTGCACTGGACGCCCTCATCCAGATCATCGATAAAGATATTGAAGAGGACTGGCCCCAGTACTGAGCCCTGGGGGACTCCACTAGTGACTGGCCTCCAACTGGATTTGACTCCATTCACCACAACTCTTTGGGCCCGGCTGTCAAGCCAGTTTTTAACCCAACGAAGCGTACACCAGTCCAAGCCATGAGCATCCAGTTTCTTGAGGAGAATGCTGTGGGAAACGGTGTCAAAAGCCTTACTGAAGTCAAGGTAGACCACATCCACAGCCTTTCCCTCATCCACTAATGACCACTCCTAGGGAAACATGTCAAACTCTAGACAAATTAAACACACATGTCCTCACTTCAAAATATCAGTGCAGGCAAAACAGAGGTAAGTTGAAGACAAATTTTAACTTTATTGCAACTCTCAAAGGCAACTTTGCAGAGGGAGCCCAACTGAGCCTGTTTTATGAAAGAAGGAAATGCAGCAGGATTTGCATAACCCCAATGTGACATCATGTAAGCCATGGTTCAGTGAGATATTGAAGCATATGTCTAATTTCTATGGGAGTGTCCAAATGCCTAAAACACAGGGGATCTGCATTTTAAATGAGAGTGTATGCTGCCCACATTAGAGGTAGACACATATCTAAGTGCCTTCTTGAATCAGAGCCAAGCCTTAGACTGAACGCTGCAATCCCTATGGCTCATTTTAAAACTGACCTTAGAAAAAAACATTATTTGGAAATAATCTTCATTATTTTAATTGTTGTTTATTCTCTCTTTTCCTCCTGTGGCATTACATGGCCATCTCTCCTGAATTCCCATAGTGGCCACCCTTCCTGCAGGTTTGCTCCACAAGGTGGCAAAATGCAATAAGGCTCTGCATTTCTGCCCTTAAATAAATAAATAAATAAATAAATAAATAAATAATAAATCTGAACTAGATTTGATTCCCCTATCAATGGAGGCTTAAAACAGAGGAAAAACAGGGACTGCTCTGAATACTTTTATGTGCTTGCTGCTGCCAAGGAAACCTTTCCCCTGGTATCCCAGTGCTGAGCATATCTTGCACTTCTAGCATTCTAGTTCTCAAAAAATTGAGACTGCATCATTCTATCATGGTGTGGAGAAACTATTAGGAAATGAGGACAAACAGTGCTTAAAATAATAGACCCAACTTCTAAAAATAAAACATTTATTTAGTTCAGATTTAAAGTGTTCTGCATGTTTATGCTCTTTAGGACTCAGCCTCAGGTTGTATGAAACTAGGTTAAGGTGCAAGGATGGACCCGGGTTCATGCCAAATATGCAGAAGAGGCTGCTGATATTTAGTAGCTATTTTCTCCACTCTAACACAAAATCAGCTGTAGGGTATGTGGATGACAAAGAAGGCTATGAATAGCTGTAATATCTTGTATCATGCCATAATAAATGTGATGATGCTATACAGTTTTTATCTGTGGGTAAACATATTAGGACAAATTTATCCCTGATGTGACTCTATTGATTTTGCTAGATTATCCAGAGACAAATTTACCATGGTATTTCATGCCCAGACCTTTGATCCTCTAGAAGTTATTTATGAAGCAGGGAGCAAATAAAGCTTACCAGGGGGACCCTGACATATGATCAAATATCAAATGAAAATCCCATATTCTGTGTTCACAGGCTGAAACTCATTTTTGTATTGTGTTCTAAATAACATTGGCAACATCAGTGTAAGGGAACATTGTTATAAGTTTAAGAAAAATAAAATTTGATACTTGTCAGTAAATGTTTTAGGCTGGAGCAAATATATTTGTCCAATAGTTCTTTATTGTCCTAGACGTCATCTACTATATGGCCAACAGGGACAAACCTTGTTCCACGTTATCCCACCTACCGCAAAGTCCAAACCCTCACTTACCAGGAGAATTTCAAGTGGATTATAAGAAGGCACTAGCAAGAATATAAACAAGTGATCAGTTCCAGTGAGTGATTATGGAATCTGTCTTCTTCTTAAAACAATATTTTTCTCATGAATACCGGAAAACAGTAGGGTCTGCCTAGTACCACCAATAAGAGGAACATTATTATTTCCATGCCAGCTGATCAGCATCTACTACCAGGAGATAAAGTCTCTGTTGCAATATAATTGTCATTGTCCAAGATAAAACTCAAAGTTTCAAAGGAACAGCTTCATGAAAACCTTGTCATCCATGTATACTGCATATAAACATAAAATTTAAAATAAGATGAGAATAAGTAATGAAAAGCAGGAACAGATGGCACTAAGAGACAGTTTGGGTAGCTAGGATCTCACACTGAGGATTGGAGTTTGGGTACTTCAATTGGGACTTCAAACATTTTCAGTTTTCTTTGTAGTAAAATAAAATTAATTTAGGAGAAAAGCTGAGATGGACACTCAACTAATAAGAATATATATCACCCAATTCTAAGTATTTTCATATTATGACTATTCATAGTATTACAGAAAATGAAAATTGCATTTCCAGTTCCCTGAAAACTGAGATTTATTTTATTTTTTTTCACAGTAGACTGAAACACATTGCCTTCTCATTGTTCTTACTTCAGTATGCTGGAAAATATGGCCAAGACTTCACAAGTTAATTATGAAGAGCGTTCCTCTTTTTTAAAAAAACAAGGAATAATCTGCAATGTTGTAGGAATTTCAATCACTCACTTTAACATTATATTTTTGGATGTCCTGCAGTAACTTGAGAAGTCTTGGAGACATTCATTTACTAATTTGCACTTATAAAACCACTCTGTGATGGTTGGATTTTATTAGCTAAGGCATGAGTCCTCAGAGAAGATCACATGGTCTGTCATTCTGTCGCTGTTCAGAATACAGTGCACACTCACATATTATCCGTAAGATTTTTCCCATAATATCCATGATAGAAATAAACACATACACAAATATGTCCTAGAATGCAGAAGGACAAACTGGTTTTGGTGAGGACCCTTACACACAGACCTACATTGTTTGTTAACAACAACTTCCATCTTTCTTCACCCTCCTCACCCCCCTGTTAATTTCTTTCTTGCTTTGTGTATGTGGTTCCATGAGCATTGATTATTGTGCTATCCATACAATATGTGCTTCATACTTGTTTAAAAGTTTATTAGACTTTGAACTCCTCCGACAAAGGTCCTGGCTATTTGTAGTTTGAATTTCTTCTAGCTTATGGGATGGCTGAATTAGGAGTCAAAAAGTTCCTACTGCTCAGTAATTAGAGTTCTAGGGCTTCGTCAAGGTAATTCCCCTCTGAGGTGGTCTGATTTCCTCTCAGAAAGTACTAATTGCTTTCCATTGACCGTAAAGAAAACACAAGGTATGTGATTTCAACTTTGGTCACATAGCTTAAACACCTAGAGCAGTGAAACCGAAAGCTATAGATAGCTATTTCTGCAGTGTCACAGATCTGAAGAATTGTATAATATTTTCTGTGTATTTTCAAATGAAAGTACCCTTATATCTACATTATTCGTGTCTGTTGGCTGCAGCTGAATTCAGGGTTCATGTTGTCAGAGATCATACAAACATATTGTTGTCAAGCCATATCCTATGTCATTGTTTAAATAAACATCACAAGCAGAAACTGAGATGAGGAACAGGAAAGCGAGATATCTTGCTTGAATCCCAACAGCTGAAACTGAGAGCTGCAATTGGGATCTTGGTCCCTTTACTACTACTTCAGTTCTTTCAATGCTTTAGTTCCTTGCTGGAGCCAAGGCACATAAAGCCACGTCTATTTTAGAAGATCAAAAATATTTTGGGAGCATGAAAGCTTCTTCTATCCAGCCCTAAGAAATTATTTAAATAATCTGGATCCATACACTGCTCAATTTCAGATTTACAAATGGATGGCATTTCTCCTTGACAGTTGTTACTCAAGGAAAAAGTAATTGAAGAAAACACTTCCCTAATTGCATATGTGCAAAACTCTTAGATTATTTTTTCATTTTACTTTTTTTTTTTTAAACATCTGTTTCATAAAGGATTTTTTTTCACAGGATTATGTAAGCATTGCTTCAGCTACTTTCCAATGCACAGGATGATATCTCTATTCAGTACATTCTTTTAAACTATTTTTGGAATGAAACTTATCCTGGGCCAGTGATAACAAGACAGGCTTAGAGAGGGATACTGATTTCAGTCACCACTCTCCAGTAGTAATTTACTGCATAATTATATAATCTGAAACTTTTCATTTTCTTATTATAGTTTTTCATTTATATTTCTGAGTATTCCAGAAGCTGATCTCAGACTCCCTAAGTATTGTTTGTAGATAATGTACACAAATAAAGATTAACCCTGTGCTAGAGCTTTGAGAAGAATAGATAACGGATGTGAGAAAGTGAGACTTATTGTAGAACTGGGGAAATGAAACAGAGAAATCCCATGAAGACAGACATACACGCTTCACTTGAGGCACATGAATAATGGAATCGCTAACTTTGTCCAAATAATAGCAGGGGGCATGGGGAGGTATCTCCAACTGAGTGCAGTTCTGAGGAGAACAATTTTTTATTGCATTTTATATGCATATATCGCATGCATTTGTTTTCTCTTCTTTGAGTAAGGAGTCTCTTATCATTTGCATTTTTCCTAAGCAAGGCATAATGTTGAGGGTTTAAGAAATTATCACATAAGATAAGAAGATTTATATATCCTCCAGGTCAGAATACAACAGATTCAAGGCACTGAAGGCTGACCTACCCTAAGGAATGTATACCTCTGTGTTGGATAGATCTGGCTCTCAGAAAAGCCCGTAATTTGCACCTCAGGTTTTGGCTTTTGCATTTCTGACACCATTAGATTGTTGGTATCTAATAGCATCTCATCTGTTTAATAGCTGTCTGTTTATGAGGATACAGTTGTCAACTCTGGCACTTGGGTGACCCTTGTCCACTTTCAGCAGTCTTGTACTGTTTAAGGTAGTAAGTTATTTACTTTGCTACTTTATTTAAAGGAAGCAGCCTGCAATGGTTACAGAGGTCCTTCTATTCCCATTTCAGTTCTCTATAAGCATTCAGGATTTCAGACTGTCAGTAACACTGCTTATAAACACACATGTATGGGAAATATTTCAAATTGAGATGAAGTAATTTCACCATTTCCTAAAATACTATAAAAGTAGCACAGAGGTTTCTAGTCCCAAAAGATGCAGAGATGTGATATGTTCTTGGAAAATCTTCCCATCTTATAACAGTTTTTGAGGCAAAACTGAAATGCTGAAAATGTTCATGAAGATAATCTGGAAGAATGTAGGTTAACTCAATCAACATATTTTGGTTCAGTAATTTTAAGATGCATTTGATTGTGGTTTAGGCCCTTTTTTTTAATGATTAAACACAGTTTTCAAATGGGACTGTCATTCAGCCACCCCAATGACATTGCATAGGCATATAGCCTTCTGAACACTATATATAGCATATATATTCCACAACAGTTTCTTGCTTGTAGATGTACAACATCCCAAAAACATTCTTTTTACTTTGTATTAACTAATGCATTGACTGGGAGGGGGAGGGTGGTGGGGGAATATTATAATGAATAAAAATAATGAACAGAAAAAATAATAGCAGAAGTATTTAGATCTTTTAATTTTCTAGACTGGAAAACTGTCCACTGACAACAATGATCCAGAATAGGAAAATTCTTTCTAACTGTGAATTATTAACCTCACCTGTATCATGAACAAAGAAATCCTGCCTACAAATACAGAAAAATTCCCTGATGATATTGCTTGAATATGAACATCCAAGCAGATTACATTTAGTTACCCAGAATAAGAGTGACATTAATCTAAGGTGGAATTGTAGACAGAGGAGCATCTGGATTGCAAATCCATCAGGTCTAAAACTAATAACAAACAAAAAAAAATGTCGCTGGAGAAACACCAGCATATTATTTGTTTTGTCCAAAGCCACCTGTGAAAAATAAAGCATTTATGAAAGTTTGATGGCTAGCTTTGAAATTGTTTACAGGACAGTAATGGCTTTGCATGCTGGTTATATATCCTTAGAGAGGCAAATAAATGCCCATAAGATGAGCAAGTTTAAGAATTGACTGTGTGTCAAGTGAACTGGAGTAAATGTCTGATTGCTTAATCTTAGTTTCTGCAAAATATGAAGCAATTTCACATAGCTTAATGCATCACCAAAGATGATTAAGACAAATCACTCTGCCTCATACTTCCCAAGTGCATGCAGAGACAGTTACAGAAACTTAGTTGCTGTGGTATCCAATTAAGTCTTGATTAGATATCTCATCCGTAAGGACCTTTCAGGATCTCTAACTACTAACCATGGTTGTGAAAATATTCAGGCATTTGGAGATAAACTATTTAAAAGCACTTTCCCTAAGGCCAAAATCATCTTCCAAAATTCCTTCTCCAGATGACAGCTGGATGGCTGGTGAGTCAATTCATGGACACAAACCAACATACCAGAGTACTAGTCAGTGTGACTATCTTGGATTTCTTCTGAGAAGACAACATGGAGATATCCAATGGATAACAAACTAATAGTATCTTTGTTCTTGTGGAACCGGATGAGCAATCTAATTGAGGGAAAAACAGTATGAGATAACTTGAATAACTAGACCTTGACAAACTCAAACTGCATACATTTCCATAAGCAAAATGTTAATACTAAATCATAAGCTCTTTGAAAATCCAGAAAGAAAAAAGATAATTCAGAAAGCATATGTTTCATGGATTCTTAAAAAGTTTTAATAAGAACCTTTTGAGAATTACGTTGAAAAATAAGCAGGTTAAGCAGCAGCACATGATTGTAGATTAAAATTCAGCCGCTCCTCATATGTCTTCCCCTCTAGGCCCTTCACCATCTTCGTCACCCTCCTCTGGACACTCTCCAACAGATTTATGCCCTTTTTGTACTGTGGTGCCCAGAACTGCACACAGTACTCGAGGTGAGGCCGCACCAGCGCAGAGTAGAGCGGGACAATCACTTCTCTCGACCGACTAGCGATGCCGTGCTTGATGCATCCCAGGATACGATAGGCCCTCCTGGCTGCCAGGGCACACTGCTGGCTCATATTCAACTTGCTGTCAACCACAACCCCCAGATCCCTCTCTGCGGGGCTGCTCTCCAGCGTCTCATCGCCCAGACTGTACGTATAGCCAGGGTTGCCCCATCCCAGGTGCAGGACCTGGCACTTGATCTTCTTAAACTTCATGTGGTTGGTGATCGCCCAGCTCTCCAATCTGTCCAGGTCTCTCTGCAAGGCCTTTCCACCCTCAGCCAAGTCTACAACTCCTCCAAGTTTGGTGTCATCGGCAAATTTGCTCAAAACACCTTCTAGTCCTACATCCAAATCATTTATAAAAACATTGAAGAGGACTGGCCCTAAAATGGAGCCTTCAGGGACCCCACTGGTGACTGTCTGCCAGTCTGATGTGGCCCCATTTACCACAACCCTTTGAGCCCTGCCCGTCAGCCAACTGCTCACCCATCGTATGATGTTTTTGTTGTTATATGCTGGACATTTTGTCCAGTAGGATCCTATGGGAAACCGTGTCAAAAGCTTTGCTGAAGTCCAAAAAGATCACGTCAGCTGGTTTCCCTTGATCGACTAGATGGGTGATCTTATCATAAAAGGAAGTCAAATTTGTTAGGCAGGACCTACCCCTCATGAACCCATGTTGGCTGGGACCAATGACTGCATTGTCCCCTAGGTGTGCTTCAATAACTTCAAGGATAATCTTCTCCATAATTTAACGAGGCACTGATGTGAGACTGACAGGGCTGTAATTGCTAGGGTCTTCTTTCTTACCCTTCTTGAAAATTGGTACAACATTTGCCAGCTTCCGGTCTACTGGGACCTCTCCAGATTCCCAAGACCGTTGAAAAATAATTGAGAGAGGTCCCGCGATGACGTCAGCCAGCTCTTTAAGCACCCTGGGATGAATCCCATCCGGACCCATGGACTTGTATGGATCCAGGTGGAGCAGCAAATCCCGCACACGTTCAGGGTCGGTTGGGAGTTTGTCATTCCCACCGTCATGGTCCTCCAGCTCAGGGCACCCTGGGTCTCGAAGCCCATCATCAGTGTCTTCAAGACAGAGGCGAAGAAGGCGTTAAACGTCTCTGCTTTGCCTATGTCATTGTCTGTGAGGAGACCTTCCCCATCAAGCAGCAGACCTATGTTTTCTTTGGTTCTCCTTTTCCTGTCCACATATCTAAAAAAAACTTTTTTATTGTCTCCCACAGACATGGCCAGCTTCAACTCTAGTTGGGCTTTGGCCACACGAATTTTCTCCCTACAAACACGAGCAGCATCCCTGTATTCCTTCCTAGTCGCCTGACCCTCCTTCCAGCAGCCGTACACTTTCTTTTTTCGCCTAAGCTGCAGCTTGCACCTAGAGTCCTGTAGAGAAGAGGAGAGACTTTCTTCGTACTGCCGGAGTTGTTTAGCCACTTCATCCACTGTGGGTTCCTCATCCTCTCTCCAGGCCATTATTGCCAATGAGCTGGTATATGATGATGGTGCACTCCGTACAAACTTCTGCCACATGGGTCGTGTACACTGGACTTCATCTGGATCTGTGGATATTTGTTCCTTGTCTAGGTCCCTATAAATCACCTGCCGTACGGCTAATTCCCTCAGGTACTGGATTCCCTTCTCCATAGTGGTCCACTTGCCTGGTAGACATACAAGTTCTTCCTGGAAGGGATACCTTTCCTTCACAGCTGACAGGAGACGCCTCCAGAGGCTGTAAGGTCGTGCTCCATCTCCAATTGCTTTGTCAATGCCTGCGTCTCTAGCAAGGGATCCCAGCCGCCTGGCTTCCCTGCCCTCTAATTCCAGACTATTGGCTCCGGTGTCCCAGCACCGGAGCAGCCAGGTGACAAGCTGCTCACCTATACAGCGACCAAAATCTTTTCGCACATCTCGTAGCTCACGCTGGTATAGGGTTCGGGTAGTTACTGTTGATTTTTCGACATCCTCATCCTCATCTTCATCCTCCTGCACATTTGATGGCCCAGCCTCGTCTTCTCTATACCTAGACCTAGCAGAAGACTCTCTGCGTTCTAAACGACCTGAGCCTCTATACCATTTTTTCACCTTGTCTACAGGGGCAACTTGCACTGCTGCAGCTCGTTTCTCTGACCCAGCCACAGGGCCTGCCAGAGGGGTTGGAATACACGCTGGGCCAGCCACAGGGGTTGAAACAACCGCCGGGCCCGTCACTGGAGCTGGAACGACCACTGGGCCTGTCACAGGAGCTGGAATGATCTCTGGGCCCATTATAGGGGTTGTAGTGGCCGCAGGAGCAGGAGAGGCCATGGGAGCTGGAGCGGCCGTGGGAGCTGGAAGGCTCCGCGAGCTGGAGAGGCCGAGGGAGCTGGAATGGCCACGGGAGCTGGAGAGGCCGCAGGAGCTGGAAAGGGTGCAGGGGCTGTAGTGGCCGCAGGGTCCATCAGAGGGGCTGGAGTGGCTGCAGGGGTTGGAGTGGCCCCTAGGCCTGTCACAGGAATTGGGGTGGCTGCAGGGTCTGTCGCTAGGTTGATAGTAACATTGATTGCAGCCCGATATGCATAGGCCAGACCCCAGCACGCTGCACTGATCTGTGTCTCTTTGGAATTGCCAGAGTCATGACACCCTTTTTTCAAGCATTCTACCAGATTTTTAGGATTTTACAGTTGTTCAGGGGTGAATTTCCAGAACACTGGAGGTGCCCACTGCTCTAGAAACCTGCCCATATCCTCCCACACTCCCTGCAACTCACAATTATCCCACCTCAGGACAGATCTCTGGATGGCATTCCGAAGTAGTTGTTTAACAAGCAGACTCATCACTCATCACATTAACACGTGGCTTCGGGACTGGTGCAACCGGCAGAACTTCGGGTTTTTCGATCACGGGAAGGGCTACGCAACACCAGGCCTGCTGGCACCAGATGGGATGCGCCTCTCTCAGAGAGGGGTAAGGATTTTTGCTCGGGAGTTGGCAGGGCTGATAGATAGGGCTTTAAACTAGAGTCAAAGGGGGTAGGGGATAAAACCAGGCACGCTGGTGATGAGCTAAGGGATGGTGTGCTAGAATCAGAGGGACTGTGTCCTAGTGAGGCCCTTCGGTCGGTTCCACAAGGTGCTGCGTGTAGGGAGGCACATTTGAAATGCTTCTACACAAACGCACGCAGTATGAGGAATAAAATGGATGAGCTACAAGTCTCGGCCCAGTCACACAGCTACGACATCATCGGCATAAGCGAAACCTGGTGGGATGAGTCCTGTGGCTGGTGTGTTGCAATAGATGGTTACAGGCTCTTCAGGAGGGACAGGCAGGGTAGGCGAGGTGGCGGGGTGGTGATGTATGTGAAGCATGGGCTGGACTGTGTGGAACTTGAAGCTGGCGATGGCAAAGTTGAGAGCCTCTGGGTAAGGATTAAGGGACGAACAAATAAAGGGGATGTCGTTGTGGGAGTCTATTACAGACCACCTGGCCAGGACGACAATGCCGATGAATTATTCTTTGCAGAACTAAGAGATGCCTTGAGATCAACTCCCCTTGTCCTTATGGGGGATTTCAACTTGCCAGATGTCAACTGGGATCACCACACGGCTGACACGAGCAAGTCCAGGAGGTTCATAAAGCACCTAGATGATAACTTCTTGGTGCAGGTGCTAAGGGCGCCAACTAGGAAAGGTGCCCTCCTAGATCTGTTGCTGGAGAACAGAGAGGGTCTTGTGGGGGACGTGGCAATTGGCAGCCATGTCGGTCATAGTGACCAAGTGGTTGAGTTTACAACTTATGGTGACAGAAGGAAAACAGCCACCAAAACTTCAGCCCTGGATATGGGGAAAGCAGACTTCAGGCTGCTCAGGGAACTAGTCAGCAAGGTCCCCTGGGAAACTGCTTTTGAAGGTGTTGGCGTCCATCAGTGCCAGTCAGTCTTTAAGCACTGCCTCCTAAAAGCACAAGATCAGGCAATTCCAAAATATCGGAAGTCAGACAGGCAGGGCAGAAGGCCGGCCTGGCTGACCAGGGATCTTCTACTGGAGCTTAGGCGAAAAAAGAAAGTGTACGGCTGCTGGAAGGAGGGTCAGGCGACTAGGAAGGAATACAGGGATGCTGCTCGTGTTTGTAGGGAGAAAATTCGTGTGGCCAAAGCCCAACTAGAGTTGAAGCTGGCCATGTCTGTGGGAGACAATAAAAAAGTTTTTTTTAGATATGTGGACAGGAAAAGGAGAACCAAAGAAAACATAGGTCTGCTGCTTGATGGGGAAGGTCTCCTCACGGACAATGACATAGGCAAAGCAGAGACGTTTAACGCCTTCTTCGCCTCTGTCTTGAAGACACTGATGATGGGCTTCGAGACCCAGGGTGCCCTGAGCTGGAGGACCATGACGGTGGGAATGACAAACTCCCAACCGACCCTGAACGTGTGCGGGATTTGCTGCTCCACCTGGATCCATACAAGTCCATGGGTCTGGATGGGATTCATCCCAGGGTGCTTAAAGAGCTGGCTGATGTCATCGCGGGACCTCTCTCAATTATTTTTCAACGGTCTTGGGAATCTGGAGAGGTCCCAGTAGACCGGAAGCTGGCAAATGTTGTACCAATTTTCAAGAAGGGTAAGAAAGAAGACCCTAGCAATTACAGCCCTGTCAGTCTCACATCAGTGCCTCGTTAAATTATGGAGAAGATTATCCTTGAAGTTATTGAAGCACACCTAGGGGACAATGCAGTCATTGGTCCCAGCCAACATGGGTTCATGAGGGGTAGGTCCTGCCTAACAAATTTGACTTCCTTTTATGATAAGATCACCCATCTAGTCGATCAAGGGAAACCAGCTGACGTGATCTTTTTGGACTTCAGCAAAGCTTTTGACACGGTTTCCCATAGGATCCTACTGAGCCTCCTCTTCTCCAGGCTGAACAGTCCCAGCTCCCTCAGCCGCTCCTCGTAAGATTTGTTCTCCAGACCCCTCACCAGCTTCGTTGCCCTTCTCTGGACTCACTTGAGCACCTCCATGTCCTTCTTGTAGCGAGGGGCCCAAAACTGAACACAGCACTCGAGGTGCGGCCTCACCAGAGCAGAGTACAGGGGGACAATCACTTCCCTAGACCTGCTGGCCACACTGCTTCTTATACAAGCCAGGATGCTGTTGGCCTTCTTGACCACCTGAGCACACTGCTGGCTCATATTCAGCCGACTATCAACCAGTACTCCCAGGTCCTTCTCTGCCAGGCAGCTTTCCAACCACTCATCTCCCAGCCTGTAGCTCTGCTTGGGGTTGTTGTGCCTCAGGTGCAGGACCCGGCACAAGTCTCTCTTCTCTACAGGCCTGCGTCTCGGCTGTGGAGAAACTTTCTGAAAAGGTCCACCAACTTGAAGAGAGATTATTTTCCTCCCCACCTGAATGAACCAGTGTCCATCAACTAAAAGAGAATACTTTGGAGAAACTTTCTGAAAAGGTCCACCAACTTGAAGACAGATTATTTTCCTCCGCACCTGTACAAACCAGTGTCTCAGCTATTGGGGGTAAGCATTCATCCCTGCAAGGAAGACAATATGGTGGGTACACACCCCGTGCCACCCTGTGGTTTTACCTACGTGACCATGGAGAGGACATGAGAAAATGGGATGGAAAATCTACCGCAACCCTAGAGGCACGGGTACGTGAATTGCAAAAGAAAACAATCGGGAAAAAGGGGTTCTCTGAAAAGTTTGCTGCTCCAACTTCCAGCAGGCAGTCCTTTCAACACAGAAACGAAGATTCTGACCAGGACTAGAGGGGCCCTGCCTCCATCCAGGGGGAGGAAAGGGACAATCGGGTTTATTGGACTGTGTGGATTTGATGGCCTGGCACGCCAGACGCACAGAAATATAAGGCTTTAGCAGACAGTGGTGCACAATGTACTCTAATGCCATCAAGCTACAAAGGGCCAGAGCCCATCTGTATTTATGGGGTGACAGGGGGATCCCAGCAGCTAACTGTATTGGAGGCTGAAGTGAGTCTAACTGGGAATGAGTGGCAAAAGCACTGTATTGTGACTGGCCCGGATGCTCCGTTCATCCTTGGCACAGAAGAGGATATTTCAAGGACCCAAAAGGGTTCCGCTGGGCTTTTGGCATAGCTGCCTTGGAGACAGAGGACATTAAACAGTTGTCTACCTTGCCTGGTCTCTCGGAGGACCCTTCTGTTGTGGGGTTGCTGAGGGTTGAAGAACAGCAGGTGCCAATTGCTACCACAACTGTGCACCGGCGGCAATAATGCACCAACTGAGACTCCCTAATTCCCATCCATAAGCTAATTCGTCAACTGGAGAACCAAGGAGTGATCAGCAAGACTCATTCACCTTTTAATAGTCCCATATGGCCAGTGCGAAAGTCTAATGGTGAGTGGAGACTAACAGTGGACTATCGTGGCCTGAATGAAGTCATGCCACCACTGAGTGCTGCAGTGCCGGACATGCTAGAACTCCAGTATGAACTGGAATCAAAGGCAGCCAAGTGGTATGCCACAATTGATATCGCTAATGCATTTTTCTCCATCCCTCTAGCAGCACAGTGCAGGCCACAGTTTGCTTTCACTTGGAGGGGAGTCCAATATACTTGGAATCGTCTGCCCCAGGGGTGGAAACACAGCCCTAGCATTTGCCATGGACTGATCCAGTCTGCGCTGGAGCAGGGCGAAGCTCCTGAACACCTGCAGTACATCGATGACATCATTGTGTGGGGTGACACAGCAGAAGAAGTTTTCGAGAAAGGGAAGAAAATAGTCCAAATCCTTCTGAAGGCCGGTTTTGCCATAAAACAAAATAAAGTCAAAGGACCTGCACGAGAGATCCAGTTTTTAGGAATAAAATGGCAAGATGGACGTCGTCAAATCCCAATGGATGTGATCAACAAAATAACAGCTATGTCTCCACCAACTAGCAAAAAAGAAACACAAACTTTCCTAGGTGTCGTGGGGTTTTGGAGAATGCACATTCCAAATTACAGTCTGATTGTAAACCCGCTCTACCAAGTAACCCGTAAGAAGAATGATTTCGAATGGGGCCCTGAGCAACGACAAGCCTTTGAATAAATTAAGCAGGAAATAGTTCATGCAGTAGCCCTCGGGCCAGTCCGAACAGGACCAGATGTAAAGAATGTGCTCTACACCGCAGCCGGGGAGAATGGTCCCACCTGGAGCCTCTGGCAGAAGGAGCCTGGGGAAACTCGAGGTCAACCCCTGGGGTTTTGGAGTCGGGGATACAGAGGATCTGAGGCCCGCTATACTCCAACTGAAAAAGAGATATTGGCAGCATATGAAGGAGTTCGATCTGCTTCGGAAGTGGTCGGTACTGAAGCACAGCTCCTCCTGGCACCCCAACTGCCGGTACTGGGCTGGATGTTCAGAGGAAGGGTCCCCTCTACACATCATGCAACTGATGCTACATGGAACAAGTGGGTTGCACTGATTACTCAGCGGGCTCGAATAGGAAACCCCAGTCGCCCAGGAATCTTGGAAGTGATTATGGACTGGCCAGAAGGCAAATACTTTGGGATATCACCGGAGGAGGAGGTGGCCCGTGCTGAAGAAGCCCCACTGTACAACAAGCTACCAGAAAATGAGAAGAAATATGCCCTGTTCACTGATGGGTCCTGTCATATTGTGGGGAAGCATCGGCAATGGAAGGCTGCTGTATGGAGTCCTACACAATGAGTTGCAGAAGCTACTGAGGGAGAAGGTGAATCGAGTCAGTTTGCAGAAGTGAAAGCCATCCAGTTGGCTTTAGATATTGCTGAACGAGAAAAGTGGCCAGTTCTCTATCTCTATACTGATTCATGGATGGTAGCAAATGCCCTGTGGGGGTGGTTGCAGCAATGGAAGCAGAACAACTGGCAGCGCAGGGGCAAACCCATCTGGGCTTCTGCATTGTGGCAAGATATTGCTGCCTGGGTAGAGAACCTGGTTGTAAAGGTATCCCATGTAGATGCTCATGTGCCCAAGAATCGGGCCACTGAAGAACATCAAAACAACCAGCAGGTGGATCAGGCTGCTAAGATTGAAGTGGCTCAGGTGGACCTGGACTGGCAACATAAGGGTGAATTATTTATAGCCTGATGGGCCCATGACACCTCAGGCCATCAAGGTAGAGATGCAACATACAGATGGGATCGTGATCGAGGGGCGGACCTGACCATGGACACTATAGCACAGGTTATTCATGATTGTGAAACGTGCTGCAATCAAGCAAGCCAAAAGGTCAAAGCCTCTTTGGTATGGAGGACGATGGCTGAAATATAAATATGGAGAGGTCTGGCGGATTCACAGAATCACAGAATCGAAGGGGTTGGAAGGGACCTCGAGAGATCATCGGGTCCAAACCCCTTGCCAAAGCAGGTTCCTTAGAGCAGGCTGCCCAGGTAGGCGTCCAGACGGGCCTTGAATATCTCCAGAGAAGGAGACTCCACAACCTCCCTGGGCAGCCTGTTCCAGTGCTCCGTCACCCTCACTGTGAAGAAGTTCTTTCTCATGTTGGTGCGGAACTTCCTGTGCTCTATCTTGTGGCCATTACCCCTTGTCCTATCCCCACAAACCACTGCAAAGAGGTTGGCCAAATCCCTCTGTCTCCCAAACCTCAGGTATTTATACACATTGATGAGATCACCTCTCAGTCTTCTTTTCTTCAGGCTGAATAGGCCCAGGTCTCTCAGCCTTTCCTCATAGGGAAGATGCTCCAGACCCCGTATCATCTTTGTGGCCCTCCACTGGACTCTTTCCAGGAGATCCCTGTCTTTTTTACCGGGGAGCCCAGAACTGGACACAGTACTCCAGGTGAGGCCTGACCAGGGCAGAGTAGAGGGGGAGGATCACCTCCCTTGACCTGCTGGCCACGCTCCTTTTAATGCACGCCAGGATCCCGTTGGCCCTCTTGGCCACCAGAGAACACTGCTGGCTCATGGTCAACCTGTCATCCACCAGGATCCCCAGGGCCTTCTCTGCAGAGCTCCTCTCCAGCAGGTCATCCCCCAGCCTGTACTGATACGTGCAGTTGTTCCTTCCCAGGTGCAGGACTCTACACTTGCTCTTGTTAAACCTCATTTGGTTTCTTCCTGCCCAGCTCTCCAGCCTGTCCAGGTCTTGCTGAATGGCAGCACAGCCTTCTGGCGTGTCGGCCACTCCTCTCAGCTTTGCGTCATGGGCGTACTTGCTGAGGGCAGACGCTATTCCCTCATCAAGGTCGTCGATGAGGATGTTGAACAAGACCGGACCCAGCACCGACCCCTGGGGAACGCCGCTAGTCACAGGTCTCCGGCCGGACTCTGCGCCGCCAATCACCACCCTCTGAGCTCGGCCAGTCAGCCAGTTCTCAACCCACCTTACTGTCCACTCGTCTATCCCACACTTTCTCAGCTTAGCTAGCAGGATGTATCAAAAGCCTTGCTAAAGTCAAGGTAGATGACATCCACTGCTCTCTCCCCGTCTACCCAGCTGGTGATGCCATCATAGAAGGCAACGAGGTTGGTCGAGCACGATTTCCCCTTGGTGAATCCATGCTGACTACTCCTCACAACCTTCTTCTCTTCCGATTGCTTGGAGATGGCATCCAGAACAAGCTGTTCCAACATCTTTCCAGGGACAGAGGTGAGACTGACTGGCCTGTAGTTTCCCGGATCCTCCTTCTTGCCCTTCTTGAAGACCGGAGTGACATTGGCTATCCTCCAGTCTAAGCGCACCTCTCCTGTTTTCCAAGACGTCGGGACCCATGGATTTGTGTGCGTTGATCCCACTCAGACGCTCCCGAACCACTCTCTCGTCAACCTTGGGGGAGCCCTCCGTTTCCCAGACCCTTCTCCTCCCGCTAGGGTCGAGGAGTCGGGGGGGGGAGTCCTCTAAGCAAATACTGAAGCAAGGAAAGCATTCAGTATCTCCGCCTTCTCGGCGTCTCCCGTTACCAGGACACACCCCCTCGTTCACTAAGGGACCCACATTATCCCAAGTCTTCCTTTTACTGTTTACATACTTAATAAAACCCTTCTTATTATCCTTTATCTCTTTTGCAAGCCTCATCTCTAGGTGGGCTTTAGCCTTCCTCATCGCGTCCCTGCAGGCCCTCACAACACTTCTATACTCCTCCCAATAGGACAGGCCCTTTTTCCACATTTCATAGGCCTTCCTCTTCCTTTTGATCTTATCGATGAGCTCCTTGCTCATCCACGCAGGTTTCCTGCCCCCCTTCCCCGATTTCCTACTCTTAGGGATGCACCGATCCTGAGCTTGGAAAAAGTGCCGTTTAAAAGTTGCCCAGCTCTCACAGGCACTCTTGCCTTCTAGCAACCTGGCCCATGAGATACTCCCAAGCAGGTTCCGGAAGAGGTCGAAGTTGGCTCTTCAAAAGTCCAGGGTAGCAATCCTGCTACTAGCCTTACTTCTTCCACCAAGTTCCATCTTGAGCTCCACCATCTCATGGTTGCTGCATCCCAAGCTGCCCCCAACCTTCACATCCCTAACAAGCCCATCCCTGTTGGTAAGGACAAGGTCCAGAAGCACCCCCCGCCTCTTCGGCTCCTCCACCACCTGCGTCAGAAAATTGTCTTCAACGCATTGTAGGAACCGTTTGGACTGCGCGTGCCTGGCTGAGTTGCTTTCCCAACAGATAACTAGATAATTGCAGTCCCCCATGAGAACCAGCGTCCGTGATCGTGAGGCTACTTCCAGCTGCTTGTAGAAGGCCTCATCGACCTCCTCCTCCTGATCTGGTGACCTGTAGTACACCCCCACAACAGTGTCCCCCATACCAGCCCACCCCTTAATTCTCACCCACAAGCTCTCCACTTGTCCTTCACCCTCCCCCAGGTGGAGCTGGGTACACTCTAATTGCTCCCTCACAGAAAGGGCAACCCCACCCCCTCGCTTCCCCAGCCTGTCTTTCCTAAAAAGGACATAGCCCTCCATGACAGCGTTCCAGTCATGTGAGCTGTCTCACCACGTCTCTGTGATCGCAACAAGATCGTGGCCCTGCGACCGAACACAGATCTCGAGCTCATCCTGTTTATTTCCCATGCTCCACGCATTGGTATACAGGCACTTTAGGGAAGCAGCAGGTGCAGTTACCCCTGGAGGGACGCAAGAAGAAGATTCCGGACTGGGTATCGGGATCATTACCTTCTGTGAGGAGCCCTCAGACAGTCCTGTGGGACAACTCAGAGGTTTTTCCCTACTATCTTCAACAGTGACAGCAGTGACAACTTCTCCCAGCCCTTCTCTGTCACTTTTAGCTCCCCTCCCTTCCCCCGTCAGACCTAGTTTAAAGCCCTTGTAATCAGCCCAGAGAGCTTGCTCCCCAACACACTTGTGCCCCACTTGCTGAGTTGGAGTCAATCAGCAGCCCACATACCCGGCTTCTCAAAGGACTGCCCAAGATCAAAATACCCAAATCCTTGGTCCAGACACCACCCCCTCAGCCAGTCGTTCACCTGTCCCATCCTTCTCCTTCTGTCTGTGTCCCGGTCACCCATCGGGAGGACAGAGGAGAACAGTACCTGCACCCCCGATCCCTTCAACATCCTTCCCAGGGATGCAAAGTCCTTTTTAATATTCCTCATTTTTCTAGTTGCAGCTTCCCGGGATCCAACCTGAATGACAACAAGAGGATAGTAGTCCTCCGGTTTAATGAGCTGTGGCAGAGCCTTCCTAACGTCTCTGACACGTGCCCCAGGAAGACAGCACACCTCTCTGGATAGATTATCTGGGCGACAAATGGGAGCCTCAGCGCGCCTCAGCAAGGAGTCTCCGATCACCAAGACTCTCCGCCCTTTTTTTGTGGCACTGGTTGTGATGCAGTGCCCCATCCGGCCCCGATCCCTGTGCTCAGTACTTCCCCCAATCTTGACACGCTTCTCAGGGTTGCTTCCCGGGTTCGGACTACTGTCCAGACCCTCAACCTCTTCCTTTTCCTGCCTGAGAGCCTCAAATCTATTACCCAGGGACACCGTGGGGGTTGGTGGCACCGTGGGTGTCAGGGGCAAACGTCTCTTTCTGCTTCGAGCTGAGACGAGGGTCCAGCCCCTTTTCTCTTGTGGGCGGTCAAGCCCTCTGTACTGCATGTGATCAGCTGGGTCAGCTTCTTTCCCTTGTAGGGACTTAGGAGGGGGCTGCTGGGCATCAGCAGGGGCAGGTTGACACCTCCTATCTGTCACCCTCAGAGACTCCCAGGAGCCCCTCAGGCTGCCGATTTCTCGCTGCAGCCCAGCCACCTGCTCGAGGAGTTCCTTGAGCAGGGCACACCTGCACCCACGACAGCCCTCTCCTCCCTCAGGACCCAGGTGGGCCTCCAGAATCCGGAGCTCCCAACAGTCACCTGTCTGGACTGCCACTTCCCCCTTCAGAGGATCCACCTGAGTGCCCACATGAGTCCAGAGAGGCAGCATCTCCTCTGTTTGAGTTGCCACCTCGGACCGGCTGCTGTGACGGGTGCCCACCATGGTGAATTCTACGTGCAATGAGGCAGAGTTCCCCGAGGAGAGGAGGGGAATAGAAAGGGAGGTGGGAAAGGGGGGGGAGGATCCTCCTCGCACTCCTCCCTGCCCTTCCTGAACTGCCCCATGCAAACTGCCTGCGCCAACTGCCAAGCCGGTCCTGTTAGTGCGTCCTGTTTGCGGCGCTCCTGGTTTAGGGGTTGGCTCCATTCGTCTCCCTGCCAGGAGCCCTCGCTGCAGCCAATCCGTGCGAGGTCCTCGTTGAAATGGCCCAAATGGATTGATTACATCACACTCCCTCAAACCCCCAACAGCAAGTGCCACGTACTTACAATGGTGGAAGCAACCACTGGATGGCTGGAAACATACCCTGTGCCCCATGCCACCACCCAAAACACTATCCTGGGCCTTGTAAAGCAAGCTCTATGGGGACATGGCACCCCAGAGAGAATTGAGTCAGACAATGGGACTCATTTCCGAACTGCTGTATTGGACTTCCGGAGGGCTGACTTTGAGCTGTTCAGGACACTGGTTGGCAGAGTCCCTTGGGAGGCGGTTCTGAAGGGCAGAGGATTCCAGGAAGGCTGGGCACTCTTCAGGAAGGAAAACTTAATTGCTCAGGTGCGGTCTGTTCCCATGTGCCCAAAGACGAGCCGGCGCGGAAGAAGACCGGCCTGGCTGAACAGAGAGTCGTGGCTCGAGCTTAGGAGAAAAAAGAGGGTTTATAATCTTTGGAGAAGAGGGCGAGCCACTCAGGAGGACTATAAGGATGTTGCGAGGCTGTGCAGGGACAAAATTAGAAAGGCCAAAGCTCATCTGGAGCTCAATCTGGCTACTGTCGTTAAAGATAACAAAAAACGTTTTTACAAATACATCAACACAAAAAGGAGGACAAAGGAGAATCTCCATCCTTTACTGGATGCGGGGGGAAACTTAGTGACAAAAGATGAGGAAAAGGCTGAGGTGCTTAATGCCTTCTTTGCCTCAGTCTTTAGCAGCAAAACCGGTTGTTCTCTGGATACCCAGTACCCTGAGCTGGTGGAAGGGGATGGGGAGCAGAATGTGGCCCTCTTAATCCACAAGGAAATGGTTGGCGACCTGCTATGACACTTGGATGTACGCACATCGATGGGGCCAGATGGGATCCACCTGAGGGTACTGAGAGAACTGGCGGAGGAGCTGGCCAAGCCGCTTTCCATCATTTATCGGCAGTCCTGGCTATCAGGGGAGGTCCCAGTCGATTGGTGGCTAGCAAACGTGACGCCCATCTACAAGAAGGGCCGGAGGACAGACCTGGGAAACTATAGGTCTGTTCGTCTGACCTCAGTGCCAGGGAAGGTCGTGGAGCAGATTATCTTGAGTGTCATCATGTGGCACTTGAAGGGCAACCAGGCGATCAGGCCCAGTCAGCATGGGTTTATGAAAGGCAGGTCCTGCTTGACGAACCTGATCTCCTTTTTTTTTTAAATTACAGGTGATAGGAGCAAAAGGAGAGCCCTTTAGGGTCTCAGTAATAAAAGGGGTGGAAATAGAGACCCCAGCCCAAAGTTGCACAGGATCTTTTTATTAGTACCAGAAGCTGAATATAACCTGTTGGGAAGAGACTTAATGGTTAAGCTAAAAATTAATTTGGAGGTGGAAAATAAAGGAATTGAGGTTAAATTATATGCCCTCACTGTAGAGGACGAGGCAAAAATAAACCCTGAGGTGTGGTATTCTCCCGAATCAGTAGGCCGTTTAGATATTAGTCCTTTTGAAGTCACTATCAGGAATCCTATCAGACTCCTATCAGGGTAAAACAATACCCAGTGTCTCAAGAAGGCAGGGAGGGGCTGCAACCAGTAATCGAGAGGCTACTACAACAGGGATTACTGGAGACTTGCATGTCACCTCATAACACTCCTATATTACCTATCAAGAAACCTGATGGCTCTTATTGGCTAGTCCAAGACTTGAGGGAGGTCAACAAAAGAACAATAACCAGATTTCCTGTAGTAGCTAACCCACATACTTTGCTAAGCCAGCTGTCCCCAGTGCAGAAATGCTATAGTGTCATAGACCTAAAAGATGTGTTTTGGGCATGTCCTTTAAAAAGGGAATGCAGGGATTATTTTGCCTTCGAGTGGGAAGATCCTGCAACCCATCAGAAACAACAATTAAGATGGACTGTGCTTCCCTAAGGATTCACGGAATCACCAAATCTATTCGGTCAGGCATTAGAACAAGTATTAGAGAACTATGAACCAAATCCTGAAGTAACCTTAGTCCAATATGTGGATGATTTGCTGTTAGCAGGAGAGAGTCAGGAGGCAGTCAGAACAGAAAGTATCGAGCTACTAAACTTCTTGAGCTTAAAGGGACTAGAAGTATCAAAGTCAAAATTACAGTTTACGGAGGAAGAGGTGAAATATTTAGGACATTGGCTAAGTAAGGGTACTAAGAAACTAGACCCCAAACGAGTAAATGGGATTTTGTCACTACAAGCGCCAAAAAGCAAAAGACAAGTTAGGCAGCTGCTGGGATTGTTAGGATATTGTCAGCAATGGATTGAAAATTATAGTAGCAAAGTGAAGTTTTTGTATCAGAAACTGGTTGGGGAAGGATTAATGAAATGGAGCCAAAGCGATGAGCAAAGCCTGATAGACTTAAAAATGGATTTAGTGAACGCTCCTGTGTTAAATTTACCCGATGTGAAGAGACCCTTTTATCTAATTACCAACATAAAGGAGGGGACAGCGTTCAGGGTCTTAACTCAAGACTGGGCAGGGAAAAAGAAACCCGTGGGATATCTTTCTAAACTTTTGGACCCCGTGAGTAGGGGATGGCCCACCTGTCTCCAGGCAGTGGTCGCGGCTGCGCTCTTGGTGGAAGAAACGCATAAAATCACCTTTGGGGGCGAACTGAGGGCATTGTCACCTCACAATATAAGGGGGATCCTGCAGCAAAGTGAGTAGTACAGCGCCCCCCCCCCCCCCCCCTAGAGATGGCCATACGCAGGATCAAACCAGGAGACCAGCTTCTGATAAAATCCTGGAAAGAGACCTCTTTAACTCCTTGTTGGGAAGGACCCTACCTTGTTCTACTTACCACAGACACAGCTGTCTGGACAGCCGAGAAAGGATGGACTCACGCTAGCTGAGTTAAAGGACCAATACCGGAGGAACGGTGGAGAGTGACCAGCCGACCCGGAGACTTGAGGCTGACCATGCGAAAAGGGACTGAAGAGTGAATTCATAATCGTATGATCGGTAACCCTCTCTAAGGAATAATAGGTTCACTGTAAACGAAACTGGGAAGTAGGGGAAGGGAAATTCTTTAATGTACCCAGACCCATACATCAGAAGGGTAACGCGCCTAAGGAGGAGTGAGTAACTGGGACTGGGAGTGGCTGGAACAGGGAAATCGGTACCTAGGCCCCTGAAGATTACCCTTGCTGCCGTGAAGAAAGTGAACCCCGCTGCTTGAGGCAACCAAGTAGGCGGGCGAGGCAGAGGGGTACAACAGTGGGGAGAGTTATTTGGTACCCACCCCTATTTGAGATGACGGAGTCCGGCCGAATAAACCGCCTTAGTACCCACCATAACTCGAAGCCGCCTCCCCAGAATTATAAAAGGACGTTGCCCTTCTGGTGTATGTTGGCGCTACCTCTCCTATTGAATATCCCCTGTCCGGCTGGGGCCGACCAGGGATATTCGCACCAGCCCTTTAAGTGGAGTTTAATTAGGTGGGAGGACCAAGTTATCATTAACCAAGTAACTACGGCGGGTGCACCAAGTTTTCTCACATCCCTTTGTCAACTGGCATCCACAAGCCTGTGTCTGAACCAAATAGATTTCTACCTCTGCCCTAGCTCGAACCCAGGAAGGGGCCCTTTGGAAATTGATGCAAGTAAGCTACCAGCTGTTAAATGCTACCAACCCTCACCTGACTGAGCCGTGCTGGCTCTGTTATGGGGTAAGGCCGCCCTTTTACGAAGCTGTGGGGGTCAATGAGAAGGCCCGACGGGTAAATGGATCCAATCCCTCACAATGTACGTGGGGGAAAGAGGGTCAGGGCATAACGCTGACCCAAGTGACTGGGAAGGGGAGATGCGTGGGACAAGTCCCACCCGATAAAATGCACTTGTGTGCAAATCAAACTAACATCAGAAATATAAAGAAACCAGCGGAATGGTTATTACCAGCGAAGGATGCTAGGTGGATATGCTCAAAGATAGGAGTTACCCCTTGTTTATCCCTGGACTTGTTCAATGGGTCTTCAGAATTCTGTGTTCAAGTAATAATCATCCCAAAGATACTCTACCACCCAGAGAGTTTCATGTATGACAATCAGATCAATCAAGAACACCATTTGACAAAACGGGAACTAATTTCCACACTGACAGTGGCTACCCTAATGGTTTTGGGGGGGGGGGGGGGGGTGCAGGGGTAGGCACAGGAGTTGCTTCGCTAATCAAACAGGGAAGAGAGTTCACCTCTCTACGAACAGCTGTAAATGAAGATTTAGCTAGAACTGAGAAATCTATCAGTGCTTTAGAAAAATCTATAAGATCATTATCCGAAGGGGTATTACAGAATCGCAGAGGACTAGATTTATTGTACAACAAGGGGGATTGTGCACCATTCTCAGGGAGGAATGCTGTGTATATGCTGATCATACTGGAATTGTGAGGGATACCATGGCCAAACTTAGAGAAGGATTGGAAAGGAGAAAAAGAGAGCGGGAGGCCCAGCAAAGCTGGTACAAGTCCTGGTATAATCACTCGCCGTGGCTCACCACTCTGTTGTCAACAATAGTTGGCCCGCTGATTTTATTAACCCTAGGACTGACGTTTGGTCCTGGTATCCTTAACAAAGTCATAGCTATTGTTAAAGGTAGATTGGAGGCTGCTCATCTGATGCTTATGAGGACAAAGTACGAATCGATAAACGATAGACCCATACTAGAGGAAACATTAATCCTGAGTCAATTAGAACTAAGTAGATTTAATGAACAAAATGATACAGAGAAAAAGGGGGGATTGTATTGGGAAAAGCCTTGTTTGTTCATTAAATGCTGCTGATAGGGGGGTTTCAACAGTTGACTGCTTATACCCCCAATATCCTGTTGAAGGAAAAAAACAAGTATGGGAACTTCCTGTTAAGTTAACAATTGCAGTAGAAACCAGCTCCAAATAAGGGCAAAATGGCATTCCCCCTCGCATGGGAACACACATACCGCAGCAAAGTCATGACCCCAACGCAGAGGAAGACGACGATCTTCATCCCCACAACCACCAGAGGACTGATGAAGACCCCCTAGCAACAGGCCGCGCAGTTGTAGAAGACACCAGGAGGTGCTACAAAACCCGGAACTACTAGGCTATAAATCAAGACTCTGATGGGCTTAGGTGTGTGCCGTTGGCGGAGCAGGAGACTCCCCGGCCGCCCAGCGCTGTTTTACTTATCGCTGCTTGCTGAATTGCTCAAATAAATAGAAATTCGATCTACCTTACCCACGATGTGTCGGGAATGATTTCTACCAGAACTAATTTATAACAGTAGCCTCTTTGGTATGGAGGACAATGGCTGAAATATAAATATGGAGCGGCCTGGTAGATTGATTACATCACACTCCCTCAAACCCGCAATGGCAAGTGCCACATACTTACAGTGGTGGAAGCAATACAGTACAGCTCAGAGGAAGCAGTCTAGGAGGTTTCTGTAGAGCGTGGAAGATTTCCTGACGCAGCTGGTTAGTGAGCCTACCAGGGGAGGTGCCCCGCTAGACCTCCTGTTCACAAACAGTGACGGACTGGTGGGAGATGTGGTGGTCGGGAGCTGTCTTGGGCAGAGTGACCATGAAATGGTAGAGTTCTCTGTTCTTGGCGAAGTCACAAGGGGGATCAGTAAAACTGCTGTATTGGACTTCCGGAGGGCTGACTTTGAGCTGTTCAGGACACTGGTTGGCAGAGTCCCTTGGGAGGCGGTTCTGAAGGGCAGAGAAGTCCAGGAAGGCTGGGCACTCTTCAGGAAGGAAATCTTAATGGCTCAGGAGGGGTCTTTTCCCACGTGCCCAAAGACGAGCCGGCGCGGAAGAAGACCGGCCTGGCTGAACAGAGAGTCGTGGCTCGAGCTTAGGAGAAAAAAGAGGGTTTATAATCTTTGGAGAAGAGGGCGAGCCACTCAGGAGGACTATAAGGATGTTGCGAGGCTGTGCAGGGACAAAATTAGAAAGGCCAAAGCTCATCTGGAGCTCAATCTGGCTACTGTCGTTAAAGATAACAAAAAACGTTTTTACAAATACATCAACACAAAAAGGAGGACAAAGGAGAATCTCCATCCTTTACTGGATGCGGGAGGAAACTTAGTGACAAAAGATGAGGAAAAGGCTGAGGTGCTTAATGCCTTCTTTGCCTCAGTCTTTAGCAGCAAAACCGGTTGTTCTCTGGATACCCAGTACCCTGAGCTGGTGGAAGGGGATGGGGAGCAGAATGTGGCCCTCTTAATCCACAAGGAAATGGTTGGCGACCTGCTATGGCACTTGGATGTACGCACATCGATGGGGCCAGATGGGATCCACCCGAGGGTACTGAGAGAACTGGCGGAGGAGCTGGCCAAGCCGCTTTCCATCATTTATCGGCAGTCCTGGCTATCAGGGGAGGTCCCAGTCGATTGGTGGCTAGCAAACGTGACGCCCATCTGCAAGAAGGGCCGGAGGACAGACCTGGGAAACTATAGGTCTGTTCGTCTGACCTCAGTGCCAGGGAAGGTCGTGGAGCAGATTATCTTGAGTGTCATCATGTGGCACTTGAAGGGCAACCAGGCGATCAGGCCCAGTCAGCATGGGTTTATGAAAGGCAGGTCCTGCTTGACCAACCTGATCTCCTTCTATGACAAAGTGGATGAGGGAAAGGCTGTGGATGTGGTCTACCTTGACTTCAGTAAGGCTTTTGACACTGTTTCCCACAACATTCTCCTCAAGAAACTGGCTGCTCATGGCTTGGACTGGCGTACGCTTCGTTGGCTTAACAACTGGCTGGATAGCCGGGCCCAAAGAGTTGTGGTGAATGGAGGTAAATCCAGTTGGAGGCCGGTCACTAGTGGAGTCCCCCAGGGCTCAGTGCTGGGGCCAGTCCTCTTCAATATCTTTATCGATGACCTGGATGAGGGGATCGATTGCACCCTCAGTAAGTTTGCAGATGACACCAAGTTAGGTGCGTGTGTCGATCTGCTCGAGGGAAGGAAGGCTCTGCAGGAGGATCTGGATAGGCTGGACCGATGGGCTGAGGTCAACTATATGAAGTTCAACAAGGCCAAGTGCCGGGTCCTGCACCTGGGGCGCAACAACCCCAAGCAGAGCTACAGGCTGGGAGATGAGTGGTTTGAAAGCTGCCTGGCAGAGAAGTACCTGGGAGTACTGGTTGATAGTCGGCTGAATATGAGCCAGCAGTGTGCTCAGGTGGCCAAGAAGGCCAACAGCATCCTGGCTTGTGTGTGGCCAGCAGGTCTAGGGAAGTGATTGTCCCCCTGTACTCGGCTCTGGTGAGGCCGCACCTCGAGTGCTGTGTTCAGTTTTGGGCCCCTCGCTACAAGAAGGACATGGAGGTGCTCAAGCAAGTCCAGAGAAGGGCAACGAAGCTGGTGAGGGGAGAACAAGTCTTACGAGGAGTGGCTGAGGGAGCTGGGACTGTTCAGCCTGGAGAAGAGGAGGCTCAGGGGAGACCTCATCGCTCTCTATAGGTACCTTAAAGAGGCTGTAGTGAGGTGGGGGTTGGTCTGTTCTCCCACATGCCTGGTGACAGGACAAGGGGGAATGGGCTAAAGTTGTGCCAGGGGAGGTTTAGGTTGGATATTAGGAAGAACTTCTTTACTGAAAGGCTTGTTAGGCATTGGAATGGGCTGCCTAGGGAAGTAGTTGAGTCACCATCCCTGGAGGTCTTTAAAAGACGTTTAGATGTTGAGCTTAGTGATATGGTTTAGTGGAGGACTTGTTAGTGTTAGGTCAGAGGTTGGACGAGATGATCTTGGAGGTCTCTTCCAACCTAGATGATTCTGTGATGCTGTGATTCTGTGAATCCATATTAATGGAACAACGGAAGACATTATCACTGTTTGTACTGGTAGCCTCTTTACAGGACTTTAGATAGGATCACAGTAACTGCTCTATACATTAAACAGCTGGTAATAACTAAAATTTGAAAAAAAAATAATTCTGTTTTATATTTTTAATCAATTGCAACATGGTGTAATTGCATTTTAGCTGTAGCTTTCTAATTGTTTGCTGAATAGAGATTGCTGCATTGCTTTTGATTGACACAAAGTTATTGCATTTTTATTGACTTTTACAGTATTTTTTACAATATTCAAGGCGCAAAAGTAAAACAGAAAAGAAACATAGTAACATTTCAAGATGGAAGAAGGCCATAAAGATGCAGAGTAGGTATACTTTACAATAACAGGAAATTACAAATTAATGATAACTCCCGTGCCCTCATGCCTAGTTAGTCCCCTTGTACATGTTTTTGGAACGTCAGTAAAACATGAGATGTTTGCCTACTGTGAAAAGTTAATGGATGACGGAGTTGGCAAATACTTTAGGATTATTGTAAATATTATTTCAGATACAATTCAGCTGAAATTTAGCTGAACCCAAGTACCTATACAGGATTTCTTAGTTGTAAAAATGTTAATTATTTGAAGAACAGGGTTTGGTCTAAATCAGGCAAAGCCAAGAAAAAAGATGTGGAGATTTAAGTACACATAAGGAACATAAACATAATTATAATCAAGTGGAGGACTTGTTGGTGTTAGGTCAAAGGTTGGACTAGGTGATCTTGGAGGTCTCTTCCAAACTAGATGATTCTGTGATTCTGTGAAGCAACCACCGGATGCCTGGAAACATATCCTGTGCCCCATGCCACCGCCCGGAACACTATCCTGGGCCTTGTAAAGCAAGCCCTATGGTGACATGGCACCCCAGAGAGAATTGCATCAGACAATGGGACTCATTTTCAAAACAACCTTATAGACACTTGGGCCAAAGGACATGGTATTGAGTGGGTGTATCACATCCCCTATCATGCACCAGCCTCCGGGAAAGTTGAGCGATACAGTGGACTGTTGAAGACTACACTGAAAGCAATGGGTGCTGGGACATTCAAAAATTGGGATACACATTTGGCAAAGGCCACCTGGTTAGTCAATACTAGGGGATCTGCCAACCGAGCTGGACCTGCCCAATCAAACCTGTTACGCACTGTAGAAGGGGATAAAGTTCCTGTAGTGCACGCAAGAAACATGCTGGGTAAAACAGTCTGGGCTACTCCTGCCTCAGGAAAAGGCAAACCCATTCATGGGATTGCTTTTGCTCAGGGACCTGGATGCACTTGGTGGGTAATGCAAAAGAATGGGGAGGTCCGGCGTGTACCTCAAGGGGATTTAATACTGGGTGAGAACAGCCCATGAGTTGAATTGTAGTATGTTAATTATTATATAATACTGTATGTCATCACTACCATGATTGCTATATGTCAATGTCCTATTAATGGTATCACAGTAACAGCCATGCAGATAATAATGAATGAATTTTGATAGAAATGGACAAGCACAGAGATGTGATGGAATGAGAACGGGCTTCAACATGTGACAATCCAACGTCACACACCGTCTCTTCTGCCCTGAAAGACTGCTGTGACACATGGAACCCGAAGTCAGTCACGGACTATGCAAACTCAGTGGACATTGTATATACCATAAATGAAAATGGTGATTAATTAGAATGTATTGGAAAGGGTGTAACCTGAGCATGACATAAATGGTATGGAATAAGGGGTGGATATCTGTCCTGGTTTCAGCTAGGAAAGAGTTAATTTCCCTCCTAGTAGCTGGTAGGGTGCTATGTTTTGGATTAGGATGAGAAGAGTGCTGATAACATGCTGATGTTTTAATTGTTGCAGAGCAGTGTTTACACCAGGCCAAGGACTTTTCGGCTTCTCGCTCTGTCCTGCCAGCGAGCAGGCTAGGGGTGCAGCAGGAGCTGGGAGGGGACAGACCCAGGACAGCTGACCCAAACTGGCCAAAGGGGTATTCCATACCATCTGACGTCATGCTAAACAATATATAGGGGTGGCTGGCCGGGGTGGGGGGCCGGCTGCTCGGGGATAGTCTGGGCATCTGTCAGAGGGTGGTGAGTAATTGCATTCTGCATCACTTGTTTCGTACACATTAGTAGTAGTAGTACTATTACTATTATTAGTAGTATCCTGTCTTAATAAACTGTCTCCATCTCAGCCCACAGGCTTCATTTTCCTGATTCTCTCCCCCATCCCAGAGAGGGGGGGAGGAGGGTGAGCGAACGGCTGTGTGGTGCTTAGCTGCCAGCCAGGTTAGAGCACAACACGTTTTTATGGGAGGGTGGGACCTTCCCCCTTATCTGCTTAACATACTCCCCACTGCTATGGCGCACAATCACTTTTGAATATGCAAGGTTATTGGAATTTTCCACTGCAAGAACACCTTTTATTGCAGAAACACCGCTTTGTTTCTCACAGCAGTCAGTGTAGTGACAGTTGAAGGAATGATTAGTGGTCTCCTCTCCGTAGTTACTAGTCTTCATTAGCACTTCATTGTCTTCATTTCTGAAAGTGAGCTTCCTTAGCCTCAGAGAAACATCTGTCTTGACCTGTTCACTTCCCGTGAGTGCCATAGCAGCAGCAGAAAAGGAAGACAAAATGTGGTTTGTGTTTCAGTATCTGCTTGCAAGCAAACAGAAGAACCTGCGTTCTGCTACTCTTATTTCAGTTGGCAGAGGCTTCAGAAGCTTCTTGGAGTATTTTTATATCATTCTGAAAAAGAAAGACTATAACTATGTGATGTTCTCCTTGCCCTGAATATGAAAATGCACAGGCCACAGCAAAGCCACATCTCTGTGCATGGACACCTGCGATGCCCATTTCTAAGTGGTTATTATGGAAGGAGCCAAGATCAGAATTTAACTGCAAAGTAATACAGTGTTTAAGGAAGAGTCTAGCTGACTGATAGAAAATACATATGCCAAAGAAAGCAACACAGTGAATAGGATCAGAAAGGTTTATATATCTGCATACAACAAAGGATGTTGTGTTGTAGAAGGAAGACAATTGCAAGAGCTTTGCTACTGCTCAGTGGGAAATGAAAGCTATCAGAACTGAGCTATCAGAACTAGTTCCTGCTCTGTGCTTGCTTGCTTCCTATAAATTTGGTGAGAACGACCCTGAAAAACTGAAAAAAAAGTTTTGTGAAAGGAGGTTAAACATGAATTTGTACATGCATGTAGAAATGCTGAAACATACAAGTACAGATCAGGGAATAGCTTGTGGGGCAACAGCTCTGCTAAAAAATATCTGGTAGTTACTGAGCATAACAAATAAAAATATCTTGTTGCTATGATCAAGGCATATAATTTTGTAACATAAATAGAAATGACATCAGAAGTACAAGTAATTATCGCGATCTACTCTACACTACTAGAACATTGGACTACAATTTTCAATGTACTTTTGGACTCTACACATCAAGAGAAACAGGAATAGGCCAAAGAATATCAACAAGATGCAAAGTCTACAGACTATACTCTGTTTTCTGGTGGATTATAGCTTTCCAAATGGGTAAAGCTGACACTTGTTATGTCAGGGAAGAGGACTATGTGACCTGCTGAACTCTGCAGTTCCACAATTTGTGGTCTCATGTTAAACATACTTTATGTGACTTCAATCTCTCTTTGCATATTTCTTCCTTTCTTTCCTTTTTCCAGTTTCTGTACTTGACTTTTTTTCCCTGAAATTGAAATATTATACAAGTTAGCATAGATAGATTCTAAAAATCAAATTTTAATAAAATAGAATATTAGAAATGCTTTATCTCCTCTCAAAAAAAAATCTTTTCCATTTCTCACTTCATAACTGCTTCTAAGACTTCATAGTTTTTTTTTCTTGACTTGGGGATAGAGACAAACAGTGAAAGAGGGAGGAGTGAAGGAAGAAGTAGGTATTCTTTGTCATTCACAGAGTCTGAACTAAGTTTTATGCTCAGTTTTCATCAGTGGTGCCTCAGGTAGCCCAGCTGTCTTGGAGAGGCATCTGAAATGATGCAAATGTACAGATCTGAAATAAACAGGTCTTCAAGCATTGCTTGTTGCTTTTGATTTATTATAGGTTTAAAGCCATGAGAGAAAACCTCCAAATTTGGGCAACTTAATAAAATGCTTCAAATTTGGTTCTTGGCCCAGAACCTTGACAGATTGCCCCTGAGTAGGCTGCTGGTAGAAAAGGAAACAGATCTTGGCCTCCTGAACCCCAGATCATTTTTATACAACTATAAAATTTCACCAACTACTGGGTCAAGATTTATATGAAGGTAAAATATACATTCTGAGTTTATATGCCCCTAGAAGGGGCAGGATCGATGCAAACAAAGATTTTAAGATTTTAAGATTTTATTTTTTCCTTTCTAATGAAAATGTTATAGTTATCCTTGCAAAAACACATTTCAGGGTACATGAACACGCATAGACTGACTTGGCTAAAAAGTATTTGGCACTGAGTCACATCATCTGATGTGTATTGTTAACCTCATTACTCACCATATTTTTTTTCTTTGCCATTTAACAGAAGTTTATGAAAAAGGAGTAACTGCCTAAGTTAGGGTAATTTTCTTTCTAACTTTCGTAGAAACCAATAAGAAAAAAAAAAGCAGAGAAGGCAAAGCACTTGATCATATTTTCCCTTTGGAAATAAAACTATTAATATTAATATAATATCTTCTTGTTAGTTCTTTCTAAAATGTTGCCCCTTAGATATATCAGAACTGAAGCTTTGCAGCTACTGCTTGTCAGTTATATCTGAATCTCTCTGCTGTTTTCCCATTGGTGTATCCACATATATTATTATTCTATAATTCTATGTATATATATTTATGTAGGGTTGTATTCCTGTATTTATGCGTGTACTCTTTTTTCTAAACATTACCTTACTATGGGATAAGAATAAAAATATACATTAATAGATTATAAGGCCTGCAGGATTTCTTTTTGTTTGTTTTAATCTTGCATGCTGACACCACTCCCTCTGTAACTCTCTTGACTATTAACTTCTCATGTGCTTTCTAAAAGATGAATGTAAATTTCTCTTTTTCTTATAGACATTGAAAATACTTCTCTGTTAATAGTTCCCCAGAATAGAGTATAAATATTCATAATGTGGAGCATTTCTGCCTTTTTGTTCCCATAAATAGAGCTCACTAAGAACTTGACATGAAAATTGTTGAAATTTGAAGCTTTTATATTTTTTTCCTACAAATAAAAAAAAATTGATTTCTTCAGGAAAAATAAATCTGCTATTGAAGACAAAAAATTATCCAGATTAAAAAAAAGTCTTTCTTTAAAGTGAAAAAAAATATTGATTTTTCTAACCAGACCTATCCATAGAAAAGATGTTATTTTGAGGTTTCCATGCAAAAGTACATGTTCTTTCCCAAGATAATAATATGTGATGTCATGAGGTGTTATACAATTAAATTCATGAGTCTGTAAGATTTTGGATGTGGCAAAGCTTTTGTGCTCAGAATCTGACTGTAACATCATTGTTTTCTTATTTACATTCTGCTATATTTTGTAGAATAAATAATTCATGACAAAGATATTAATGAGCAATCTTATCATTGTGAGCATTTTTTTTCTTCTTTAGAACCTTGATACTTTAAAGTATCTTAATGTGGGAAATAAGCACATTTTTAAAGCCAGTAAGTGGGAGAAATAATAATTACCAAATCTACTGAAGCAAGAGAGTCCTTTAACTTCATGTGATTGTCTAAGAGGTTTCCTCAGGATTCTCCCTTGGGTAGCAGGGAACAGGGACATGAGAGAGTGAGGCTTCACACAAAAATACTAGTTTCAACACCAGTGTGAATTCCATGTGGGCTAGCTGCTGCCAGAGCAGTCCTCATCTGGATCTGTTATGGAGCACAGAGAAAGCTGAGTGTTTCCTTCTATAATTTATATATAGCATACTTGTTTTTATGGTAAGATCTTCTACTGCTGTCATGGTATCTGAGTACACTTCACTTGAAATTGCTATAAATCTCCCAGTGGAATTTGTACAGTTTGTGTCATTTCTTCCATTCAAGAATCAAATTTTTGCTTGGCAGTGTATATAAAACTTCCCACAAGGCTTTGTCTGCCCCTTGTGGATGGGTTTTCCCCTAGGTTTGCATAAAACCTGCATTAAACTTGACATTTAGTGCAAAGTATAAGTGGAAATTAACCTTAAGGTTCTAATTGAGTCAGGAAAGTGCTTCTGTAATAAAGTCTAAAACACATCTTGATTGTAATCAAGAAACAGGGAGGGGGGAAATAGATGATGCCATTTGGTATTTAATAAAAAGTAACACGTGGACACAGAGCTGACAAGTTTGAAATTATAAAAATCTTTCAGGTAGAGACCAACTTTTTCTACTTGTATTTAGTATAAATGCATTCTTGCACTCTTTGGTCAGTGACCAAGCACTGGCAAAACGCCTGATTTGCAAGAACTAGCTGAAACTCAGAGGTTCACTGGGAGAAGAGAGGTTTACTCCTATAGCACCTTGGTAGTCTGAGCCATATCCAAGTTTTGGAAGGAGGCAGATTTTATGGAGCTGTTGCTATAGGCTGTCTGCTAAGGTGCACACATCAATATCAAATTGATAAAAATCAAAAAATCAAATATATTTCCCCTGACAGATAGATAGAGTGGAACAAAATCTGTTTCTAGACTAGGTCTTAGCCTTTTAGCTCTTCGAGCATAAACCAGGGATTACAGCACTCTCTTGTCTCTCAGGGGTGTTGTGTAGATAAATACATTAAAGACTAAGAGGTGCTCAACTTCCAGATAAGTATTTTAGGCAGTGCCCGCAGAATTCCCAAATGCTTGCTTTCTAAAGCTCTGTAAAATTGCTGGGCCCGATGATTCCTGCTGTATATTGTCTTAACATTTGCCCCTGTTCAAACAAAACAGGTGAAAAACACTGTCTGTTGGATTGTGTACTCATTTACACTGATGTGCAAATGTCCCCCTGAGTGTATGATACAATAGTGCAGTAAAAGTGATGATAAAGAAAGCATGCCCAGGAGAAAAGGGCTTGTCACTGCTTCTTACTTGGACTCCGAGAAATTACTAACAGATTCCTCCAGAGAAGCGATATAGCTGTATGCATAAAACAACTAAAATATTCATTACACACAAAATGAGTGAAAATATACTCCAGTAATTTCTACATATGATGTTTTTAAATATAATGATACAGATGACCAAAGGTCTTTATCTTGACCCCTTCTCCCATTACAACGCTGCCACACGAGCATTTATTTATTTATAGCCAAGCCTAGCAAATATGACAAATAAGCTTACTTTTTATCTTTTGAGGTGTAAAACACTTTCCAAAGAGCAAATGTAGCTCACTCACAGGAAACTACATCCAGGCAATGGTAAAATTTCAAAATCAATCTCTGAGCCATCAAGAAATACCAATTCAAGACAGTACAAGTAACCCAAACTCAATTTTCTTGTACATTTACAGTACAACTACAAGCTAAGCAGCCCTTTGCCATTTCCACTTGACTCAAGCTTCAGTCAGGCCAGCTGTAGGTAAAGAAAAGCAAAAACTTGTAATGCTTAAACACTACGTAATGGTGCTACAAATTCCACTTTGCATTAGTGGGAGCAAGGAAAACATGTATACTGCTAGAGCACCAGGAAAAATTAAAAAGTCCAAACCTCTTTCCCAAACAACATATTTATAATCGGTCTTCTTCCAGAATGTCTTCTTGACATGTACAGGGTAACTTCAGTGGGAAATTACTGTGTGTGGTGGCTACATAAATAAGTTTTGTCTGGTGGATGGATATTGGAATATGCTAAAAATGTTTTCTTAATGGGAAAAGGGGTTGGATTTTTTCCCCCACAGTAGCTGTAAAACCAGTCAAAGTCAAAATGTCCTGTGGCTTTGAGGGGTCTGGTTTGGGATGCAGAAAGATGTCTTTCCAAGGACTTTCTTTGTGGGCCTGAAAGAAGTTCTGTAACCTTCCAGGGACTTAGTTTCTCATTTAGAAATTAGTGTAACAGTTCAGTCTCTTTGCTATGGATTTACCAACGGTCAGTTCACTGAGACATTTCAGGCCTTCTGCCATCTGAAACTTTTAAATATAAAAAAATGGAGAGGTCAATTTAGTGGTGGTGTGATGCTGGTGCTTTGCCCTAGAAATGTTACACAAAGGCATTACAAATGACCTGTGTAATCCTGGCATAACTTCAGGCAGCAATGAGAAAACATTTAGCTCTCAGTGTGTTCAAAGGAAGATTTTCAGTCTCAGGAACTTGGGCTATATAGACTGTATTCATTCAATGTTTAATATTGCATATCAAAGACCAATAATATTTCCAGATTCCTATCTAATAAGCCTTCTGTTGTTGAACATTGTGATCCTAAAAGCAGTTCAATTTCAATTTTATTGGTTACTGTTCAGGAAAGAAGAGAAAGGGAAAATAACATATTTTATAAGTCTTTATTTTTAAATGTTGTGGTCAAAGGAACATGGAATAAATCAAGCAATTCCCTCCTGTCCTCCTAAGAAAAGAAACAAAAAAAGAACAAAAAAAAACAACTAAAAAAATCACACTACCCCCAGCCCAAACCAAAACATAACCTAAATTAAAATGGAAAAAATGAGCAGGAAAAAAAAAAAAAGCCATGTTCCCAGAACGTATTGTGTTAGGAAAACATCAAGAAGGAAAGAACACACATTTGCATACTGCATAGGGCATGGCTGTGATTTTGCTGTGAGGCACAAAGG